>NC_136412.1:318631620-319126620 GCF_051521515.1 Lactuca serriola
TCCTTATATAGCTGAGGGATCTAGGGTTTAGGGGAAACCCTAGTTATCCTTTGCTTAGGGCCTAAGCAAACCCAATGGCCTTATCCAAGACCCTATGGACAAAATTATTAAGGTTTCCCCTAAAGATTTCGTCCACCCTTATCCAAGGGGGTTCTAGAGCCTTCCACTCAACTATTAGATAATTGCAAACTAGTCCATGCACTCTATAATTAATTCTTTTAACCCCAAAATTAATTCTAATTAATTTCTGGCTAACAATTAATTAAAAAAAATGATTTCTTATTAATATATTAATCTTTTAACATATTAATAAATTCATTTATATTAATTTATTAATCTATTAATAAATTAATATCTCTCCTTTCATAATTTCCTCGTCCGGTTGCTAGGTTTGAGGGCAACCCAAAAGGACTGTGCTGCTATCAATTCAAGTACATACCAATTATAGTTATGGGCTTAGACACCTAATCCAACAATATTAGCCCATCAAACTTATCGTGTTTGTTTTAAAAGGCCACCCAACTTTTTTTGTACATTAAGGGAATGAACTCTTATTTTTCTATTTTAAAACATCATTATGTGACCTGATACCAAGTAAGCCTGTAAAATGTATGCCTTAAACACTGTTGACCATCCAGAATTATCCTTCAAATCAACCCTTCGTTCCGATTACAAATCATACACCCAAATTGTGAGTCAACACAAATGTGAGTCTCAAACAGAACCCATCACTATAAATGTAGCTTCAATTTGCAAGACCCATCAAACAACAAACTCATATGATTTACGAAGCCTTCATGGAATTGAGAAAATATGCCTTCGTTTCGACACCATGTCTATCGCATCGACTGTGAAACTTCATTACTTCAAAAATTCTATTTGATATCAAGTTCAGATATCGATTTCAAAATCAATTTCAATTTCACTAAATCATTAAATTCGTCTAGTTTATCTTCATTGATTTTTGAACTGTTCTTCATCTCAAATCAATTAAAACCTTCGATTGCAACCATGAAATCCATTTCTAATTACGATCTATTCACAAATAGATTCATCTAAAATCTTCCTTTTTCATGTCTCATACGAATAGATTTTAATAAGAAATAGGTCCTCCTTAGGCTTAACAAGATTAAAACAAAAAATTTTGAAGTGTACACAATCTATTCGATGAAATGCCAGACCCATAAAAACAGGTATTTTTACCAACATCCTTGCCTCCAAGAACCGATAGGATGATTACAAATTGCCTGGTGGTGGGATTGAATACATCACAAATCATATATACATATTATAATAAAAGAAGCCACGAGAGATTGATGATTTTTTATACAGGAGGGTGAAACGCAGTTCACTCAAAAGGGAACGACAGTGTTTGGATATATATTTGAATTGCAAAACAGAGGCAACAAGAAGTTGGAGAAGGATTTCGATTAAAACATCATCGTTTGAATCTATTAAAGCTGCTGACTTGTTGTTCTGGGTTTTTTTATTTTGGATATGGTGTTCACCATTTTTGGAGTGGTGTTGAAGAAGAGATGTATTTAAAGGGTAATGGTTCGGATTGATTGAAAGATTGGGGTATAAGAAACCGAAATGAGGCTAGAATGAGATTAAAACCTACTATGGTCGGTTAAGTGACTTTTTTAACAGGTTAAACGAGAATTCATTCCCTTAATATACAAAAAAAAAGTTGGGTGGCCTTTTAAAACAAACACGATAAGTTTGATGGGCTAATATGACATTTGCCCTATTGAGAGACAGGAGAAAAAGACTAATTAGACTTAGTTAAAGTAGTTACTTGGAAAAGGTGCTGACACGGTTCAGCATGCAGGACTCCAAGAAAGGTGACTTACCAATTCAACATAATGCCAGACTGAGCAAGGCTCAGTGTCTGAGTACAGAGGCTGAGAGAGCTGAAATGAGTGAATACCATATGCATCCGTTGCTGGCTCGATCATGTATGTTATGACCTGTACTCACCCTAATGTGGCCTTTGCTTTAAGGATGGTCAACAAATATCACAGGAATCTTAGTAAGGCTCATTGGACTGCGGTGAAGGATATTCTTAAGTACCTACGGAGGACTAAGGACTGGGTCCTTACCCTCGGTGGGAGTGATAACTTAAGAGTGATAGGGTATAGTGATGCCAACTTTCAGACCGACAGAGATAATTTCCGCTCTCAGTCAGGCTGAGTATTTATCCTGAATGGAGGAGCAATTACTTGGAAAAGTTCTAAGCAGGAGATTGTAGCCGATTCAACGTGCGAATCAGAGTACATAGCAGCAAGCGAGGCGACGAAGGAGGTGATATGGATAAAGAACTTCATCGGAGACCTTGGAGTTGTACCAGCCATAAAAGAGCCTATGGAGATTTTCTATGACAATGAAAGTGCGTTTGCCTTAGCTAAGGAACCAAGGGATCATGTCAGGTCCAGACACATCGACATAGAATATCACTTCATAAGACACCGAATAGAAGAAGGACTCCTCGTGGCAAAATAGAATTGTGCAACTTTTCATAAAGCATGGTGATGTTGCATTGAAATGCAATACACAACTACCATCGTGTATATGGCCTCTCTTTGTTAAACGTGACACTCACGCACAAAGTCATACTTTATCTGAGTTTTACTACAATGAAG
The DNA here is from genome assembly GCF_051521515.1 of Lactuca serriola. Taxonomy (NCBI): domain Eukaryota; kingdom Viridiplantae; phylum Streptophyta; class Magnoliopsida; order Asterales; family Asteraceae; genus Lactuca; species Lactuca serriola. The sequence continues at coordinate 318,634,263 of NC_136412.1, forward strand.
GTGTATAAATAATCATTACTAGGCCACGAATAAATGGAGCAGGTGGAGTTACGCATATTGTCCATTATTTCCAACTCATGCACCGATATTGCACCACTTCCCCCATGTTGATTATTGGTTAGATTCGAATTGGGCGATTGAAGCGGATTACTTAAAACTATATGTTGCTCGCGGTAGAAGGCATGCAAACCGAATACGTAATGAGATGGACATGCATCATCCCGGTGAACCTTGTAGATGTGGATTATGTCACCAACAAGGTGATAATCGAAAAAGTTGTCCAAATTCTTAACCAATGTTTAATCCGATGTAAGCAATATATTTTATTAATCTAGTAATTTCAAGTTGATCTTGTAGGTTTATACTTATTTGATTTTGTAATTTAATGTTGAATTGATTTGTGATTCTTAGGATTATAAATACGATGTGAATTATATGTTTTATTTATTATATAATTTTAGTAATATGTAATTTTATTATTGATTGAAGATGTTAAGAATGTATTTTTAGTTGTATAAATTAGTAAGTTCTATATATAAAATTTAATAATATATTTATAATTAAAAAATATTACATTAATAATACATTTATAATAAAAAAAATAGTATATATAAAGTTGGTAAAGATAAAAAACTAAAAATAGAATGTAAAAGAAAAATGTGAAATTGAAAATTTATATAATATAAAAGTGAAACATTTAATATTGTATAAAGGACATTTATGTAATTAGAAACTAATACGAATACTTCAAACCCTTTTTTACAAAGTGGTGCCACAACCTTATTTTTACAAACCATTTTGAATGAGCCTCTTTCTACAGATAGTTTTGAAAAGAGTCCTAGTCTTAAAAAAAACTTCTTAATTAGGCCAAAATATTAAGATTTAGAACCGGACAAAAAATATCTTTTTTTTAGGTTAAACTATTAAGATTTTTCTAAGAATATATAATTATATATTCCCTTTTTTATTTTCATTTTATTAAGAGGTGGTTGTGGATGGTGGTGGTGATGGTTGTGGGTGGTGGTGGTGGCGGTGATATATAATGGTGCAAGCTATTTTGTTACTTATGAGTACAGGGAAAGATCTCAACTATCATTGGTAAAATGAAACTTGAAGATCTTTAGGCTAAATACAAGAACTAGTGATTTGCTTTTCTTTGTGAGTGTATTATCACATTCAAATTTCATTATATTTTTGCTATATCTTCCTGCCTTTTTTCCTTATCAAGGCATTGTTCAATGAAAGTTAAACCCAATTACAACATTGTATTATCAGTTTTTTTCAATTAAAGCTATGGAGAATACCCAAGTTGCCCTCCATAGCTGTACTTACCATGGGTCTCTCTCTCTCAATATATATATATATATATATATATATATATATATATATATATATATATATATATATATATAATCATCATCGAAAATATAAAATAGATCTTTCTATTCACCCAATTTATAATTTTCTTTTTTAGTTTTTATTTAATCTTAAAAACAAAAGCAACACGCATTTCTCGTTTTCGTCCTCAAAGTAGATATTTATTGAAATTTCACCTCAAAAGCAAGATTTGTCAGTGCTGGTTCCTAGCTTCATTTGTTAACAAAGTGGTTTTCAAGATTCTCTTAGTAACTAGCTATTTAATAGTACTATTTATATGAATGTACCTAGCCAGCTAGACCATCAACACTTGCTTATACTAAACCACAAAATCCAAAAATGGCTATCAGCATCCAGAACCAAGATGAGGCATGGGTTATCGACTCGATTGTAAAAGCCATGCCACCACCTTCTTTATCTGCACGAATCCCTAGAGTTACAAAGATATTGGTCAGCGCGAAGAGCGATATTTATGAGAAGTACTATGTTCCACAGGTTGTTTCCATCGGTCCATACCATTATGGCAAGCCTAAGCTCGAGCTAGTTGAGAAACTCAAGCCTGTTTTTACCAAGAAGCTCCTCGCACGACCGGAGTATGAAGTCAATTTGAGCCTTAGCAGCTTGTACAAAAAGCTTGGGGAAGCGAAGATGGTAAAAGAGTTAAGAGGGTTCTATGAAGAGAACTCAACAGAGCATCTCTCCGATAAGGTATTCACTAGGATGATGTTGCTGGACGGGTGTTTTATTTTGTATTATATTCTATTTATCCATGGGGTGACAGCAGAAAATTGTAGCGAGAAAGTTGAAAGTAGTAGCGACTTGATCAGAAGCCACCAAGCCGTGTTTATCCACCATGATTTGTTCTTGCTGGAAAACCAAATTCCCTTTATAGTTCTAAACGAGGTGATGGATTTGATAAAGCTTGATAGGCGTGACAAGATTCGATCGTTCTTTGCTGACAACATTTTGTCACCGGGAAGCCAGAAAAGTCGGTGGTTCTGTTTCCGAAGCGGCTCAATCCAATCTGATCAAAATTCTGGACGAGAATCACATGATCATCTACTCCATCGTCTGCATTCTGCGCTTACAGGACCAAGTCCCAAGAATGAATCCCACTGGATTCAAATTCTTCCCTGTCGTCCTAAAAATACCAGAAAGAAGGAAATAAGCACCAGGTGTACTTTTCGTAACGTCAGCGAGCTTGCAGATGTCGGGATCCAATTCAAGCCGAGTAACGTTATGTCTTTGGCTCATGTGGAGTTTATTGGAGGGTGTTGCAGGTGGTCGTTTTCAGCAGATGTAAAACTCCCTCCGATAATCGTGGATGACTCCACCAAGCCGATGTTGTTAAACTTAATAGCCTATGAAATGTGTTCAAATGACACACATGCATGGGTTACCTCCTACATAAGCCTCCTCGATTCTCTCATTGATCACCCAGAAGATGTTAAGGCTCTTCGGAAAGCTGGGGTCCTTGATAACTCCCTTGGGAGTGACCAAGAAGTTGCGACACTCTTCAACGAAATAGGCACCGGTTTGGTGCCAAATATTCTAGCATATTCGAAAGCAAAATATCAAATCCAATGTCATTACCAAAGCTTGAGGAACACATGGTTTTCCCAACTCAAGCACGAGTACGGCAGGAGCCCATGGTCATTTCTAGCACTTTTAGGAGCTTTGATGGCTCTTTTTCTTAGTGGTGTTCAAACTTACTTCACTATCTGGAGTCCCAGTTAAAGGCGAGTGAGTGAGATGATCTTTGCATGTTTTTGAAGATGAAACATCCATTATAAGATCCAGCGATGATGGTTCTTCTTACTAAATTTAGTCTGTCTGTCAGTTTTGGTCGTGCATGTTGTGTTGTGCTTTTGAAAGAGTGATTGCGTTTGTGTTGTGTGTTTCCACTTGTATTCTGCAACAATAACTTTTTCTAAATATATGATTTATGAGTAATAGAATCATTAATGATGTCATCAAATCTATTTTTGTTATATATAGTTAGGTTCAAATGTTTTCAGTATCTATTGTGTGCATATATGATTGATTCTGGACCAATCATTTTAATTATTTTAAAAAAATAATTAATGTATATTAAATGCCAAAGATATAATTAATATCATTTATATCTTCAACATGTAATATGCATTAATTACTTTCTTAAAATAACTAAAATGATTGGTCCAGAATTAATCGTACAGACACACAATAGATAATGAAAACAAAATAATCTAACCCTATATATATATATATATATATATATATATATATATATATATATATATATATATATATATATATATATATATATATATATATATAGGTTTAGGTTATTTTGTTTTTACTAACTATTGTGTGCCAGGATGCACAAATATGGACCAAATGATGGAATTCATCAATTGACATGATTTGAGAGTGTATGATATTACAATGGGATAACATGTACCATATAATCACACAAATTTTAGCAAAAGGGTATTTTTGGACAATTAACTACAATTATAAAAGGAAATTTTCAGATATTTATGGATAATTAATTCTCCTAATTTTAAAAATATGATTTTTTTTAATTAATTCAATTTTAATTCTAACATAATTTGTAAACATAACAGATTTATTCTGTCAGAATATTTTTTTAGTTAGAATGATGCTCTTTTAGAATTTTATTTTATTAGAATATTATTGAATAATAACAAAGTTCTGGAATCCGAGTTTGAAAAATAACTACATTCTAACATATTCTGTCAGAATAACATAATGTCAATCATAACCTACTAAACACATTCTGAAAAGAATACATAAAATAGATTCTTGAACTAATAATATACCAAATAATTAATTGTGCTTCTTAGAATAATAATAACATTTTGAAAGAATAACAAGTGTAATTCTTAAAAAATAACAACATTCTTAAACATTGAGTGTGATCATTCTTTAATTCATTCTTCAAACATTTCCCATTAGTTCTTCAAGCCATTCTTCAAGCCATTTCTATCACAAATTATGTTAGAATGCAACAGTAAAATTCTGTTAGAATACATTATAAACATATAAATATTAAAATTTTATCAAAATAAAACAGTAAAATTCTAGCAGAATTTATTATCAACATATAAATAATTAACCAAAATCATAATCGGAAGACATTAATAAAAAAATAAAAAATTAACAGATTTTTATCCTCTCAATTCATTAACAATCAAATGAATAACAGATATCTAAACATTCTAAAGCATGTATAAATGTATTCTGACAGAATTACTAGCATAACATGTTTTATGTAATATTTATATTCTCATAGAATGAACATGTGTTTGCATTCTGATATGAAAAAAATCCCCAACTTAACCCTCTTCTTGCAAATTCTGACAGAATGCCAGCTTAACCCTTATCATCAAAGACAAGTTTAGAACAATCAAATATCAAGAACAAATGGAAAATCAAGAACCATCTATCATTAAAATAAAATCAAATAGTCTTGGATACGCCTTCAACTTACCTTCGCATAATTAATATAAAATCAGTGCACTTAAAACACAAACAAATTGACCCTTGTTGAAGTCCCAAATAAGAGCTGTTGAAATTCCCTGAAAATCAAACCACCTTACGATCGGAAAATGGTCGCTCCAGTTAAAGATTCCGAGAAGTTCATAGCCCTTGCTGAAAATCAAACCACCTTAATTGGTATTAAAACATATAGGCAGCAAAGATGAAGGGTTTCTTTCCATTCTGATCTTTATTGAACAAATTGAAAAAGGGTTGAAGTGTTGATCAAATTGAACAAATGGAATTGTAGGAGAGGGCAGGCTATGAGGAGAAGACTTGAGCATTAAAAATTTTATTTTTAGTTCTTGGGCCGATTCATGTTGTTATACAAAAAAAACATGTAACCTATGATATTCAAAGATGAAGATCAAACTACTGATGCACAAATGTAACAGACATCATTTAGAGAAACAAGTTTATATTCTAAAATTAAAAACCAAAGTTTAAGAACATAGAGATATGGTAAAGTGTGACGAAGAAAATACAGATTGAAGTATTAATTAAGCTTTAGAACTATAAAATTCTCAACATCATTAGGAACTTGAGTCATTGATTAGAAATTCAGGATTTAGGGTTCAGAAACGACACTGGGGCATCCACCCTAACATAAGCATATCCATGACAAACAAAGGCAGGAACGACAAACAAGGGCAGGTTATTACGAACATTCAACGCAAAGAACACACGAACACATTAATTCAGGTAAGGCACATGCCTAATATATTCATATATTATGTCTTTCTCGACTGGAAACAAAGAGTGGAAAAGACATCCGCCAACACTGATACACATCCGACTGGTGTAATTGGAGCTTGATTTCATTCACATAGTTAATTATTTGTTTTCAATCAAAAGTTGTCTTTCTCGATTGGAAAAATACGAATCAAAACTCTAAAGGTGTAGTAGACATCAAATTTTGCAATAATTCAAAAACCAAGCATAGATAAGATGAAAAGCATAATTCGCATAGTTAGGGAAACAATAGAAGAAATCCAGATATTGGTGATACCGTTTGTCGAGAAATTCGGCAAGGAATTCTAACCTATCAAGGGTTTTATTAACCCCGAAAGAAAACCAAATATTAGCTTCAAAGACCTGATCTTTTACAGAGGAATCGATATTCAGAGATGATCAGAAATTACCTTAAATCAGTTTGCGGCAAACAATGGATTTTGCTTGTTGGTTTGTGGAAAGCCCGTGAGCGGATGATGACTTGTATCTTAGGTGTTCGTGATACGTTTGTTTGCAGTCGCTCTGACGTTTCCTCTTCCGCCCTAATTTTATCATCAAACCACCTTAACCCGATTTTTTGCCTGAAAGACCCAAACCCAGCAACCCTCTTAGGGCTAAACAAATGGGTCGCCGAGATTCTTCTAAGGTTACACCAGTAGTCACCGTAGGGAGCGGAACCCATGGCATGGTGAAACAACAGCTCGTACGCCGACTCTTTCACCGGACGATCAACAAACGCCGAGGTGTTTAGTATTTCCTTGGCTGTTTCCGGGACGATCAGAAAATGCCATGATATTGCACCTTTCTTGGAGGTAACCTGATCACATGGAGAAGTAAAAAGCAATCGGTCGTCTCTAGATCAAGTGCTGAAGCTGAGTTTCGAGCAATGGCTCAAGGCATATGTGAACTTCTTTGGATACGAATCATCCTAAGGGACCTTGGTATCAAGTACGAAGGTGTTATGAAGTTCTATTGCGACAACAAATATGCTATCAACATTGCTCACAATCCTATACAACAGACGTTCTAACAAAAGGACTCCCTAGTTCTTTGTTTCAAGGCATCACTAACAAATTAGGAATGGAAAACATCCATTCAACAACTTGAAGGGGGGTGTTGACAACTCAAGCTGTTAACAGAACAACAATAAATTCACCAGAATACCAGATCACAGAATTGATTTCCAGCTAATTAATTCCCGGATTCCTAGCTGATTGATTTATTTTTGGAAATGATCTGATGTTGTATATATGTATAGTAATTAGTGTAGATGATTTGTTTCCATTCCTAAGTCCCAAAGATTGTACTATATATAGTGTTTTCAGTCTTCATGAATATACCCGACATTTTACAAAACTATTTTGTTCAAATACCCCGACTGGATCTTGCCACCTCAATACCTAAAAAATATTTCAAGTTTCCCAGGTCTTTTAACTCGAACTCAGCATCCAAAACATCTTTTAACTTTTTCATTTCATCTTCATCGTTGCCTGTCACTACCATGTCATCAACATAAACAATAAGGGTTGTAACTTTTCCTTCATTGTTCTTAACAAACAACGTGTGGTCAGCATCACTCTGCTTGTACCCAATACCCTTCATGAACTTTGAGAATCTCCCAAACCAAGCGCTAGGTAACTGTTTTAAGCCATAAAGAGCTTTATTAAGCTTACATACCTTGTTACCAAAATTCATTCCTGGCGGAGGGTCCATATACACTTCTTCTAAATTACCATTCAAAAATGTGTTTTTTACATCATGTGTGATATACATCTTATTTTCTTTAGGGTCATAACACCGATACCCTTTTTTAAAAATCGGCATACCCTAAAAACATACATCGAATAGCTCGTGGTTCAAGGTTTCCACCACCTTTGTGTACGAAGGCAGTGCAACCAAATATTTTTGGTTCAAGATTCAGCCCCATTGGGAGTTCCATGGTTTCATGTAAACGTTGCATTGGTGTTTTAAAGTCAATTACTCTAGATGGAGTTCGGTTCATTACATATGCAGCTGTTTGCACTGCCCCACCCCAATATTGCCTTGGTACTTTCATATAAAATAAAGATGCACGAACTATCTCTAAAATTTGTTTATTTTGCCTTTCTGCAAGGCCATTCTGTTGGGGCGTATTAGCACATGAAGTTTGGTGTCTAATAGATTTTTCTTCACAAAAACGTTTCATTTCTTGATTAACATACTCTCCTCCATTATCAGATTGCAGTATGTTAATTTCGCTCTTATATTGTGCCTTTACCAACTTGTATAATTCTTGGAATACACGAGAAACTTCATCTTTATGTTTAAGTAGAGAAACCCATACCATACGTGTGCATTCATCAATAAAGGTGACAAAATATCGATAGCCATTCGGGGTGGAAATTCATGCCGGACCTAGACACCTGAGTGCACCTTCATAAACGGTACTGCAACTTTATTTCACTTGAGAGTAAGAAATTCTATGGCTTTTAGCCAATTCACACACATCACAATTAAACTCAACATTGTTCTTATTCAAAAATAACTCAGGTTTTAGTTTCTTTAAATAATTGAAGGATAAATGGCCTAATCTAGGGTGTCATAGCCACAAAGGAGATTTCTTCCCTTGAACATTGTATGCTTCTGCTTGCCTTTCTTCTTCAAGATAGTACAGCTTCCCTTTTGTAATACCAGAGCCAATCATCCAACCCGTTGTTATGTCCTAAAAGATACATTTGTTTGGCCAAAAAGTTACATAACAGTTTAGTTTATCAATGATCTGTCTAATAGATAATAAGTTTGATGAGAGAGATGGAACAACTAAGACTGTGTCAAGATTCATTGATTGTAATACTTGAGCAGCACCTTCACACGTAACAGGTGCTAAGCCTCTATTTTCAGTTTTTATTTTTTGTTTGTTAGGCTGACATATGGTCACTATCTTGGACAGATCATTAGTCATCTGATCCGTCGCACCTGTGTCAATAATCCATTCACTATTCAACGAGTGAGTTGTATTCGGCATACCATAACCATTGAAGGACTCAGTGTGTGCTGCCATGGGGTTTGTGTCTTTGTTTTTCGCTGTGGCTATTGAAGCTTGGCCCACCTTTCTTCTTGGTTTCTTGGAGAAATCCCGCCGGTAACCAACAATTTCATAGCATCGCTGTTTTGAATGCCCTTCTTCTCCACAATGGTCGCACATGAGTTTGTTGCTGGTGTTTTTTCCTTTTGAGGACCGGTTTCCAATGGCTAGGTTAACGATACTATCGGGGTCGGTTTTTTGTTCCTCCATGGTGGATCATTGGGTTTGGTCTTTTCGCACAAGGGCATAGCAAGCTTCAAGATCTAAAGGAGGATCTTTGCGCAATATCTCTCCACGGGCCTAATTAAATTCAGGATCTAACCCTGCTAGAAAAATGTGCACACGGAGCCGGCCAAGAATCTTGTTGAGTGACACAACATGCTCTATGTTATCTTCGTCACCCATCAACTGCATGTTGATCTCCTGAAAAATACTTATCAACTCTTTGTAGTACGATGCAAGGGTTCTTCTGTTTTGTCGGGTACTAAATGACCTCCTGTTCAATTCAAATAATTGTGTTTCATCCGTTCCTTCATAGAACGTCTTAGCTACTGCATCCCATATTTCTTTTGTTGTTTTCAGACGGATGAATCATGGAATAAAAGTCGGGCTCATGGAGTCTATAAGCCAGCTCTTCACACGGTTGTTTTCAGTCAACCAATTCTCGATTTGCTTTTCTCTAGATTTAGGCTTCGTTGTGGATCCAGTAAGAAATCCTAGTTTGTTTCGGGCTCCAATTCGCATCTCCATCAGTTGTGACCACAATTGATAATTTTTGTCATCCATGATGATCCCCTGTTGGGAACGGGCATCCTGAACCACATATCGGGTTTCTTGAGGAGGTGTTGCTTCTTTGTCTGTCATGGTCTTCGAGGGGTTTTAGTTGGTATGCTATGATACCATGTCAAACAGAGAATTTGATTGAATGACTTTTCTATCATAATTCACAATTACAATGAGATACATATATAGTACCAGTACAACAGAAAACCCATGTAATAAGGAGCTATATACAGACTAGATAGGACACAATACTTTCTATGATTATCCAATTTTATTAATAATATCCAAACTTAGCTTGATTCTTGTTACCGCTCTCGCCAACATACAAATTGTTCTTGCTTTGGTAATTTCTTCATACACGTTTTCATGCTCTCACAACTTATAACATAGACTTTAATCTAAAATGACATAAATGAACATTTAGATATATAACTAAAAGAAAAAAGAATAGATATAGTTAAGGGAAAATTTGGAATATTATTGAAAACGTTTCATAAACTTATCAAAAGCTATCTCGAAATAGCTTATCAAAAGTTACCTTATAAGCTAGTTCATAAGCTAAAATAAGTTATTTTTATGGTTTGCCAAACAATTAATTTCAATAAGCTAGTTTATTTTTGCAAAACATGATCTAAATCTAAAATAAATAAAAATACTACAATGACTATTTCTATGGTCTAATATTTTCTTATGTTGTGGTTTTTTTTTTAAACCACTTTAAATAAACAGGGAGATAATATATGTACCGGATGTGCTATGGATAGTCTAATAAATAAACTTATTTAAATACAAATCTAGATTTAAATTTATAAAACCTAACAAACCAAACTGACTATCAACACAAGACAATATACCTGATCATGAATAGTATAGGTACGGGTGTTGAACTCAAGGGGAATCATATAAATGACAAAAGTGGTGTGTTAAATTTATAAACAACACAAGTTATGTCTTAAACCTATAAATGACACAAGTGGTACCTTAAACCTATAAATTAAAAAAGTGGCGTGGTAAACTTATAAACTACCCAAATTGTGCCTTAAACCTATAAATGATAAAATTTGTGTCTTAAACTTATAAAAGAAACAAGTGGTGTCTTAAACTTACAAGTGGTTTCTTTAACTTATAAAAGACATAAATGGTTTCGTAAACCTATAAACTATACAAGTTGTGTCTTAAACATATAAATGACAACACAAGTTAAGTCTTAAACCTATAAACAAACGACACAAGTTCTGTCATAAACTTATAAACGACACAATTTTTGTCTTAAACCTATAAACAACATAAATGGTGTCTTGATGCAGCGTGCAAAAAAAAAAAACAAGGATAAACAAGATTAAACATGATGATTCTTATAGCATACCCATTAGGAATACTGTGGGATTTGGGCTTCAAAATCTGGTCCAAACACACAAAATTGTGAGAGGAGATGAAAGTTCTTAAAATTGATGAAATATCATCGAAATTACATCAGGAACAATCAGACTAACAAATGGACAAGACAAGTCCCCCTTAGGGACTTAACATGATGTGCTCCTCATCCCTAGCTTCAATTTTATTGGTCGCACCCAAAGCCAAAGCAATGGCCATTTCCGTGAAACCTCTTTAGTCACACGATCATGGGCCTTTATCAAAACAAGGGCCCGATCTGCCACATTAGGGCCCATATAATGTCTTAAACATATAAATAAGACAAATGGTACCTTAAACCTATTAAAGACAAAAGTGATGTCATAAACTGATAAAAAAACACAATTCACATCTTAAACATACAAATAACACAAGTGTGTCATAAACCTATAAAAGTCAGAAGTGGTGTCCTAAACATGTAAGAGACACAAGTGATGACTTAAACTTATATATGGCACAAGTGGTGTCTTAAACTTATAAATGACACAAATGGTGTCTTAAGCCTATAAATGACACAATTGATTTCTAAAACATATAAAAGACACAAGTGGTGTCTAAAGCCTATAAAAGACACAAGTGATGTCTTAAACCTACAAATGACACAAGTGGTGTCTTAAACCTATAAATGATACGAGTGGTGTTTTCAACTTATAAATAACATAAGTTGTGTCTTAAACCTATAAATGAACGACACAAGTTGTGACTTAAAGTTATAAACGACACAAGTTGTGTCATAAACCTATAAACAACACAAAATTATATATATAAAGAAATCTATAACTCCATTTAGAAAGCGATTTTCAGACTAAAAAATGGTTAAGTCCAACATGATGTGCTCATCATCCCTGGCTTTGATTTAACTAGTCGCAGGACGAAAATGAAGCCCCAATGCTAAAGTAATGACCATTTCTTTAAAACCCCTTTAGTCGCACAATCATTTACACTAAGGCGTGTATTATGTCTTAAAACATATGAATGAGACAAGTGGTACCTTAAACCTATTAAAGACATAAATGGTATCCTAAACCTTTAAAGGACATAAGTGGTGACTTAAACTTATATATGACACAAGTGGTGTCTTAAACCTATAACCGATACAAGTGGTCTAAACCTATACATGACATAAGTTGTGTCTAAAACAAATAAAAGAGAAAAGTGGTGCCTAAAACATATAAAAGACACAACACTGACATAAGTTGTGTCTAAAACAAATAAAAGAGAAAAGTGGTGCCTAAAACATATAAAAGACACAACACGTGATGTATAAAAGACACAACACACGTGATGTCTTAAACCTATAAATGACACAAGTGGTGTTTTCAATTTATAAATAACACAAGTTGTGTCTTAAGCCTCTAAATGAACGCCACAAGTTGTGTCTTAAACTTATAAACAACACAAGTTGTGTCATAAACCTATAAACAACACAAATGGTGTCGTAAACTTATAAATGACACAAGTTATGTAATAAACCTATAAACAACACAAATGATGTCTGAAGCTTATAAATGATATTTTGGTGTCTTAAACCTATAATAGAAACAAGTGATGTCTTCAACCTATAAAAGACACAAGTGGTGTCTTAAATCTACAAATAACAAAAGTGATGTCCTAAAGTTATAAAAGACACAACCGATGTCCTAAAGTTATAAAAGATACAAGTGGTGTCATAAACTAATAAACGACACAAAAGATGTCTTGAACTTGTAAATGACACAAGAAGTGTCCAAAAAAAAGTCACAAGTGGTGTCTTAAACCTATAAAAGACACAATTTGTGTCTTAATACCACACTATAAATGGCACATGGTATCCTAAAGTTCCAAAAAAAATGGTGACTTAAACTTACAAATGATAGATGTAGTGTCTTATACTTATAAACGATGCAAGTAGTGTCATAAACATGTAAAAGACACAGGTGGTGTCTTATACCCATAAAAGATACAAGTGGTGTCTTGAACCTATGACACAAATAATTTAGCTTTGTATGTGTTTGTGTTGTATGCCGCATAAAGATACCATTTATACACCACACCACCCATTCTCGTCCTCTTTTCCCACCTCTCATTGTAAAGTACACCATCCCTCCAATACCAAAACCAGATCGATCGATCAATCAAATAATAAAAATCTCTCATTTATTATTCATTTGAACTGTAATAAAAGTATACCACCATAAGGTTATAAAGTCTTACAACGATCAATAAGGACTATTAGGTAAATAGTTTAAGACATCAATAAATACGTATTTTTGTAACTATAACAGTTGCAATATATGAAAGATAATTTTTAGCCGGTAAATAAGTACACCAGACATTTCCTGTGTGATGTCTGGTTGCAGTGTTTACATATTATCAACGACAAGAGGCTCGTCTTCATTTTAGGCGATGAAGGTAATCAAGAATAATAAGTGAACATAAAAAGCTACAAATTTTGTTACCATGTAAATAAATAGGTCTTGGTGTCAACCAACAAGTGTGAAATCCATTTCGATTTTCAAGAACCATAGGTCAACCACAAGATGAACATCTTTTACCTATCAAGATGAATTGAAATGTTTTTTTGGGTCAACATAGATTTTATTCAACATACACTATCTTTGTTATGAATCCAACAATTAAACAAGGAAACTACAAGATGAGTGATAAATTGGACCTTTGCTTTCAAAGTTGCAAGGTTCGAGAACTGATCAATCTTAGGGACCTTCATCTCTGCTCATATCATCACAGCCATCAAAAACACATAAATTTGATGACCTAGCATTTACATGAAAAAACTTGCCATAATAAACTGGTAAAATACCGCTTTTCTTTGTTGTGATGTGTCTTTGCTTTCCTAGAGAAAAAAAGCATACATAGAACATCAGCTTCTTGTATGTGGTTCAATGCTCTCTGATTACTCTGCCTCAGGAATTGCAAGTTTTTCCCTCATTTCTATAGGACAAGTATGGATACTATGCCCAATAATTATCTGTTGTGTACACTGCCTGCATAAGCAAGAAAAAAAATTATCATAACAAATGGCTAACTACATCTAACTTTATAACAAAAACCACTATACCATGAAGCTAGTGTTTGACAAACGCTTTCTATTTATATTTTTCCTATAAAAGATATTCATTTTTATTTGCATGTTTAATAGAATATAGATTAATTAGTTAAAAATATTAAAGATTTAAATGATAACTAGATTAAGGGATAAATGAAAATGTTAATGAGAGGAGGGGATAAAATCTACAAAAAAAAAAAAAAAATCTTCTGCTCCAATCGTATAACCTTTTTAAAGACTGGTTGAAACAGTTATATTCTACTTGCTGCTTCTTCTCTTTATCCTATGAAGAATCAACAAATCCTACAGACATCAATCCCAAGGTTAAGTAAAGAGAAGATGTTGGAAGCCCTATAATTAGACACTCTATTTATTATCTGCATAAGAAAATTTAATGATGATTAGAAAAATTAATTTAACACAAAATTCAAACCAGTAAACACATTTTTAGATAGATGCAAGCACTTTTTTCATAATCTCTATCACATTGTAATCTCACTCCATAAGACAGTGAATAAGTAAGTAGACCACCATTATATTTCCTGTGTTGCACTGTTGTTTATCAGCTGAAGGTATCCATTTTAGGTGATGAAGGTAATTATTCAAGAATAAAAGACTGAAGATAAAAAAAAAGATGCAGACTTTGTTACCATTTAAAATGCAATTCTCAATTTACAATTGACCTGATTGTGAAGCTATGGTGATTTTTTTATAAGGTAAAAGAAGAGATCAATTGACAAACCAGTTTGGTCATTTTTTTAATTATCCTTTAATTAAATCACAAAAAAAAGGTAACCAGTTAACTAGCTTATCAATTACTGGTTGCATAATTTATAAAAAAAAGGGGGTTTGTTTCATAAACAAGTAACTAACCCTAGAAAACTTGATGCTGTCGTGGCAGTGTGCCTCCACATTCATCATACCACCAAGACTGTTCTTTTGAAGTAACCATAAGTACAACGAAATAACATTTGATAAATGTTATGTTTTATAATGTCTAAAGATTAAAAAATATCAAAGTATAAATGCTTAGATTTCAAAGTATAAATGGTTCTTAATAGGATAACAGTGCAGGTATAATGATATAACCGGTAATCAAAGTCAAACAAGTTTGATATTTTAAAAGTAATAATGTCTGGATGATGATATGATAATAACTGAAAAAAGGTAGAAATACATAACAGCAAGAATTACCTTCATACCACCACCCATGGGAGAATCAATCAGTTGATTAACTGTCATTCGAACCCCTGCCTGCAAATTTAAAATCAAAGTATTAAAAGTGGAATGTCTCCTCTATATATATGTTTATAATAAAAACAATCTCCAAATCATAATAATAGTTAACACCCTATCCACACAAATCAATCCCAAGGTTAAGTGAAGACAAGATGTTATAATGCTAGTAAAATTTCTTAATAATAAAAAAATTAAGTTATAATGCTAAAAATGGCAATAAAAACAAACATATTTAGTTTTTCAAAGTACAATGACTCAATACGAAAAATAATACAAGTACAATGTCTTAATTTGATTATAAAAGTATAATGTTATAAGTGAAGGTTAAATGTTATAACCGGTTTGATATTCAAACTACAATGTCATTAAAAAAAAGTTAAATTGAAGGTCTTAATAGCAAAAAATTAAGGGATATGGTATAATTAGTAAACAAAATAATACAAGTCTGCTATGTCTTAATCGAAAAAATAATAAAAGTATAATGTTTCAAAAGGTTAGATTTTGAAAGTATGATGTCGTAATTGGTATAACGTTAAACTTTGTTGGATTTTTAAACAAGCTTCAAATTCCAAACTACGTCTTAAATTAAAATTTTCATGTGCTCTTTATCAAGATAAAGAAAAAAAGAGTAAATTACACGAATGGTCCCTATAGTTTAGGGTAATTTGCGCGTTTGGTCCCTATCTTTTTTTTAACTCGGAAGATCCCCATTGTTTGTTTTTGTTACACGCTTGGTCCCTGTCTTACCTAAAAAAACTATTTTGCCCTTGATTTTTTAATTGATTTAAATAAACACACCCTCAATCCAACCCCCTCACCTTACCTTACCTACCCCACTATTTTTCCCTATTTAAATAATAGTGTTTTTAGGTAAGAAAGGGACTAAGCGCGTAACAAAAACAAACAGTAGAGACTTTCCATGTTTAAAAAATAAGTTAGGGATCAAATGCGCAAATTAACCCAAACCATAGGGACCATTCATGTAATCTTGAAAATGTAATGCTATAACTGAAGCTGTACTGGTAAAA
Source organism: Lactuca serriola (assembly GCF_051521515.1). Classification (NCBI taxonomy): domain Eukaryota; kingdom Viridiplantae; phylum Streptophyta; class Magnoliopsida; order Asterales; family Asteraceae; genus Lactuca; species Lactuca serriola. Next base: position 318,650,488 of record NC_136412.1, read on the forward strand.
ATAAAGTAGATTATTTTAATAGGAAGAAACTATTGAAAGTATAATGACATAGTTGATTTCTTACCTTGGCAATGGCATTGGATAATAGAAAGTCATTTTGCTTTTTTCCAGATTTATAGGCGCTCTCAACTGCTCCAATTAGTTATTCCATCAAAAAAGGATTTGAAAGATGATGATAATAATTAAAAAGGTAGGAATACATAAATGTGGCTGATTATGAGTTGTTAAAATGAGTAAACAAACAGGGTAAACCTAGATTCCACCTTGCTAAATTTATAATCTTAATATTATCATAACACAATTGAATTGAAGAAAATACCAAGTTTTAAAATCCGGCCAAAATACTCTTCAGTTCATCCTAATCAGATGATGTCTCTCCTAAAAATGAAATCACATTAATAGGAAAATACAGAGGAAAGTATAATGCTAAAACTAGTTAGATTTTTAAAGTATAATGTCTTAATAGGAAAAATATTAAAAGTAAAATGTCTGAATGTGAAAAAGATATAGAGATAAGAGATTAGATTTTCAAAGGGTCATCATAAAAGTACAATGGACAAAAAATAACACCTGCGTATCTTCTATCCCTGTTAGAAAGTAAAATCAAACAAGTTTGATATCTTAAAAGTAATGTCTGAATGTGAAAAAGATATAGAGATAAGAGATTAGATTGTCAAAGTTGCATCAAATGTCCAGTTTAACTTTTAAACTCCAATCTTTAAGTAAAATCAAACAAGTTTGATATTTTAAAAGTAATGTCTGGATGATGATATGATATGATAATAACTGAAAAATGGAAAGGAAGACAGAAGAAAATAATGACGAAATCTTATATGAAGTTTGATTTCAAAGTGAAAATGATAAATCTTGAAAATCATACAAGTAAATTCAACTCTAACAAAACTATTATGAGAAAAGAATAACATTTGGCTCTTTGTTGTATATACAATACAATTTTAAATATAAATGTTAAAAAGATATATAAAAAAATATATATATAATACCAGGAGCCAAATTGGATTCACGAGGGCCAATAAAATAGTGAGAAAGACTCCTTCCATTAGAGTGGCAATGAAATGACACGGATACCCCTCATCATTAGTTTGACATACATTAAGTCTGTAATCCTGCTACAGACCACACTTGACAACCTAATTAAGGAATAAAAAAATTAACATCTTATGTAATCATCAACTAATTTCATTCCCATTTCTATTTCTAATTCATGTGTTGAGAGAGAGAGAGAGAGAGAGAGAATTACCTTCATACCACCCAAGCCATGTGAGAATCAATCAATTGATTAATTGTAACGCCTGCAGATCCGGGCTAGTCAATTTAGAGGCAATAGGGGTCGAAAACGACTTTTCGACAAAAAGATTGTTTAGAATAAATAATCTTAACCAAGTTGTAGAATATGTCACAGGGTTTCCGTACATATAAAGAATGCCGAAATCCGAGTTATAACGAAGAAGTTATGACCCGTCGAAGTTTCGCGTCGGAACCGACACGGCGCCGAGAAACGTAAATAGTAAATTTATGATAGAGCGAGATTTAGATTTAGCGCTCTAAACAAAAGTCGTAGAATATGTTAAACTAAGAACTTCGATAAAAAGAACGCCCAAATCTGACTTCGTATGAAGAAGTTACGATTTTTCGAAGTTTCGGATTAGCAGTGTACAGTCCGAAATTCGAATATTAGATCGAGCGATTTTTAGCCGACACAACCTAAACGAGAATTGAAGATCTCATTATTAGTAGTGTAACAATAAAAAGACAGACGAAAATGGACATCGGATGAAGAAGTTATGAGATTTTAACGGACCAATCCTGTCCCGACCTGTTAAAAATATAACTTTAAAAATAAAGTCAAAATTAGCCGACGGAGTCTAAACGAAAGTTGTAGAGTACGTCTCCACCTACGCGTGGATATAAATAACGTCAAAAACGGAGTTCGTATGAACGAGTTACAAATTATAATAGCATATTTACGTATTAAAATAAAGTATAAATCATATATACGTACACATATATATACATATGTATATATCATTAGAAAGGTATCGACGATGCGGTCATTATAAGACTAATGTTGAGTTCTTTCGACATTAGTTTAGTGCAAATATCATTAAATCTATTTAAAATAGTATTATAAAGGGGTGTTTAGTTGTTTATATAACTATAAGGTCATTAAGTAATTATGGAGGGTAGTTTTTGTAAATTCAATTACTATAAATAAGAGGCTTGGGCTCTCATATTTCTTGCACCATTCTCTTGATTCAAGAGTCTTTCTCTCCTTATCCCCCGAGCATTTCGGTCCCTCGTGATTCGACTTCTCTTTCTGTAGTTTTAGTATAGTAAGGTGAGCGCTGAAGCGTTGCACGAATCTTTCTTAGAAAGATTCAGCGACGAAGTTCTGCCCCTACAGAGCCCGACTCCTAGCTAAAATCTCCTTGTAATTAAGTTATGCTTATCCTATTTTAAATATAGTTTATATTTAAAATTAGTATTGTTATTATAAATTTATAATAAATATTTGAGCTATTATTATGAATTATATAAGTGTCGTTATAATATCTTTTTAACTACTCGCGGTACGGGGAATCTGGTTTAAAGGGCCGCATAGGGTTGTTGGATTTCAGAAGTGCTATATGCCAAAATGGTCATGCCCTCCGGTGTTTTATGTCTGGCCCCTGTCTGTACATAGTGGTTGGAAAGTATTGTTTAAACGCTTATATAATAATAATAATAAGACTAATAATTAGTCACGGTAAATCTTAGACTAAAATCTAGTGGTAATAATACTAGGTTTCGTCGAAGGAAATTATTTTAAAGTAAACGAAGCGCTGTCCGAGTACCGAGTCACCACCTTCTCAAGTGAGTGCATGGTCCCTTTCATCTTACACATAGATATGAAGTATTTTAATATAAATTACGTGTTATGTGTGCATATTGTCTTAATACTTGCTGTCTATGCTGGTGAAAGATTTTTATACATGTTTTAAATGATGTAAACTGTATAAAGTATTTTATATCTACAAAATATGTTGCGTAAAACATGGGTAGATGAATGATGAGGGATAAAAGCTGAAATAGAGGAACTTTAGTAGTACGGACCTAGTGCCCTATAGGTAATACATTGGCAGCAGTGGACCAAGTACCCTATAGATGAGCACTGGCAGCTGCGCCACAACCCGTAGATGTTTTAGATCTATGGTAAACGTCCTAGCAGCTGCGCTCTAAGGACAGTATCAACAGCTGTGCCTAATAGGGAGCCTTATGACCATGACAGTGGCGTTAAAAGGTCAATACCGGCAGAAGCGCCTCATAGGAAATGTCCCAATTCTGGCAGTTGTGCCTAAGTGACAAGATTAGCAGCTGCGCTTGACCAAAGTGTCATTGGCAACAATGGACTTCATGTTGTTTCCTTAGGATGATCCTTAGGAATGAATGAATGAGAAATAGCTGATTCTTAGGGTAGATCCTTAAGAATAAAGAAGATAATGGGGATGGGTAATTGGGTTGATTATTTGATTGTTTAAACATAATAATTATATTATTGTGGGTTGAAAACCCTATGTACTCACCAGGTTTCCCAACTTGACCCACTCAGTTTATTTATATCACAGGTGTTGATATGAAGTGACATTACACTGAGAGATTTAAAGAGATGTAGATCACTAGTGTAAATAATTGTAAGTTCTGTTTATGCTTATGTTTCTGTATTAACGATGACATCCCAAACGTTTTAAAATGAAATAAATACGTTTCTTCGAAAATGTTTTAATAACGTATTTACCATGTTTTTCTGGGAACAAATTCCGCAACATTTTTATAAAATGAAGTACTCTGATTTTTATAAAGCATAAACAACATCGGTCTTTTCTGGCCGTGAAAATGGGGATGTCACAGTTGGTATCAGAGCATTAGTTTAAGCGAACTAGGAATATGGATTTATTTCTAGACTTAAACTTAGAATGCTAAGCGATGATTGTGAGGTGTGAGCACTAGCTTATTTTAGGAATTGTGCCTAAAATGCTTTTATGTGCTAAATGCTTGTGCCTGATATGCTGTTATTTGTTCGGATCTATGGTTTGTTGCCGACCGGATCTGGAAACCTTATGTGTTTAGGATTCTAAGCGTTTAACTACGATATTAGAACTAGCATATAAACGTTTCGGAGTGATAAGAATGATTTAAACGTCAATCCTAAGTAAAGGTCTAGATTCACCTTATTCGGCGTATAGATCAAGATGGCAAGAACCCGTAGCGGAAACGTGAATGCAAATGGGAACCGAGATCAACCCCCAACGATTGAGCAAATACCGGTTGTGGTAGCCGCTGCTGAGCCAATAACGATGGCAGGAGTGCAAGCGATGATCCAAGCAATGTTGGATCGTCAAATGGAGGAAACCAGACGTTTGCTCCAGCAAAATCGTGAGGAAGCGACTATTCAGATCGAACAGCCCAAGTTGAACGAAGGGCAGACTGAGGAAGGAAACTACAGTGGGACTGTTGGTCAAGTCAACCCACCAATAGTTCGACAAAACAACCAAGATGACGAAGTCGAGAGGAATGGATACAAGTACAAGGATTTTCTGACTTGCAAGCCATCAACTTTCACTGGAAAGGAGGATCCGATCGGGGTCATGGATTGGATCTCGGAGATGGAATTAGCTTTCATGACGTGCGGTTGCAAGGGAAAACAACAGACCACGTTTGCAGTGCGTCAGTTTCAAGGAGGCGCTGTACGATGGTGGAATACCTTGGGAAAGACGCTGAGCCCCAATGAGCCCCTTCAACTGACATGGGCAGAATTTTTGGTGCATTTCAAACGTAGGTACTGCTCAGCCCAAAATCTGCTCGAGCTAGAAAACCAATTCCTTACCTTAAAGAAAGGAAGCATGTCTATTGATGAATACACCAACAACTTCACAGAGAAGATGGAGTTCGCCTTACGTCTTGTTCCGGATGAGCTGACAAAAATTGACAAGTACGCAAAAGGACTTCCATGGGAATATGCAGTGCCAGTGCGTCAGGCACCTACTTTGGAGGCAGCTATCTGGGCTGCCAAGTCGGTTGAGGAGATGATCAAGGGAAGAGCCGCCAACAAGACCGAGGTTGGCGAAAAGAGGAAGTTTGAGGGGTCTGCGAAGCCCGATGAGAGAAGCAAATCAAGTACCAGGAAGTTTAGAGGAGGAGGGAGTGAAGAAAGATGGTGCGAGAAGTGCAAAAAGAAACACTCTGGAAAATGCAGTGAGGAAGTAACTTGTTTCAAGTGTGGGAAGCATGGGCATTATGCCAACGAGTGTAAATTCAATAAAAGGGTGTGTTACGAATGTAATGAGGAAGGCCACTTCAAGCAAGATTGCCCAAAGAGAGAGGGGGCTACAAAGCCAAATGTGCCGCCAAAGCCAAAGGCGAGAGCATTTCAAATGATCCTTGACGAAGCAGATGACAATGCGAGGATTCAGGAGTGACAACTTGACATCCAAAGATCGAGTTATGAGGTAGCCATAGAATCGTATGATGTAGCCTATTAGAGGCATATTCTAGGGTGAACTTGAACACCTATGTAATAGTTTCAAGGAATAATAAAAACCTTCGTTTTGATATCTGATGTGTTAAGCTGTTATATGATTTTCTTGTGTGGTGACTTGGAAAACTGTGGGACAATACCTGAGACGAGTATGAGTAGGTGTGAATGGTAGTAGAGGCCTATACTACCGGAAGCACAGGACTCACACTTGGATCAGGGAAAGTCACAAGGTTACCAAGAAGCTAGTAATTGGTTTCGTGTGTGTTGTTACCATCGTTTCGGTAATGACTAAGAAGATTGTTGATATTCCGACCCTAGTGGTCGTATCGAATCGAGTCCGACTACGATGAGTATGTTGTGTGGTTCAGAGAACCAAGTTTGATGTAGCGTCCGACTTAAACCAAACGGTTGAAATCAAAGCGATCAATAGAAGTATCGCACTCGTTGTTAAGGAAGTTGGTGGCTAGAAATGCCTAATGTTAAAGTGTGATTATATCACATTAGAACATGAAGGAATGCATAGTCTGTTTTAGAATTTAACTCTAAGAGACCTAAGTCTAAGTGTTGCAACATACGATGATAGGTCATTAGAATATGACACATCGATCTATAGTAGTAAAAGAACTTATCTCAAGTCCGTATCCAGCAAGGATCGAGATTGTGACTTGAAGGTCATAATTTGGAGTCTAACCTGAGGTAGAGAGCAGGTGCACGATCGAGTACTCTTACAGTCAATGAGTTTAAGAGATAGAATTGAAGGAATGTAGAAGTTATAATTATTACCTAGGATGAAGAGATGACGTATGGAGTCATTATATGACCCTGTTTCGTTGATGATTCCGGGACGTAATCATCCAAAGGGGGAGATAATTGTAACGCCTGCAGATCCGGGCTAGTCGATTTAGAGGCAATAGGGGTCGAAAACGACTTTTCGACAAAAAGATTATTTAGAATAAATAATCTTAACCAAGTTGTAGAATATGTCACAGGGTTTCCGTACATATAAAGAACGCCGAAATCCGAGTTATAACGAAGAAGTTATGACCCGTCGAAGTTTCGCGTCGGAACCGGCACGGCGCCGAGAAACGTAATTAGTAAATTTATGATAGAGCGAGATTTAGATTTAGTGCTCTAAATGAAAGTCGTAGAATATGTTAAAATAAGAACTTCGATAAAAAGAACGCCCAAATCTGACTTCGTATGAAGAAGTTACGATTTTTCGAAGTTTCGGATTAGCAGTGTACAGTCCGAAATTCGAATATTAGATCGAGCGATTTTTAGCCGACACAACCTAAACGAGAATTGAAGATCTCATTATTAGTAGTGTAACAATAAAAAGACAGACGAAAATGGACATCGGATGAAGAAGTTATGAGATTTTAACGGACCAATCCTGTCCCGACCTGTTAAAAATATAACTTTAAAAATAAAGTCAAAATTAGCCGACGGAGTCTAAACGAAAGTTGTAGAGTACGTCTCCACCTACGCGTGGATATAAATAACGTCAAAAACGGAGTTCGTATGAACGAGTTACAAATTATAATAGCATATTTACGTATTAAAATAAAGTATAAATCATATATACGTACACATATATATACATATGTATATATCATTAGAAAGGTATCGACGATGCGGTCATTATAAGAATAATGTTGAGTTCTTTCGACATTAGTTTAGTGCAAATATCATTAAATCTATTTAAAATAGTATTATAAAGGGGTGTTTAGTTGTTTATATAACTATAAGGTCATTAAGTAATTATGGAGGGTAGTTTTTGTAAATTCAATTACTATAAATAAGAGGCTTGGGCTCTCATATTTCTTGCACCATTCTCTTGATTCAAGAGTCTTTCTCTCCTTATCCCCCGAGCATTTCGGTCCCTCGTGATTCGACTTCTCTTTCTGTAGTTTTAGTATAGTAAGGTGAGCGCTGAAGCGTTGCACGAATCTTTCTTAGAAAGATTCAGCGACGAAGTTCTGCCCCTACAGAGCCCGACTCCTAGCTAAAATCTCCTTGTAATTAAGTTATGCTTATCCTATTTTAAATATAGTTTATATTTAAAATTAGTATTGTTATTATAAATTTATAATAAATATTTGAGCTATTATTATGAATTATATAAGTGTCGTTATAATATCTTTTTAACTACTCGCGGTACGGGGAATCTGGTTTAAAGGGCCGCATAGGGTTGTTGGATTTCAGAAGTGCTATATGCCAAAATGGTCATGCCCTCCGGTGTTTTATGTCTGGCCCCTGTCTGTACATAGTGGTTGGAAAGTATTGTTTAAACGCTTATATAATAATAATAATAAGACTAATAATTAGTCACGGTAAATCTTAGACTAAAATCTAGTGGTAATAATACTAGGTTTCGTCGAAGGAAATTATTTTAAAGTAAACGAAGCGCTGTCCGAGTACCGAGTCACCACCTTCTCAAGTGAGTGCATGGTCCCTTTCATCTTACACATAGATATGAAGTATTTTAATATAAATTACGTGTTATGTGTGCATATTGTCTTAATACTTGCTGTCTATGCTGGTGAAAGATTTTTATACATGTTTTAAATGATGTAAACTGTATAAAGTATTTTATATCTACAAAATATGTTGCGTAAAACATGGGTAGATGAATGATGAGGGATAAAAGCTGAAATAGAGGAACTTTAGTAGTACGGACCTAGTGCCCTATAGGTAATACATTGGCAGCAGTGGACCAAGTACCCTATAGATGAGCACTGGCAGCTGCGCCACAACCCGTAGATGTTTTAGATCTATGGTAAACGTCCTAGCAGCTGCGCTCTAAGGACAGTATCAACAGCTGTGCCTAATAGGGAGCCTTATGACCATGACAGTGGCGTTAAAAGGTCAATACCGGCAGAAGCGCCTCATAGGAAATGTCCCAATTCTGGCAGTTGTGCCTAAGTGACAAGATTAGCAGCTGCGCTTGACCAAAGTGTCATTGGCAACAATGGACTTCATGTTGTTTCCTTAGGATGATCCTTAGGAATGAATGAATGAGAAATAGCTGATTCTTAGGGTAGATCCTTAAGAATAAAGAAGATAATGGGGATGGGTAATTGGGTTGATTATTTGATTGTTTAAACATAATAATTATATTATTGTGGGTTGAAAACCCTATGTACTCACCAGGTTTCCCAACCTGACCCACTCAGTTTATTTATATCACAGGTGTTGATATGAAGTGACATTACACTGAGAGATTTAAAGAGATGTAGATCACTAGTGTAAATAATTGTAAGTTCTGTTTATGCTTATGTTTTTGTATTAACGATGACATCCCAAACGTTTTAAAATGAAATAAATACGTTTCTTCGAAAATGTTTTAATAACGTATTTACCATGTTTTTCTGGGAACAAATTCCGCAACATTTTTATAAAATGAAGTACTCTGATTTTTATAAAGCATAAACAACATCGGTCTTTTCTGGCCGTGAAAATGGGGATGTCACATTAATTGTCCTGAAAATTTAAAATCAAAATATTAAAAGTACAATGCTTGTATATGTAAACATGTATATTTATAATAAAAAAACCCAACAAATTATAATTGTTAACAACCTACCCATAGAGTCTACCTGCCCTCTTTCAAAACTTTGAACCATAACCTAAAGACATTTTTAGACAAATGAAGGTATCTGCATGCAAGCATTTCCATAACCTCTATCACATGTTGATCTCACTCCATTTCAAAGTAGAAAAAATTAAAAATCGAGCAAAAGTAATAGTACACTTTTCCTTTGGCTGTTCATTTGAAGCATTATTAATTATAAAACTAAATGAATCATATAAGAAATAAATTAATACCGTAAGCATCATTCTTTAATTAGTAGAAATATTAAATAATATAACTTACCTAAATTGTAATTAAAAAAATCACGTTTTGCAGAAAAAAAGTTAAGGACATCATGTTTATATGGCACCTATTTAATCAATCAATCAATAAAAATCCCTCATTTATTCATATGAACTGAAAAGTAAAAGTATACCACCATATCATCATCATCATCATCATAAATTCATAATATATAATTAAGGTTATAAAGTCTTACAACGATCAATAAGAGGTGATAAGGGTAATGAAGAATAATAAAAAAGATGGAAATTTTGTTACTATATAAATAAATAGTAGGTCTTGATGTCAACTAGTAACAGGTGTAAAATCCATTTCAATTTTCAAGAACCATGGATCCACCACAAGATTAATTGAAATGTATTTAGGATCAACATAGATTTCATTATTCTTTGTTATGATTCCAACAACTAAACAAAGGAACTGTAAGATGAGTGATAGATTGGACCTTTGATTTCAGAGTCACAAAATTTGACAACTCATTGATCTCTGCTCATGTCATCACAGCCATCAAAGACACATAAAGTCTGATGACCTGGCATTTACAATGGAAAAAGGTTTCATCATCTTCTTCTTTTTCAGAAAATATATAAAAAGACTTGCCATAACAAACTGGAAAAATACCTTTTCTTTTCTTCAAAATCATAACAATACTTTGGCCTAACAGTCGTATTTGGCTCTTTCTCCAACCACCCTGAAGCTCTATATAAAATACACAATACAATTTTAAAAGTAAACATTAAAAAGTTCACAAAGCAATATAAAAAATATATATATAGAATACCAGGAGTCAAATTGGATCCATGAGAGCTAAGTCAAGATAGTGAGAAAAAAAGATTCCCCTCAGTACCCCTGTACAAACATCCTTCCAGTGGAGTGGCAGTGAAATGACATGTATGCCCCTAATCATCTGACATTTGAAGATTCATGTTTACACCATTCGCAAAATAAGTTTGTGATAAATTTTTAAAAAGGTTGTCAAATATAATGGTCATAACTCATAACCTCTTTCACATGGGTGCCTTTTATCTCCAACACATTTCTTCAGGAAATACTGAAACTCTGCAACCCTCAACATCAGCTAGCTTCAGTTCATCTTCTGTCACAGATGGCTCACTGGAGCAAAATCTAACTGAAAATCATTCTGAAAATCATTAACTCAAATGAAATTTAAAGTATTTTAAGGTTGAAATAAATGGCTAACCTTTTCCCTTTTAAACCAACCAACAACTTTAAGCATTCCCATTGAAAGAAAAGCCACTGCTCTTCCAACTGGATATAAAACAATTAAAGGCCATACCTATTTAATACTTGAGACATTAATTATATTAATGCTAATTTTATTATTATAAAGTATAAATACAGTTGGGAGTTTCCTTTTTCATTTTCTAATGTCACAAAGGGCTCCCTCCCCTGTTCCTTCTTTCACCAAAATCTAACACAAACATAAAATGAAGACTCAAAAAAACTTAAAATCTAATCCACTTATAGACTGATCATAACCCCCAGTCAGTGGATAATCTGACGAGCAAACTCACTAAAATCAATTTTTTTTTCTGATAAAAACTCAAAGTTTGAAATGATTCAAGATTTTTTTAAACCACTTTTGTTAATTAGAAGAGCAGAATCACAATCATAACAACAAAATAGCTGTTGAATTGTATCTCATATATTAAAAACTAATTATTGAAAAAATCAAACCTCTGTTTGGCTGTTGAATCGACATCATTTCTTCTTCTTGTTCTTGATTAAGACCAAAAGCTCTATCACTGCTCCAGTCACAACACAACACAGGATGTGATATTAATTATTATTAATTTTACAAATCTTCATAAGATCATTATATATAACATGGGGCACTTTTCATAAAATTAGTTTTCTTGTCCATACATATAACTTTATTTTTACATAAGAAAAATCATGTCTAAATAACAGAAAAACCCTGGAGTAAAAAAATAAAATACATATACGAATGAAAAGATGAAGTAGAAAAACACCCAATGCAGACCAAGAACCTATGTTAGTTAAATGTTAGTTAGTTTGACTCAAAAGTCAAAGTTGCATCAAGTGTCCAATTTAACTTTTAAAGCCCAATCTCTTTAAGCAAAATCAAACAAGTTTGATATTTTAAAAGTAAAATGTGTGGATGATGATATGATATGATAATAACTGAAAAAGGTGGAAATACATGAATGTGGCATAATATTATATAAACATATTAACAACAAGAATTACCTTCATACCACCACCCAAGCCATGGGAAAACCAATCAATTGGAAACCCTTCCTGCAATTTTAAAATCAAAATATTAAAAGTGGAATGTCTCTCTATATATGTTTATAATAAAAAAAAAAAAAACAACCTCCAAATCATAATTGCTAACAACCTATCCACAGAAATCAATCCCAAGGTTAAGTGAAGACAAGATGTTGGAAGCCCCTTCAACCCATAATTAGACAATCTATTTATTATCTGCAAAAGAAGATTCATTGATCATTAGAAAAATTATCACATGCTAATCTCACTCCATCAATATAAGAAATACATTTATACCAATAAGCATCATTCTTCAATTATATGAAGTTTGATTTCGAAGTGAAAATGATAAATCTTGAAAATCATAGAAGTAAATTCAACTCTAAGAAAATTATTAATGAAAAAAGAATAACATTTGGCTCTTTCTTGTATATACAATACAAAACAATACAATTTTAAACATTTGGCTCTTTCATAGAAGTAAATTCAACTCTAAGAAAATTATTAGAGTGGCAATGAAATGACCCGGATACCCCCCTCATTAGTTTGACATCCATCAAGTCTGTAATCCTGCTACAGACCACACTTGACAACCTAATTAAGGAATAATATTCAGAATGCAATAAAAAATTAACATCTTATGTAATCATCAACTAACTTCATTCCCATTTCTATTTATATTTCTATTTCATGTGTTGAGAGAGAGAGAGAGAGAGAGAGAGAGAGAGATCAAGAATTACCTTGATACCACCCAAGCCATGGGAGAATCAATCAATTGATTAATTGTCCTGAAAATTTAAAATCAAAATATTAATAGTACAATGCTTGTATATATGTAAAGATGTATGTATATATATATATATATATATATATATATATATATATAATTGTTAACAACCTACCCATAGATTCTACCTGCCCTCTTTCAAAACTTCAACCCATAATTACACAGTCTATTCATTATCTGCAGAAGAAGATTCATTGATCATTAGAAAATTTAACTTAACACAAGATTCCAACCACTAAACACATTTTTAGACATCTGCAAGCTTTTTTCATCACCTCTATCACATGCTAATGTCACTCCATTTCAAAGTAGAAATAATTAAAAATCAAGAAATAGTAATAATACACTTTTCCTTTGGCTGTTTATTTGATACATTATTATAAAACTATATGAATCATATAAGAAATAAATATATACTGTAATTAGTAGGAAAATTAAGTAATATAACTTACCTAAATTGTAATAAAAAAAATCACGTTTTGCAGAAAATTTGATTTCAGAGTGATAGACTGGAGCTTTGATTTCAGAGTCACAAATTTGACAACTAATTGATCTCTGCTCATATCATCAAAGCCATCAAAAACACATAAATCTGATGACCTGGCATTTACAATGGAAAAATGTTTCATCATCTTCTTCTTTTTCAGAAAATAAATGAAAAGACTTGCCATAATAAACTAAACTGGAAAAAATACCTATTCTTTTCTTTGTTGTGCTGTGTCTTTTGCTTTGCTGGAGAAAAAGCATAGATAGAACATCAGCTTCTTGTATAACTGTGGTTAAATGCTCTCTGATTACTCTGCCTCGGGAATTGCAAGTTTTTCCAAGTATGGATTCTAAGCCCAAAAACTATTGAATGCTACTCTTTTCCAAGTATGGATTCTAAGCCCAAAAACTATTGAATGCTACTCTTTTCTGTTGTATATATATAACCCTACCTGCATAAGCAAGAAAAAGAAAATCATAAAACAAATGGCTTCACTACATCTAACTTTTTAACAAAAATCATTATACCACATGAAGCTTTCTATTGATATTTTTCCTATAAAAGATATTCAATTTTATTTGCATGTTTCATAGAATAGATTAAATAGTCAAAAATAATAAAGATTTAACATACAACTTGATTAAGGGGGATAAAATGAAAATCTTAATGAGGGAAGGGAGTAAAATGTAAAATGTAAAAAAAAAAAAAAGACTCAATACATGCACTGGTAAAAGAATTATTATAGTATAACTTAACAGATTTCTTACAAAAAAGAACAAGGAGCAAAAGTAGGATTAATCTACCTGGGGTTTTGCATCTATGGCACACATTTCCAAATATAAAATTTGTAAACAGGTTTTTTTGGGGATATTACCCTTAAGGTATTATCTGGTAGAAGCTTCTTAGAAGCATCATTGAGGTAATTGGTATCAACAAATTGAAAACTTTCTTGAAACCGAATTGAAAACTTGTGAGAGCATTCCCTATGCTCTCATATGAAATACAAAAGCATTAGTGATTGAATATCTAATGTAATGTAATGAATTTTTCTTAAACCAACCAGCCATCATTTGTTCTTCTTAGTTTTATCCCAGTGCCTCAAAACATCGATTTATCTGAATGTTGGAAAACATGGAATTATCCCAGTGCTCATATTTATACATTCCCTAAACATAAAGCCTGAATGTTAGTTAAGACGCTTGGCTACAATAGCTTTAACAATTAAAATACATATATAACCCTGATCCAAACAACTATAGCAAACAGCAACAAAATTCACATGATGAAATCATATCAATTCTATCTGTGACACACTCGATTAAAAGCAGAACATAATTCCATACTCAAACACTTTACCTTTAATGATTGACTGGACCTTTTGTTTCAGTGTCACCATCAAAAAGTACAACCATAATTACAGCTGCTTAGCATTTACAATGGAAAAACCTCTCTTATCTCCTTCTTTTTCACAAAACACTTTCCATAATAACCTGCCAAAATACATTTTCTTTCTTGTGTTGTGTCTTTCTTTGCTGGAGAAAAAGAATAACCATAACTATGTTTATAATCTATACAAATTATCAAAACCGATCAAATTTTATGTCATTTTACCTAACTTTTTGGTACCCATTTTGCCCAATTTCTGCATTGTCTTCAAAATCATAACAACACTTGGGCCTAACAGTCATATTTGGCTCTTTCTCCAACCACCCTGAAGCTCTATATAAAACACAATTCAATTTTAGAAAAGTAAATGTTAAGAAGTTGATAAAGCAATCTATAAAAATATATAATACCAGGAGTCAAATTGGATTCATGAGGGCCAAGTCAATATAGTGAGCAAAAAGATTCTTCTCAGTACCCCGGTACAAACATCCTTCCATTGGAGTGGCAGTGAAATGACATGTATGCCCCTAATCATCTAACATTTGAAGATTCATGTTCACACCATTGGGATGTTAGGAGTCTCACTACTCCAACTGGACCTCATGCAGAGATTTACTTGTAATGACTCCAACCTATTAACAAAAAAATATTCAACATCTTCAAAAAATATATAAAAATTAACAATCAAAATATATTTAGTCAACTCTTACCAGGATTTAAAACACAATAGAAACAAATGTCAACCCAACTGACCAGTTTTTTAGTCAACTCTTACCTGGAACAAAAATATACCTATTTATTATTTGAGACATTAATTAATTTGAAATTATATTCATGCGAATTTTACTATAAAGTATAAATAAACCATACTTACAAGAGTTGGGACTTTCCTATTTCATTTTCCATAGTCACCAAGGGCTCCCTGTTCTTTCTTTATCCTTTCTGGTTTACATATGCTACAGAAGAATCATACTCAGTTATCCTTTTAGATAGCCAGAAAACAGGATGTGTTACATGATCCAGTTTTCCTGTACAAACATCCTTCCATTAGAGTGGCAATGAAATGACATGTATGCCCCTAATCATCTGACATTTGAAGATTCATGTTCACACCATTGGGTTGTTAGGAAACTCACTACTCCAACTGGACCTCATGCAGGGATTTACTTGTAATGATTTAAACCTGTTAACAAAAAAAATATTCAAGATCTTCAAAAAAATATAAAAATTAACAATTAAATATATATTTAGTCAACTCTTACTAGGATTTAAAACACAATAGAAACAAACAAATGTCAACCCAACTGACCAGCTTTTTTTAGTCAACTCTTACTAGGATCAAAAATAAACAGGCTCTCTTATTCAAAGTTTCAAGATTAATTCTACAATCTTAACTAATAAACAAACATAAAATTATTCAAAATGATCAAAATCCATCTTACTTTTTGTACAAGATCCAACAAATCCATTGCATAAGCCACACCTCCGCCCCTCAAATACTGGCACCTAATGAATGAGTCCAATTTAACGATTGTTAAATAAATCTTTCATGGAAAATTCCTTTCTTTGAACTAATTGCTTCAAATTTACCCATAATATAATATTGATTTCATCAATATTATGTCACCAGAGGAGTCATAACCTCCTTCACATTGGTGCCTTTTATCTCCAACACATTTTCAAGAAATACTGAAACTTGAGAACAAATGTGACATGAACTTTTATGCATACTTCTTCTTCTTCTTCTGAATCAACTCTGCAACCCTCAACATCAGCTTCAGTTCATCTTCTGTCACAGATGGCTCACTGCTGCAAAATCTAACTGGAAATCATTAATTTAAATGAAAATTAAAGTATTTAAGTTAAGTTGAAATAAATGGCTAACCTTTTCTTCAAAATCATAACAATCCTTGTGCCAAACAATCATATTTTTCTCTTTCTCCAACCACCCTGAAGTTGTATATAAAAATACAATACAATTTTAATAGTAAATGTTAAAAAGTTAATAAAGAAATATAAAAACTATACAATACCAGGAGTCAAATTGGATTCATGAGAGCCAACAAGATATAAGAAAGATTCCTCTCAGTACCCTGTACGAACATCCTTCCATTAGAGTGGAAATGAGATGACATGTTTTCCCTTCATCATGTGATATTTTTGTTAGGAGTCTCCAGCATATCACCCTTCAAAGTTTCAAGATTAACTCTATAATCTTAATTAATAAAATGATACAAAATAATCAAAAACCATCTTACTTTTTGTAAAAGGTCCAACAAACCCATTGCATAAGCCACACCCACAATGTTACCAATCCTTCCCTCAAATACTGGCACCCCATGAGTCCAATTTAACAAATTTTAAATAAATCATTCATGTAAATTTCCTTTCTTTAACCTAACTGTTTCAAATTTACCCATATAATATTGATGAGTTAGTTGCCCATAGGTGATGAAAATCAGAATCAGCTACAACCACATCTACAAGACAAGTCATAACCACCTTCACATTGGTCTCGAAAAGTTCTGATCAAAATCATCAAAAAGAAACATAAAATGGAGACTAAAAAATTTAAAATCTAAACCATTCTGTGACTGATCAAAACCCTGTATTTGTAGATTTTAAACATGTATTTTTCAGTCGGTGGATAATCTGATGAGCAAACTCACTAAAATCCATTTTTTTCTGATGAAACAAACTCGAATTTTGAGATGATTCAAACAACTTTTGTTAATTAGAAGAGCAGAATCACAATCAAAACAACAAAATAGAGGGGTGAGATAAATTATTTTGATGAGTTACAGAACCCTAGATCACAAGTTTAGAGAGGAATTCTCCAAAAACAACACACAAATGACCATATTTCAGACAGATTCAGGAGAAGCCTCATGAAAAAAAATCGTATCTCATATACTAAAAACTAGTTGTTGAAAAAAATCAAACCTCAGTTTGGTTGTTGAAGACGTCCTTTCTTCTTGTTGTTTTTGATTATGAACAAAAACTCTCTGACTGCTCCAGTTATCCTAACAGAGCCAGAAAACAGTATGTTATCATAAAAAGTAGCCAAAGTTCATACTCATTGTACAAATCTTGAATCAGTCCATGTATTGTTAAAATTAGTTTTCTTGTCCATACATTAACTTTATTTGTACATATGAAAAATCACGTTTCGATAACAGAAAAACCCTAGAGTAGAGAATAAAAAACTATAACAATGAAAAGATGAAGAAGAAGAAAAAAACCAATGAAAAGATGCTGACCAAGAACCCAACGAAAAGATCAAAAAAATGCAGTTTCTTTTTTATGTTGTAATGGGTCTGATGCATTTAGTTAAACTGACAAAATCAGAGTTTACAAAAAAAAAACGTCAACGAAAAGATGAAGAGGAATGCAGGGTAATACTAGAAACCACAACGAGGATAAAAAAAACAAACATCAATTAACCTTTGATTCTTTCTTAATCAAACATCAATTTTAATTTTACAAGAAAATTACAATATCTGAATCACCAAAAAAACCCTAGAGAAAACTTACATCGATCTTGATAACTTTTTGGACTAACAGGTGAATAAGAGTCTACTGCGAAGGTTGGGGTGTTTTGGTCTCTTGCAGTAGAATTACATCGATCGCCATTGGTCTCGGGGGTGTTTAGATTTGTTGAGAGCAGAATGACTTTCGATTTCCATCAGTTTTAGATCTCCGGTGAAGGATGGCGGAGCCACTGCAATCGCTATATGTGTCTGTGGGGTGTTTTTGGGAGCGGGAGAAGAAGAAGAAGAACGTATAAATAGCGGGAATCCTAAGCCAACCCTTTCAACTTCTAACGGTTAAATATTATAAAGTCTTTCCAAAATTATGATTAAGATTTCGCTTATAATGAAAGCAACGTATTAAATCTTAATACTACATACTTATTAATATGTTTAATTCTTATTTTGTTGAGAAGAACTTAAATGAAATAAAATGTTTATTTATAAATGGTTTTTGGTTGTTGTCATAGCTATTCCAGCATTTTATTTTATTTTGTTGGGGGCATTTTTTGAGTTTTTTCAAAAATATAAAAGGTTTTAAAGTAAAATTAAAAATAATTGAAGTATTTATACGTAAATTTGGCATTTGATCTAAACCCATTAGGTTAAAATATTTTATTGGATACAAATGAGTATTAAAATGTTAACTGTATACAAATATATATTTTGTTATTAAGTGAATAATTATTGAATTGTTTGATATTTTGTTTAGACAAATAGTAATTGATTGATGAGTTTCAAACTTCCAATGATGAACTATGGGCTAAATTAAATAAAAATAAAAATAAAATAATTTATTATATTTGTTATTTATATTATATAATATATTAATTTTTATTAACCTTATGAATAATATGCTTTAAGTGTTTCCAAACGTTTTCATTTTTGGTCTCTATCTTTTGTTAAATTGGTATCCCACCAAAATGTTTTACATTTTGGCAATTTTAGTCCTTGCACAAAGGTTTTTTATTTTGAAATATTTAGTCCCTACAAAAAATGTTTTACATTTTTATAGATTTAGTCCTCGTAACAAAGGTTTTACATTTTGACAGATTTAGTCCCTACAATTTACTCCATGAAAAGGTTTTACATTTAGGGCAGACTGAGTCCCTACAAATATTTAGTTTACAGAAAAAGGTTCATTTATCCTAGCTCTTAGGAACAGTAACTTTTTGATGTGCAACATTCCAAAATCACGATAAAAGTTTTAATTTTTAATTAAAGACAAATCATTGTTTTCAGTCAGACCAAGTAATAAAAAACCAAGATCAAGTACAATTGTTCTAAAATCAATGTATCAAAACATCTCTAAAACATATCACCAAAGGATGTGTACGATCACATATTTGCTTTCCGCATGATCATCTGAAGTGCCTAAAACATAAAACTTAAACTGTAAGTCAAAGCTTAGTGAGTTCCCCCAAAGTACCACCACACAAACATATAACAACATGCATACCGGGTCCACAACCATCGGGCTGGATTACCTCTGAGCCCACAACATGAGTCTAACTTGCCTTTCTGACCCACAACTCATGTCTGGATAGCTCTCGAGCCCACATCATAATTCTGGCTTGCCTTTCTGGCCCTCAGCTTATGTCTTGCTTACTCCAGAGCCCACAACATAAGTTTGCTTTGCTTTTCTGTCCTACAACTTATGTTTGGATTGCTCCCAGGTTTGTTGGCTTCCGCACATAGTAGTATTGCCTCAACCCAACCACATTATGTCGACATATAAAACAGATAAACATATAGCCAACAAACAAATATTCATACAGATCTAACAGATCACTACAACATAACAACATTATATACATCACAGTATGAAAAGATAGTAGAAAAGAACGATGCTCCAAAAGTCAACTCTACAAGTCACTTATATAACAAAAAGTGACCTAACTCAAACTACAAATCAATATTTAAGGGTTCTTCATTCCAGGTGAGTTTTCCCTCATTGTACTTGTGGGTCGAAGGCACCAGTGTCGACCTACTAGATTATGTATCATGGTATAGTGGATTGATGTTATGTTGAGTATGTGTTAGGCTGGTGGATCTGTATGATTACATATGTTCACTGAGTATGTGTTAGACTAGTAAATCTATATGATTACCAATATTCATTGAGTATATGTTAGGCTGGTAGATCTATATGATTATTTGTTTATTTGTTGTATGTTTCTCTGTTGCATATGTCGACATAGTGCGGTTGATTGAGGCAATAATGCTTAGTGCGGAGGCCAACAAACTCAAGAGCAAGCCAAACATAAGTTGTGGGCCGGAGAGGCGAGCCAGACTTATGTTGTGGACTCAGGAGCAACCCAAACATGAGTTGTAGGCTCAAGGGTAATCCAACCCGATGTTTGTGAACTCAAGGGTATTCCAGTCTGATAATTGATTAGACCCAACATGCATGATTGTATATGTTTTGTTGTATGTCAAGAAGTGAAGGACATTCATAACATCCAAGAAGTACGCGGCTTTTCCCGACACCTTTCCGGAAGGACAACCGAGACTACCAACACAGCGTCAAGTCAAATTCAGAATCGACTTAGTTCTAGTAGCCAAATCACCTTATTGTCTAGCTCCAACCGAGGTGCAAGAACATCCTAGCGAGCTTAACAAACTCCTCAGAAAGGGATTCTTTAGGACAAATTTCTCACTTAGAAGAACATCGGACTTATCTGTAAACAAGAAAGAGCATTCCAATGCTAAATTAAGCCTGATACATCGCACCAATATTATCCCTCCCAAAAGGAATAGAATATTTCGTGATGTAATGTGATGCATCTAACCAAGGGCTTGGTTGTGTTATTATGCAAGAGGAAAGATCACTACCTATACCTCAAGACAGTTTAAGACCCAAGAATTTGACTGTTCAACACATGACCTTGATTCAGGAGCAGCGTTGATTGCTCTGAAGATCTGGAGACACTACTTGT
This sequence comes from Lactuca serriola, assembly GCF_051521515.1. NCBI lineage: Eukaryota > Viridiplantae > Streptophyta > Magnoliopsida > Asterales > Asteraceae > Lactuca > Lactuca serriola. The sequence continues at coordinate 318,671,283 of NC_136412.1, forward strand.
AGGGTACAAGGTGTAATACTCTCACCGAACACAGAAACACACAACACACATTCGACAAGAAAAGGATATCATACCAGTGAAGTCAAACGAAAGAAGCAAAGTCGTATCCCATTAGTGAAAGATTCACTGGAATGCCATGCGAAGATGAATGTTTTCTTAAGAACACGAGTAGCAAATAAAACTCCTGTCCATAGCACGATTGTTAATACTACTTAAAACTTGAATTTCGGGACGAAATTCCCTCTAACAGGGGGATGATGTGAGAACCCGACATTTTGAGACAATAAAGGGGTAACGCCAGTCAAATTTAAGCCAAAATTTAACTTTCCTAAAATCGTATTTGGGTTAAATAAAGTGGTAGGAATCGTATCAAGGTTTTCGTACATATAAAGAACACTAAAACCCGAGTTATAACGAAGAAGTTATGACCAATCTAAGATTCACGGCAAAAGCCGGCAACGCTGATAGACGTAAAACGCAAAGTTTCGATACAATAATTTTAGCCTTAGGTATCTAAACGAAAGTTGTAGATTACATTAAACCGTGGTCATGCATAAAAAGAACGCCCAAATCTGACATCGTATGAGGAAGTTATGATTTTTCGAAGTTTCTAACCTAGCAGTAGACAACTAAAAACTCGAAATAGAGATCGAGAGATCTTTAGCCGACACAACCTAAATGAAAGTTGGAGAGCCCGACAATAGGAGTATAACAATAAAAAGTTTGACGAAAACGGACGCCGGATAAAGAAGTTATGGGTTTTTAACGAAGTTATCGTGTCCCGACCTATTAATTAAAATATAATTAAAAATAAAGTCAAAATTAGCCGACGGAGCCTAAATGAAAGTTGTAGAGTATTTTCTCACCTTCGCGTGGATATAAAGAACGTCAAAAACGTAGCTTGTATGCGAAAGTTACGCATTTTAGAAGTTCTTGGCACGCACTTCAAAGCCTTATCCGAAGGAGTACGCCCTGCGTACCCTCGTACCCCCCGTGTACTCGGATACTAGGCTCCAAATCAGCCACATCGACCAGACACTTCGCCCGAGGATGCGGTAAGCAGTGACGCAAACGAACGCCCCGCGTACCTTCGGAGTACGCCTCGCGTACGAGGAACGCCCCACGTAAGTCCGAAGTACGCCCTGCGTACCGAGGACCTCCAGCTCCTATAAATAGATTGCGAGGGTGCCGGTTGTTGATACAAAAATCCCTCTTTTCTCTCACATTTTCGCCTCGTTTTTCATTCCGACAACATCCCGACTTCCCGGTTTCATATTCAAGCCCCGACGAAAGTCCGGAGCCCCGAGATTCCCGAGAATCTCGTTACTTTCCGGTCGAGGTGCCGCCCGGGAAAATCTCGTTTTCTTAAAATCACGCACTTTCTTCGGTGAGTTCATACCCCTATAATCTACATTTTTAAATGTGTTATCAATATTGTTTTATATACACTTTTAGGGGGGGGGGGGGGGGGGGGGGGGAATACAAGTAAACACACGATTATTATCGTGTGTAACTCAAAGTTTCACTAAATACTCATTTTTTATCAAGTAAAACATATGTGATTCATAACCATTATATGGAATCCTTCGTACGGAAAACATAACACGATATCACCTTATCTGTTGAAATTAAATAGGTTGTTATACGTATACGAATCAAACAGTTTATTTATACCTTGAGTACATGTGTTCATTTATGTCACCACAAAAAGTTACACATTACATAACAAGTGAGCATCACGCTAGGGTTTACTATACAAATGAAACGAACTTTTGGAAAAACTATAATAGTTTACGACAAACATTTTTACATGTTAAAAACTCTTTATCAAACTGTCTTACATACTTTATGTTTCCTTTCAAACACCGTTAGAATCGAATTTCAAACAAAGGTCTTCTTATACTTAAAATTGTTCTTATCAAACAAACTACTTTCAAACCGTTTTATAAACTGACATCAAGTCATCACTTTTTATTAATTTAACTTCTCTAAGGTTATATAAAACTTCTTTTATATTTTATTTGTCAAATGCACGCCTATACATGTGTGGTTATATATATATATATATATATATATATATATATATATATCATGTATACAGATATAGACATAAAAGTTTTCTATTCAGTTGGTTCAGTGCCTTTGGGTAGCAAAGGCATATTTCGATTTTACACACACATTACCAGCAACTATAATAGGTATAGTTAAGATATACTAATTACCATTCCAAGTACCAGGAATCATACAAGAATCAGTCTATTCATGAGTCTATACAAATACATTACATACTATGCGAAGAGATACAATTATATACAATTAAAAGGCATACAATCTTGAGGCATACAATTACAAAAGCATACAACTTCAAGACATACCCTTTCAAGGAATACAATTTCATGAGATAGTATACTAGATATTCATAAAATTTTATATACTACAAGTACCATAACAAGAAGGTATTTTCATGTAAAAACAAATGGACATTTTCATACGTAAATATGTTTTATACTAGGTTGTGAGACGCTTCACGTACTTTCGAGTATGCATTATTAAGTCTTGTATTATATACCAGAATCCCTTGTAGGGGGAGCGTGATACTTGTGTATAGATCTATACGGGATTGACAATCCCGCATCTAAACTGTTAGCTACAGTTAGGTCGGCAGGTCTGGGGTGACAAATGTCATAACATTCCAACGCCTGAAGAACGTTGTTACAGGCCGTCAGTGTCAATAGCATGGTTATAAAACTCACATGGAGTATTAAAAACACGTTGATTTACGGAGTTATTATATACCTTAGCAATTATAACTGTACACAATTCTACTGTTTTAGACATGAAAAACATCATGGTAGTACATTTTTGGGACTTTTAAACTACCACCCACTTATAAACAAATATTGGATTTCTGAAGCAAACATTCAAAACAGTCGCGTCTTGGTAGAAGGCTACATTTTATACTAGTAGAAAATATGGGATTTTCTAGAGTTTTCAAACGTTTACAGATATTTACAAACATGTTCATTGGTACAAACTTTCCTTCAAAAACATTTACAGGTCTTTCATTTCAGCTTTACAAATCAAAGTCACATAAATACTTATGAATTCACCAGCATTATTGCTGATACTCGCTTTCAAAATAACTTGTATTCCCAGGATACGGTTAGATAGGTACGACTACCAGGTTCTGTGAAGACGGAGCGATCAAGACTCGTCTTTTATTCTTGAATATTCATTTTTGTAGAATTGTACTATGAAAGAACTCAAATGTAATTTAAAATTATACTATTAATGCAATGGATGATGTTGTTGCTTGTTTACTACTTTGCATTGTTGTGATACATTACATGACGTCCTCCGCCCCAGAACGTTTCCGCCGTTCTCGGTTTTGGGGTGTGACAGATTGGTATCATAGCATTGTTTATAGTGAATTGAGTATATCAACCCATAAAAGATATACAAACTATAAATACAATAGGGATTAAAATACTCTGATAAAGAGTCTATACTTTTAAATAATAAAATATTTAAGTAATTATACATGTCTGCATTCATACTAAAATCAGTGTCACTAAGACAAAACAAAAGTATTATGATTGTTGGGCAGCACAAGTAGACTTAGAGACATATAGTCAAAACTGGGATGATATAGCCTGATCAACTATATTTTCCAAGGGTTGACTAGCATGTGCCTAAGTGTAGTTATGAGTTGCAACAAGTCTAAAAACTTACCCACAATACCATAATGGGAACAATAGAACGAAAACCTAAAATACTATAGGAGTATTTTGTGTATTCTATAAACTACTTATGTGTTAGATTCTTATACCCCAAATTATCGCTTATATAACATAGCTGGACCCCATACCCACGACAACTCGTACTTCCTGAACAAAGGAAATGCTGGATGGTTCAGAGAAGAACCAGAGAATGATCATCCAATCCCTTTTGAATGATCACCATACTGAAGACCTTTCGGATGATGATAACTCTGAACTCGAGAATGAGAACCTACCCCCAGTGGCTCCCAATTCAAATCCTAACCCTCGTCCAGCTCTTCACGGCTCGACACTTCCTTGCGTAGAATGCTTGGAAACATGGAGCGAAGAGCAAGATTCAACCTATGTCGTCTAAAGGAGACCGAAACTGCTACAACTTAAGCGAAGGAAGCTCAGCAGACAAAGTTCTACCAATCCTGATCCGTAGAGTTGCTTGAAACGAAATTCAGGGTAGGAAGACTCTCCAATATACCGAAGAGGTTAAATGCCAATACAAGAATGCACATCATCTACACCAATAATCCTGAAAACACTCGTGAGAGATCTGAGAGAAACCATGAGACCCTGCTGCAAGCACTAGCTAAAACACGAGCCAAAGTCATAGAGAAACGAGTGCGCCTGAGAGTGTACGAAAGACACCTTCTTAATAATGGAACGTTAATTGGCTAAACTGAGAGTTCACCAGAAGGATGACCTCCGCCAGAAAGAAAGGCTTTATTTCCCTACCTTGTTTAAAGGAACTATTTTTCTGTCTATGCCCGATGCAGCATTTTCTATGAAACTACCTTGTACTGTAAGTACTGTTAGTTAGGCCTTTATGCGGCCAAAACCATTTTACTCTGGATATGATGTAAGACTTTCTTCAAAGTCAAATTTTTCCTAAACTTATTACATCGTAAAGCATCGATGATATTGACAGTCGGCTAATTTCCGTGTCACCTTTAGTTCAAAAACCCTCATCATACCTTCGTTAATATGCTTTAGTCAAGTCATTGGACTATAGTAATTTAACTCCGGAAGCATTTCCATGTCCCTTCTAGTGGTTGGATCATGTTATCCACCAACCAACGATACCTCAGCTCGAACGACAAACGTCTTAAAAGACCATTCTACAAACATACTTCTACACTATACTATGATTGCATCATAGGGATGTAGATCAAACCATCATGAACATACTTCCAATCCGTACTAGGACTGCATCATAGGGATATAGGTCAAACTTGCGAGAACATACTTTTACTCTTTACTTAAAGCAATCGAAGTACATCTAGAGTCAACCAGAATCGCTCACAAAAATCCTTATCTTTCGTGTTATAGAATCATGTTGTCATCCGGAAATGATCAGCCGAGCAACGAAAACCCTATCCTCCATATTGATGCCGCTTCATTACAAGCTGCAGTAGCAGCTGCGGTGACAACTTTCCTTAGACACATCAACTCAGGCAACACAAGCAAGACCGACAAAGAAGTCGAGAGTTCCGATGGTAATACCAAACCGGGAAAGCAACAAATGGAAACAGTCATAAAACCGCAAAGCCGTAAGACCGAAAGGAAGAGGCGATATCGTCAAGCCCTAAAGGAGCGCAAGAGATCCCAAAGACTTGCCATGCCACAGCAACAAATGGCAACTCCTGCAGAACGCTTTAGAAAGCAGTTTCCAAGGTGGTGTAATGAGGAAGGCACTCGTGTCCACCTAACTCTGGCTAAGCACCTCACTCCTGCCACCAAGGCTAGTACTAGCCAGTCATGCCACCAATGCGGGGAGATAGGGCACCTCAAGAAGGATTGTCCTATAACAAAGAACTCTGGCGCAGACGGTAGGATTCTCAGGATCACAGCTGCAGGAGAACCTACTACGAACCCACATTAATGTAATTTAGGCGTTTCATTGTAACAGACTTATAAACCATCCAAAACTAGCACAATCAGAGTCTTATCCTTTGCGGGATCCCGTCGGTATAGGGATCTCGTACTGTGTATACTTGCCTTTTATAGTATACCTTATTCACGGCAATAGACTTGTAGTAGTCTAAGGTACTGAAACTCTGTTGATGGTTACACGGTTGTGTTTTGTCTGAAAACGTTTTATATTCAAATCTAATGTCTTTAAGTTTCTTTATGATTCCAACATTATCTTACGACTTGATTCAATTTGATCCTCACAAAAACAGCTTCATACGTACATCCCTTTCTTTGAAATCGCCTTTTCAGCGAAGTCGTCATTCCAGAACACCGAAGTACCCATGTATAGAATACCTCATAGTTCTTTTCTTTTCCAAAGAAATCCCTGAAGTACCACTGGTACAGTACGTCAAGTTCAAATCCAAAGGTCCATACGGTTGATCTTCGCTGATGAACGTATACATAGGGGTGATATATAATCAAGGTTCTACAGGTTTGGAATTGACAATTCCACTTTAACTTCTTTTTCCTCGATGGGATGAGAGCTTAAAAGAAGAATCATTTGTTCGACTACCTTCTCAACCTTAATTATATACGACTCGTATACCCGAGACTGTGATAGATGAACCAGGTATGAGTTCTACTATGAACTTCAGGATGAAGACTACCCAAGACTATGAGTGATCGTGCATCAGCGAGAATAAACTCAGAAATACCTACCCTTTTCCCTAATTCATGAGTAGTCATACTTTCTTTAGTATCTTCACAACAGCTACATCGAGCCAACATCAGGTGCTTTGATAAAGCAGTTCGTCCTAACCTCCCTAAACAACGAAGCTCTAGTTATTTATAGCCACGAACCAAGTACAAACCCTCTCATCATTTCCTGTATGAAAGCTCAAAAATGCTTATGAAAGGAATATCATGTATTCGTTGCGCACATCGCTGAGACGTGCCAAGAAGTGAAGGACATTCAGAACATCCAAGAAGTATGCGACTTTTCCCGACACCTTTCCGGAAGGACAACCGAGACTACCAACACAACGTCAAGTCAAATTCAGAATCGACTTAGTTCTAGTATCCAAATCACCTTATTGTCTAGCTCCAACTGAGGTGCAAGAACATCCTAGCGAGCTTAACAAACTCCTCAGAAAGGGATTCTTTAGGAAAAATTTCTCACTTAGAAGAACATCGGACTTATCGGTAAACAAGAAAGAGCATTCCAATGCTAAATTAAGCCTGATACATCGCACCAATATTATCCCTCCTAAAAAGGAATAGAATATTTCGTGATGTAATGTGATGCACCTAACCAAGGGCTTGGTTGTGTTATTATGCAAGAGGAAAGATCACTACCTATACCTCAAGACAGTTTAAGACCCAAGAATTTGACTGTTCAACACATGACCTTGATTCAGGAGCAGCGTTGATTGCTCTGAAGATCTGGAGACACTACTTGTAGGGTACAAGGTGTAATACTCTCACCGAACACGAAAACACACAACACACATTCGACAAGAAAAGGATATCATACCAGTGAAGTCAAACGAAAGAAGCAAAGTCGTATCCCATTAGTGAAAGATTCACTGGAATGCCAGGCGAAGACGAATGTTTGCTTAAGAACACGAGTAGCAAATAAAACTCCTGTCCGTAGCACGATTGTTAATACTACTTAAAACTCGAATTTCGGGACGAAATTCCCTCTAACAGGGGGATGATGTGACAACCTGACATTTTGAGACAATAAAGGGGTAACGCTAGTCAAATTTAAGCCAAAATTTAACTTTCCTAAAATCGTATTTGGGTTAAATAAAGTGGTAGGAATCGTATCAAGGTTTTCGTACATATAAAGAACACTAAAACCCGAGTTATAACGAAGAAGTTATGACCAATCTAAGATTCATGGCAAAAGCCGGCAACGCTGATAGACGTAGTATGAAAAGTTTCGATACAATAATTTTAGCCTTAGGTATCTAAACGAAAGTCGTAGATTACGTTAAACCATGGTCATGCATAAAAAGAACGCCCAAATCTGACTTCGTAAGAGGAAGTTATCATTTTTCGAAGTTTCTAACATAGCAGTAGACAACTAAAAACTCGAAATAGAGATCGAGCGATCTTTAGCCGAAACAACCTAAATGAAAGTTGGAGAGCCCAACAATAGGAGTATAACAATAAAAGTCTGACGAAAACGGACGCCGGATAAAGAAGTTATGGGTTTTTAACGAAGTTATCGTGTCCCGACCTATTAATTAAAATATAATTAAAAATAATGTCAAAATTAGCCGACGGAGCCTAAATGAAAGTTGTAGAGTATTTTCTCACCTTCGCGTGGATATAAAGAACGTCAAAAACGGAGCTCGTATGCGAAAGTTACGTATTTTAGAAGTTCTTGGCACGCACTTCAAAGCCTTATCCGAAGGAGTACGCCCTGCGTACCCTCGTACACCCCGCGTACTCGGATACTAGGCTCCGGATCAGCCACGTCGACCAGACACTTCGCCCGAGGATGCGGTAAGCAGTGACGCAAATGAACGCCCCGCGTACCTTCAGAGTACGCCTCGCATAGGAGGAACGCCCCGCGTAAGTCCGAAGTACGCCCTGCGTACCGAGGACCTCCAGCTCCTATAAATAGATTGCGAGGGTGCCGGCTGTTGATACAAAAATCCCTCTTTTCTCTCACTTTTTCGCCTCGTTTTTCGTGCAGACAACATCCCGACTTCCCGGTTTCATATTCAAGCCCCGACGAAAGTCCGAAGCCCCGAGATTCCCGAGAATCTCGTCACTTTCCGGTCGAGATGCCGCCCGGGAAAATCTCGTTTTCTTCAAATCACGCACTTTCTTCATTGAGTTCATACCCCTATAATCTACATTTTTAAATGTGTTATCAATATTGTTTTATATACACTTTTAAGGGGGGGAATACAAGTAAACACACGATTATTATCGTGTGTAACTCAAAGTTTCACTAAATACTCATTTTTATAAAGTAAAACATATGTGATTCATAACCATTATATGGAATCCTTCGTACGGAAAACATAACACGATATCATCTTATCTGTTGAAATTAAATAGGTTGTTATACGTATACAAATCAAACAGTTTATTTATACCTTGAGTACATGTGTTCATTTATGTCACCACAAAAAGTTACACATTACATAACAAGTGAGCATCACGCTAGGGTTTACTATACAAATGAAACGAACTTTTGGAAAAACTATAATAGTTTACGACAAACATTTTTACATGTTAAAAACTCTTTATCAAACTGTCTTACATACTTTATGTTTCCTTTCAAACACCGTTAGAATCGAATTTCAAACAAAGGTCTTCTTATACTTAAAATTGTTCTTATCAAACAAACTACTTTCAAACCGTTTTATAAACTGACATCAAGTCATCACTTTTTATTAATTTAACTTCTCTAAGGTTATATAAAACTTCTTTTATATTTTATTTGTCAAATGCACGCCTATACATGTGTGGTTATATATATATATATATATATATATATATATATATATATATATATATCATGTATACAGATATAGACATAAAAGTTTTCTATTCAGTTGGTTCAGTGCCTTTGGGTAGCAAAGGCATATTTCGATTTTACACACACATTACCAGCAACTATAATAGGTATAGTTAAGATATACTAATTACCATTCCAAGTACCAGGAATCATACAAGAATCAGTCTATTCATGAGTCTATACAAATACATTACATACTATGCGAAGAGATACAATTATATACAATTAAAAGGCATACAATCTTGAGGCATACAATTACAAAAGCATACAACTTCAAGACATACCCTTTCAAGGAATACAATTTCATGAGATAGTATACTAGATATTCATAAAATTTTATATACTACAAGTACCATAACAAGAAGGTATTTTCATGTAAAAACAAATGGACATTTTCATACGTAAATATGTTTTATACTAGGTTGTGAGACGCTTCATGTACTTTCGAGTATGCATTATTAAGTCTTGTATTATATACCATAATCCCTTGTAAGGGGAGCGTGATACTTGTGTATAGATCTATACGGGATTGACAATCCCGCACCTAAACTGTTAGCTACAGTTAGACCGGCAGGTCTGGGGTGACAAATGTCATAACATTCCAACGCCTGAAGAACGTTGTTACAGGCCGTCAGTGTCAATAGCATGGTTATAAAACTCACATGGAGTATTAAAAACACGTTGATTTACGGAGTTATTATATACCTTAGCAATTATAACTGTACACAATTCTACTGTTTTAGACATGCAAAACATCATGGTAGTACATTTTTGGGACTTTTAAACTACCACCTACTTATAAACAAATATTGGATTTCTGAAGCAAACATTCAAAACAGTCGCGTCTTGGTAGAAGGCTACATTTTATACTAGTAGAAAATATGGGATTTTCTAGAGTTTTCAAACGTTTACAGATATTTACACACATGTTCATTGGTACAAACTTTCCTTCAAAAACATTTACAGGTCTTTCATTTCAGCTTTACAAATCAAAGTCACATAAATACTTATGAATTCACCAGCATTATTGTTGATACTCGCTTTCAAAATAACTTGTATTCCCAGGATACGGTTAGACAGGTACGACTACCAGGTATTGTGAAGACGGAGCGATCAAGACTCGTCTTTTATTCTTGAATATTCATTATTGTAGAATTGTACTATGAAAGAACTCAAATGTAATTTAAAATTATACTATTAATGCAATGGATGATGTTGTTGCTTGTTTACTACTTTGCATTGTTGTGATACATTACATGACGTCCTCCGCCCCAGAACGTTTCCGCCGTTCTCGGTTTTGGGGTGTGACACTCACTAAGCTTTGGCTTACATTTTGATTGTTATGGTTTCAGGTACTTCAGAGGATCAGGGCAAGGTGAATGCTTGATCGTGCATATCCTTCAAATTTTATGATATTTGATTTTGGGATACTTTGATTTGTGATTTAACTATTGGAAACTATGTTTTGTAAACATTCGTGGTTTTTAGTTTGGTTTTGAAAAATGAAAATTTTATTGTGATTTTTGGGATGTTACATGTTGGTATTAGAGCCCTAGTTTGAGTGAATTGGATGAGCATTCGTGTGAATATATTTAGTGTTAGAAAATAAACTAGAAACTCACTAGTGTGTAACATGATCATAGGGCATCGGTAGTAGAGCATGTGAAATCTTAGTTCGAGTCATCTCGATTATCATCACGAATTGTAGTGACTATTCACAACCTTTTTTTAATGTTTCCATGTTTGGGGTGAAAATGCATGTTATTATTCATTTTTATTCGTTGTACTTTGTTTTAATTGTAACAAATTTGATTGTTGTATCTTTATGTATGTGTATGCTTGTAGCACCTGGTTCTTGGTACGTATTCTTGTATTTAATTATGTTAATGATTTAAAATTTTGGCCTTGGACTCGGCGAGTCAAAGGACTGACTTGCCAAGTAGAAGTGGGATGAGACGCGGAGTTTAAGTTGCGGACTCGGCGAGTAGCCGCTGTCTGGACAAAAACCCTAATCCAGGGGTTTGCACCCTATTTAAACGACCTTATGCAGCCTCCATCACTCCTTTATGCTCCCAAACACCCCTCACTGGAACCCTAGCCGTTTTTGAAGCAATCTAAGCCTTGTTGGTGGATTTTGGTGTTGTGATCTTAAGGAAGGAAGGAGATAAGCTTGAGGAAGCAAGTAGAGAGCAAGGGAACCTGAGTTTGTGCACCTTCTTAAGCTCATTGAAGGTAAAAAGTTGTGATCTTGTTCATTCATTTGTTAGATCCCTCTTTGGGGAGGTTTAGGGCTTTTATGAGCCATTTTTGGTGGCCAACCATGTTTGCAAACATGGTTGGGGGTTTAAGCTTCTGAATCACGTCATGAATGGAGTCACTAGGCAGATTTGGGTTGCTTTTGCACCCATGAAAGGTACCATGTGCCATATGAGCTTGTTTTATGTCCTTTTGAGTTCAAAGTCCCATGCAAGCATGTAAAGTTTCTAACTTTACGTGCTAGATCGATTGTAGCAGCTTGGATCTATCTTTTGATCAAAGGATGTTCATCAGAAAGTAAAGATTTAGGGAATGGACGTGACCAACTCAGCGAGTCCATTTTTGGACTCGGCGAGTCTAGGGGGTTCTGCCCCATTTTGTTGAGGTTCAAAAGGACCCAGTTGAGTGTGGAAAGTTTTAAGGGGGTCTCCGAAGAGTGACCCAAGGTTCTGGACTAAGACATTGATCTAGAATTTCATGGGACTCGGCGAGTGCATGAAGGTGCTCGGCGAGTCCAAGGCAATCTTCATAGAACGAGTTGTTCATCAACTCGGCGAGTCGAGGACAGAACGTGTTCATCGGATGAAGATTAACTCGACGAGTTGTTCATACAACTCGGCGAGTTGGATGAAGGACCATTGAGTATTCAGTTAGGAAGTGAACTTGTCGAGTCAATGCCTAACTTGATGAGTAGAGACGGGAGTAAGGACAATCGATTGGATATGGACTCGACGAGTTGGCAAACCAACTCGGCGAGTCGGGGCAACTGGAAGCTGACTTTGACTTTGACTTTGACTTGACTTTGGTTTGGAATCGGTCAGGGGTAAAATAGTCATTTTACCCTGGGAATAGTATCAATGTCTGATTAAGTGTTTTATGGGAATATAGTCGGGGGATCACCGGAGCAGCTGTCAGACATTTGCAGATCAGCTTTTCAGCAGCCAGCCTTTTGAGGCGAGTTACCTTCCAATAGGGGTGGGTCTAAGGCCACAATGTCGGCCCCCCAAGTAGGAGTATTTTAGAAGATGATTGTCTTTGTGATAATTATCTTGGTATGGATACGTGTTTGGTTATGAGATATATCTGTATGATATGTTACGTGCATGATAGGGATAGTTTTCCCTGACAGTGGTCCTTAGGACCGAAGGGTAGGTCAGTACTCGGATATGCCTGATTGAATGCTTATACCTTGTTGTTGTATGCTAGTAGTAGGGGGTGTAATAGACCCCAGTTACCGGTTGAAAGATACAGATGATGACTACCGGTTGAAAGATATCGATGACGATTACCGGTTGTAAGATACCGATGAGGACTACTGGTTGAAAGATACCTATGATGATCACCGGTTGAAAGATACCGATGTTATTGTATGGTATGTGGTATGATGTGGGGACTCACTAAGCTTTGTGCTTACGGTTTCAGTTTTTTGTTTAAGTTACCTCTTCGTATAAGGGGAAGGAGCCGGCGGCGTAGCATGACATCACACACACAACTGATTTTCCGCACGAAGTTTTCTAGGATTGTACTCTGATATGATATTTGTTTATGACATGGGTTTCGAACATGATACATTGTTTTATGGAATGTCGTGTTGGCACAGTATTTTCTAAAGAATGTTTTTATGAAATAAATAATTAAAATGAAATTTTTGGGCTTGAATTTTGGGTTGTTACAAGTTGGTATCAGAGCCCTGGTTTGAGGGATTCGGACACACCCTCGTGGGTGTCTGGACTCAAATCGAGGGACTAAAAGATTTTTACAAGGAAAATGGTTTTCTAAAATCTAAAATGGGAAGTTTTAAGAAAGACGAAGTGTGTGATGCGTGCGACCGGCCAGGCTCAAGTAAGTTTTCCCCAAGATACTCATACTTGTTATGTTATGTTGTATGGTTTTGATTCAGAAAACTGCATGCTAGAATAGGACTAAGGATCTAGGATGATGCCTTATGTGCCTGATATATGATTATGAGAATTGCATGCTAGTTAGGGCTAAAGATCTAGGAAGGATGCCTTATATGCATGTTGTATGAGCTGTATGCTAGGACTGTTTAGTCAGCAGTAGGATGGCCTGTGTAGGTTATGCCTGGTTTGGTTACTCAACGCACAAATGGTGATTGCTTGTGCTATGGGGGTTCTGGCCAACTTTGACTAACTAGTGAACGGATATGTAACAGTATCCACAAAATAGTTAGGGGGACGCGGTAAGGACTCCTAATGCAGCTGATGGCGGGGAGTATGTCGGAGAGTGCCCTAGGGAAACCTAGGATGTGATCAGTGTAAAGAGCATCGGTGAAAAGGGACTTGGTGAAGTCAAGGAAATCCTTGAGGAAAGTACGGATAGATGTGGAAGGTAGTAGGGGCCCGTACTACTGAAAGCAGAGGATCCGTACTCGATTCAAGGAAGGCCGAGATGGAACCTGGAAACTTGGAGAGCGTGTGAGACCTTTCGGGGGTATATGTGATCCTGACAATTGTGTTATTATTTTCAGAATGGTGGTCACACGTCATGGAGCAGGGGGATCATGATATGGTTCAGGATCGGGTTCGGGAGCGGGATCCGAGCATGTCGACGATGGGTTACGCAAGTTTATCGCGTCTGAGATTACGAGAGGTATCCTTGAGGCGACCCCGGTCATTTTCGGGTCGATCAAGGAAGGGATTATCGAGCTAATGGAGGATCGCCTCCGGGCATTCAGGAGTGATCCGGCGTCTAGCCATGTGGGTACACGCACACTGTCCTTTAAGGACTTCCGTGGGAGTGGTGCGCCGGATTTTCATGGAGTGAAGGACCCCATTGCTGCTAGGAGGTGGATCGTAGACATCGAGTCTGCTCAACTGACGAGCTTCTGCCTGGAAGGGTCGAAGGTCCGTTTCGCTGCAGGTTGTCTGAGGGATAGCGCCCGAGATTGGTGGGAATTGATTGGCGACACGTTGGGAGCCCCAACCATTGAGGCTATATCATGGTCAGATTTCGTGACCCGATTCAAGGCTGAGTTTGCACCAGCTGTGGAGCTTTAGCAGCTGGCCAAAGAGTTCTTGGATATGAGACAAACTACGGAAATTATGGCGGAGATCACTGCCAAGTTCCGGGAGAGGGCCTTGTTGGTACCCCAGTATGCGGGGGATGAGGATATGAGGAGGACCCGATACCATGACATGCTACAAGATGATATTCGGGAGCATGTTAGTTTCTCTGCTTGCCCTACCCTGTAGTACAAGATTTCCAGGGCTAGGGAGAGAGAGAGAGATTGATTTGGAGCACATACGGAAGAGGAAGGTCGTTGAGGGGCAGGCGATGGAGGCTTCGGGAAAGAAGACCAAGGGATCCGATGGTAGGCCGACAGCCCAGTCAGGGTGGAACCGCTGTGGGAAATACGGTTGGTCACATGTAGGAGTTTGTCGCACTGGGTCAGGCTCAGGCTGCTACAAGTGCAGCAAGGTGGGGCATTTTGGAAGAGATTGTATTGTCCCTGCTTCTGCGATTCAGACATCAGACCTGATTTGCTTCCATTGCAATCAGAGGGGCCATAAGAAGGCCAATTGTCCCAAGTTGACAGCAGCAGCACCACCCGCTGTGGCGCCAGCGTCAGCGACAGCACGGGTTGTGGATGGCCGGAAGGTCAAGTTGGAGGCTCCAGTGGTTCGGAGCCGAGCATTTCAGCTGACAGCTGAGGAGGCACACGCTGCACCCGACGTGGTGACGGGTATGATTCTTTTCCTCTGATTTATTTGTATGATGTTATGATATTGATATGTGCTCTGTGTATATGCGTTTAGGATCGTTCCATGTGAACGGTATCCCAGTTCTGGTGTTGTTTGATTCGGGTGCTACCCGATCATTTGTCTTTCTTGCACTTAGCAAGAAGTTTCCTGAGTCTTCGGGCATGTTGGACTGCCCTTTAGAGGTCGATATTGCAGACGACCGATCAGTGAGAGCATCGGAGGTCTACCAAGATTGTGTTTGGAGGCTGTTCGAGGAACCTTACCTGGTAGACTTGGTTCCCATACCGTTGCGGGGGAACAAGGTTATTATAGGCATGGATTCATTGAGCCCCAATAGGGCAGTGATAGATTGTGCACATCAGCTGGTACGGATAAGGACCCCAAGTGGGAGAGAGTTGGTAGTTCAGGGCGAGAGGCCACTGCAAGGACCAGCTGTATGTTCAGCAGCGAGAGCTAGGCACTACCTTCAGCAGGGTTGCGCAGGGTATGTCGCGTATGTTATGGACACCCGGGAGGCGGGTAAGGAGACAGTGAGTGATGTACCCGTGGTGCGGGAGTTTATGGATGTATTCCCCGAGGAGTTGCTTGGGATACCTCTGGAGAGACAGGTGGAGTTTAGGATCGACCTAGTCCCTGGCACGGCTCCGATAGCCAAGGCGCCGTATCGGTTGGCTCCTCTTGAGATGCAGGAGTTGTCCACATAGCTGCAGGAGCTGTTAGACAAGGGATTCATTAGGCCGAGCAGTTCACCTTGGGGAGCCCCGATTCTGTTTGTGAAGAAGAAGGACGGGTCGCATCGGATGTGTATAGACTATCGGGAGCTGAATAAGGTAACGGTGAAGAACCGTTACCCACTCCTGAGGATCGATGACCTCTTCGACCAAATTCAGGGAGCATCTTGGTTCTCCAAGATTGATTTGCGATCAGGGTATCATCAGATGAGGGTCAGAGAGGAGGATGTGCAGAAGACTACTTTTCGGACACGATATTGTCATTATGAGTTTGTGGTGATGCCTTTCGGGCTCACCAATGCTCCTGTCACGTTCATGGATCTCATGAATCGCGTGTGCCGGCCGATGTTGGATTAGTCCGTGATTGTTTTCATTGGCGACATCTTGGTTTATTCCAAGACGCGAGAGCATCATGAGGAGCACTTGCGTGAGGTTCTGAGTACTTTGAGGAGGGAGAGCTTATATGCTAAGTTCTCCAAGTGCGAGTTCTGGTTGCGCGAGGTGCAGTTTCTGGGGCACCTTGTCAACCAGGACGGGATATCAGTGGATCCGGACAAGGTAGAGGCCATGATGAGATGGGAGGTCCCGAGGTCTCCATCCGAGATTCGGAGCTTCCTGGGATTGGCGGGCTACTATCGGAGATTCATTCAGGACTTCTCCAAGATAGCCGTACCCCTGACCAGGCTGATGAGGAAAGCCGTGGTTTTTCGTTGGGGGACCGAGCAGCAGGCCGCGTTCGAGACGTTGAGACAGAGATTGTGCGAGGCGCCAATCTTAGCCCTGCCAGAGGGCATAGAGGATTTTGTTGTGTACTGCGATACTTCCATTTCGGGTTTGGGCACAGTGTTGATGCAGAGAGGGCACATTATTGCTTACGCTTTGAGGCAGCTGAAACCTCACGAGGCGAACTACCCGACACATGATTCGGAGTTGGGGGCTGTTGTGTTCGCCCTCAAGATTTGGCGTCATTACCTCTATAGGGTTCGTTGTACCATCTACACGGACCACAAGAGCCTGAGGTATCTCATGGACCAGCCGAATCTGAACATGAGGCAGCGTCGGTGGCTTGACGTGGTAAAGGATTATGACTGTGAGATCCTTTACCATCCGGGGAAAGCCAATGTGGTTGCTGACGCGCTTAGCCGCAAGGCAGCATCGATCCGAGATATTTTCCTAAGGATGACAGTGGTGACTCTGATGTTGGAGCGAATTCCGGATGCGCAGCAGGAGGCTATGAAGGAGGAACATCGGAAGAGTGAGCAAATTGTGGGGCAGGTTTCCTCCTTCGACTATGATAGTCGAGGGTCATTGAGTCTTCACCGTAGGGTGTGGGTCCCTTATCATGGAGGCGTGCGCCAGGTTCTGATGGAGGAGGCACACAAATCCCGGTTCTCCATTCATCCCAAGGCGGCAAAGATGTATAGGGATCTTCGTCTGGACTATTGGTGGCCCTGCATGAAGCGGGATGTGGCATGGTACGTGGAGCGGTGCTTGATCTGCACGAAGGTCAAGGCCGAGCATCAGAGACCGCATGACATAATGCAGCCATTGGATATTCCGCTATGGAAATGGGAAGACATCACGATGGATTTTATCACCAAGCTTCCCAGGACCGCGCGGGGAGTGGATTCGATCTGGGTCATCGTCGATCGGTTGACCAAGAGCGCCCACTTTATCCCGATTCAGGAGAGCATCTCAGCCGAGAAGTTGGCCAATATCTATATCAGGGAGGTGGTGGCGCGGTACGGAGTGCCAGTTTCGGTGATTTCAGATAGGGATGTGCGGTTCACATCCAGGTTTTGGAAGAAATTCCACGACGAGTTGGGTACTCGTCTACATTTCAGCACCGCCTTTCACCCGCAGACGGATGGCCAGAGCAAGCGGACCATCCAAACTCTGGAGGACATGCTACGGGCATGTGTTTTAGACTTCGGAGGTAGCTGGGATACCTACCTTCCGTTGGCGGAGTTCTCGTATAATAATAGCTATCATGCGAGTATCGACCGTCCTCCCTTCGAGATGTTGTATGGGAGGAGGTGCAGGACCCCGATATGCTTAGGCGAGGTGGGCCATAGGGTCATAGGTAGCACCGATGTAGTGCTCAAGACGACATAGAAGATTCAGCAGGTCCGGAGCAGGCTTCAGACTGCTCAGAGTCGACAGAAAAGCTATGTTGATAAGCGTCGATCAGACCTGGAGTTCTAGGTCGGGGATATGGTTCTCCTGAAGGTGTCGCCTTGGAAGGGTGTCATCTGATTCAGGAAGCGGGGCAAGTTGGGCCCCAGGTTTATTGGACCGTTTAGGGTTGATGCCCGGGTGGGCAAGGTGGCGTACCGGCTGGATCTTCCTGATGGGTTTTGGTCATAAGAACATCCTATGTGCTCATACAAACCCTAATGCTTGGATCTAGGTTTCTCTATTGTACATGCAATTTATCCAAGACTATAAACCCTAGATCTAGCATATGATAATCAATAAAACATATAATTAGGGTTTAGATCATACCTTGATTGTTATGTAGCAATAACAATCTCAAATCCTCCTTGTAATGACTTTAGAAAGCTTAGAGTCACAAATGTCACTCCTCTAATGGTTCACAAACACCAAGAGCAAGAGGATGAAAAAGAGAAGAGAGGGAGGCTGCCCAAAACGTGTGGAAACCCTTGAAGAAGTCTTGTCCACGTTTTTGAGGCATAAGGGCTCTATCTATAGTGAGGCTATTAGGGTTATCTAACAAGGAAACCCTAATTTGGATGCTTAAGCCCTAAGCAACCCATGGACTCCTTTCCTTAAGGGCCTTGGATGATTTCTAATGGGTTTCCCCATAGAATTCGTCCACTCCTTAATATAAGGCAATCCATAGCCCAAATTGCAATTATCTTATAATTACAATTCCAGTCCCTTAAGTTTAATTAATCTCTTTTAGTCACAAAAATAATTACTAATTAATTCTTGACTAATATTAATTAAACAATATGATTTCTCCTTTAATATATTATTCTCATAATATATTAATAAATCATATTTAATCCTTTCTCTCCATAATTCATCCTATCAAGTTGCTTTGGTGAAGGCAACCCAAAATGACCATGCACCATCGGGTCAAGTACATACCAAAATAGTTATGGACTTAGACACTAATCCAACAGTCTCCCACTTGGATAAGTCTAATAACTATTCTGCGTATGACTTCAGATCCTGATCTGCAATCGTAGCTTTCCAAAGCCACTGTCAACTTTCATCCTATCAGATACGCGTGTCCTTTAGATAAGGGATCATATATTCCTCCATTCTAGATATCATAAAAGACATGATTTCTAATCATTCTTTTTGTACTATTTCTCGATTTCCGATTTATGACTACTGACTAATTGAACAAATCAAATTAGCCCTAGCCCGGCCGAGCATTTACGTTGTCATCACTAAATCATCGAGGGGCCCAAAGATATCGCTTTTATCCTACTTTGGATAAAAAGAACGGATAAACTTTGATTCAATGCTCGCTTGCACTCACTCACCGAATCACACACAACAATATGTTTTATGACACCAAGTTACTGGTGCGTTTACATATTATCAATGTGCAACCGATTTGCAAGATACAACTCACACATCTCGGTTTCAAGAATATAAGATGTTATCGTCTCACCAATCACTCGTGATACAATTCATGGAGTGATCCAAGTGAGCGTGGTTTTAATCCAAAGCTCAAATCATATTCATAAGCACTCACGAACATTGCAGAAAACATTTGCTTATATCTAATACTATTTAGATAATCCACACACCAATTCATGACAGTCTTTATTCATACCTACTCCAACATATGAACGACTGTGGCCCGCTCGAATAATTTGACTGTTCTTAACCAATTAAATTATTCAGGAAGTCAAAACATGCAAAGTGAAACACAAGAATAATACTAATCCCATATGGCCTCAAACCTTTGAGCATAAATAAAACACCTTTTATTTATCACCATATCGATTACTCATTATTTGTTGTTTCTGGTAATCAACTTCTTACTTGAATTATTACAACACTTGTCCCATGCTCTTAGTATGCACACAATGTTTACCTATGGTTCTTACTTTGTGAAATAGATCAAATGAACACATTTCCAATCATACTCATTTCACAACTCCCAATCCTTTTCACAAGTGAAAGAATATCAAATTCTTGCCACTTATGGAATATGCTAGATTCTAACATTTTATGCAACGATCCTTTTGTAATTTCACTGCACTAAAGTCACAATGACTATTACCAATGAAATTACAAAGTCCTCAATCGGTGATTGTTACAAGACAATTCCTTAGATGTGATGTCTCTCACTCAAAGTACATTCCTTTGAACATCCTTTTGCATAAAAGTTTCTAATCCAGACATAGATTTTCAATATTCAATTCCCAATATGGACACGTTTCCATATTTTCCATATGACAACTCATTCTTAATAGAATCTTATCTATTCATAATAATGTCTATATGGTCCATTCAATACTATACTTCCAACTACTCACAAGCGACCAATCCTCGGCGAACTTTGGATTGTCCTTTGATAGTTGTTTAATTATCTTAGTCAAAACCGATTCTTGTCCTTCTTCCCTCTAAATGCGCTAGACATTTGGAAAATTTTAGAATGGTCAAATATTATAGCATTTGCAATCGATCCTATACCCGAAGCGTATGGGACCCGATGCATAACGTCTTACATAAAGATTTGATACTTTATCAATCTTCAGCCATAATATTTTACGTGCTACGTTCTCATAATTCGAAATATGAAGAGGAATGCCGTAATCATAATCGAAATTTAAGAACGCACTATGTATCCTTTGACTAAATACATTAAAATTTCTCAGTCTAAGCTTTAGATTTTGAAATGAAGTACAATATTCTCTCCCTTAATTATAGCAAAACAACTTTACATCCTTACTACTTTGCAAAGTATAACTCTTGTTTTCTATAATTAATATTGCTAACTTGCAATACTGGCCTTAATAATCATACAATCATAACATTTATGCTCCCACTATCATGATGATTATTATAAACATAACACTTATGCTCCCACTAGCTTTGACATGTATTCAGAAACCAACTTAACTTACAGAAAAACAATACCTATTGAATTTCTTAAGTTCATGTTTCTAATACTTAATGCTTTGATAATCCTTTATCAAGGCTTCTTAATCTCATACACCTTTATCCAAGATAGCTCATATGTGTCTTAAACAATTAAGACTAATTGCCAAATCTCACAATTCGAATCATGGAGAGGGATACCGTAACCATAATCAAATTTGAGAATGCAATTTTACAATTGCTATCTTCTTAAAATCTCTCTTAGTGAAAGCATTTTCTCACAGTCATTTTCATGAAGGAAAAAATCTTATGACACTTCAATTTTAATGGTGTATGTGTTCCTATCCATGTGAATTTGTCAAAACCAAGGTTTACGACAAATTCAAACTCATATGGACCGAACTTCCTTAATCTTGATTTCTTGCCTTATGGTAGCACAACTGCCCACCATGTCTTCCAAGTAGTTAAGCATCTCACCTTTGCCTTATAAGATTCTCTTGTCAATAAACATTTCTTGACAAACAAATATTCAAGAGTTAGTGTAGTTTTTATCAAAACACTTCATAAATTGGTCCTAGTTGGTCTTTGTCTTATCCAAGACATCACAACTTTCCACATTTGATGAATGTTATAAACCCTCTTAATACTTATCACTCAATGTCACAATCTTAATTCTAAGACTTGTTTTGGGACGTAGTATGATTGACTTCTTGATTTAACCATTTCTTCAATTCTTGATTCCTCTTTTTAGACATACAATTGTACTAAGACTTACTTAGAGGATCAATTGAGATATGGTTCTTAATCATTAAGACCTATCATAAAGCATAAAAGGTACTCTCCCTTCTTCTTAGAATGGAGAAACTTTTATCTTTCTGCTTACTTGATTCTTCTTATTCGTTCTGCTTTTGATTTAAACATTTTCAATCAATTCAGAATTACACTTAATCTTATAAGTATAATCATATTTAGTAAACCTTTAGTAAATCATGACGAATATCTTGGTTACTCTTATGGTGGACTTGATCAATACGCAACTTTGTGTACTTGATCTCCTAGTCCTTCACTTGACACTTTGTCAATGAATTAGTCTAATTTCCAAATATGAAATTTCTCATTCATCGTGCAACCAAGTTTCATGATTCCAAGTTTCTGTCCAATTGAAACTTGGGCGATGAGAAATTCTCCTTATTTGGTAAATTTTCGACATTTCCATAATTAAGAATCAAATCCATTATTGCTAATAATAGAAACATTCAAACATCAATTTTTTCATACACGCCATTGCAAGGATAAATAAATAATATAAAGTCAAAATTTATTTTATTGTGGAAAAAATTTGTCCATACAATGCAATTCATTAAAAAACTATGCTAATACATATTTCTTAGCAATCTAATTCTAACTCTAAGTAGTAGCTCAAGAATCTAATCTTCAAGTAATGCGATTGAAGTCCATTTCTTCACGATTAGATTCTGCTCACTTCTTCCCTTAAGCTTCCTCTCCTTTCTTCGATCCTACAAAACATCAATTGTAATCTTATCACATTATGTATTAAGAATCTAGAATAGGAGCTTAAAAGAGTAAGTCAACGGTTTTTACCTAAGGCAGAGCCATACGTTTTGACTCTCCCATCTCTTAGATCTCTTAGGTAAATAGGGCAGCTTCGTCTCCAATGCCCCTTCTCTTGGCAATAAAAGCAAATTGACTCTTTTGGAACAGGACATGGAACAACTTTAGACATTGCCTTTATCTTATGATCAAACTTTTCGATCATAGCATGTCTTTTGTTTCCATTGTCTATATCCATAGAGGTCTTGAAGGCAGATTCACCAATCAACTTTGCTTTTCTATTGCGCCAAACCATTGCTGATTCAGCAGAAATAAGCATATAGGTGAGATCTATAAGGGTCACGTCGCATTTCATCATACGAACTCACTATACGAGTTAGGAAGTGACTGAAGAACCCAATCAACAACCATCTCCTCACAGACAACGGATCCCAACATTCTTAACCTATCAATGTGTGACTTTATCCCTAGGACGTGTGCACACACCGACTTTCCTTCTTCATGTTTACTTGCCAAAAGGGCTTGAGTGAGCTTGAACTTTTCAAGCTTTCGAACTTGTGGGTTAGGGAGAATAATTGGAGGAGGTGAAGGAAGTGAAGCATGGTTTCTTGTTCCTCAATCGAATCGTGGAATATCATCTTCGTGTGGAAAGCTTGTTCCACTAGATTTGGGAAGACCATAGTTGTCGTACTTTGACATCTACAAAACGGGAGAAAACAAATTCAAGTTAGTTGATTGATTGAGTCCTTAGTAAATCACCCAAAATGAGATACTAAGGCTAGGACCCAACACAATATGCTACAACCTAGAAAAGGGATGTCGTAATCTAGTTGCATAATATTTGAAGGTAACTGAATGATGATTCACCAATTTCCACCACGAAAAACGAAAAAGAAATTTAAGTTTTAAATTTATGAAAACTCCTAGATCCTTTGAGATTCATTGAACATTTCAATGGCATGTTTAAATCTCGATATGCCCCTCTTGTTTGTGACTGGGATGCCGAGGATCACAAAGCGGGTGTGAATAACCATGCAAACTTACATGGTGCCCTCACATGTTATAGTCACCTATTCGTTGTGCCGATAAACCACACACGCTCCACCGAACTATGACAAACATTGAGTCGCCCTTTGCTACCTTTGCTTAGAACCATTTAGTGTGTCGGTAAACCACACACACTCCACTAACGTCTTCGCAAGGGCACAAAGTGTAATTTCATGGAATTGCATCAATTCACTTTTGCCTAAATAACTAAGATTGGGAATTTGTAAAACATTTAGTTACTTTTGTACTTCATTATACTTATAATGGAAGGTTTTGTCCTATCCTACCCGTTCGGCTAACGACCCTCCACTAGTCAAGAGTGTGGTGGGTAAGAGTGGATACCCATTCAATCGCCATTTTATAGGCAATTTCCTTAAACACCCCTTATAGACCAGCTTCGTGAATGAGGCCTACTAACGGTAAGACTGACTTTTACTCATACATATATATATATATAATGTTAGACTTTTAATGTTATATATAGTATAGGGTGTATTTTACACTTTTAAAATACTAGGTGGTCAAATTTAACGATTATACTTTTAATTCAATTAAATATAAACCAAAACTTTTATGGATTTATTAAACCTCTTTTAATTATACACCTTAATTAATTAACAAAACCATAAGGGTGTGATATGAACTTTTCAAAACACTAATAGGGTTTTAGAATTTAACATTCCTATATTAAACTTTTAATCAAAATTTACATTCCTAAACTTGAGGACAAGTTTTGAAACATTTCAAAAACTTAGGGTTTAGAATTTAAATATACATCAAAATTAAACTTTTAATCAAAATTTAAATTCCAAAACTTGAGGGCAAGTTTTGAAATCTTTTCAAAACATTAGGGTTTCAACTATTTAAATTTCAAAACTAAACTTTTGAGTTCTAATTTAAACTATAAAACCTAAAGGGATTAGTTTGAAACTTTTCCAAACTTTGTCAAGAATATTCTAGATCACATAATTCAAATAAGGTAATTAACTATAATTGGTGGTTATCTAATTAGATATAGTTCAAATTCTTGCAAGATAATGATCAAACAATTTCCATAACTTAACATATATCAAATAAGGTAACAATTATCTAATTAGATGACCAAAATCTTTTATTTTGACAAGGATAATCATAAGGGATTAACAAAATTCGAATTTTATTAAGTTTAAACAATTATGGCAATTATCCTAAGATAAATAGGTAAAAATCCCGAAAATCCGCCTGTCTGGCAGCTAAACTCGCTGAGTCCCCTTATGGACTCGCCGAGTAGGGGCCTACTCGCCGAGTCCACAATGGGACTCGCCGAGTACATCAGGCAGGAGGCTAAAAACGATTTTTTCAAGCATGAACAAATTAACAAGGCATCAATACAATAGAAACCAATCAAGGCTCTGATACGCCTGATGGGTTTTGGTCATAAGAACATCGTATGTGCTCATACAAACCCTAATGCTTGGATCTAGGTTTCATTATTGTACATGTAATTTATCCAAGACTATAAACCCTAGATCTAGCATATGATAATCAATATAAAATATAATTAGGGTTTAGATCATACCTTGATTGTTTTGTAGCAATAACAATCTCAAATCCTCCTTGTAATGACTTTAGAAAGCTTAGAGTCACAAATGTCACTCCTCTAATGGTTCACCAACACCAAGAGCAAGAGGATGATGAAGAGAAGAGAAGGAGGCTGCCCAAAACGTATGGAAACCCTAGAAGAAGTCTTGTCCACGTTTTTGAGGCATAAGGGCTCTATATATAGTGAGGCTATTAGGGTTATCTAACAAGGAAACCCTAATTTGGATGCTTAAGCCCTAAGCAACCCATGGACTCCTTTCCTTAAGGGCCTTGGATGATTTCTAATGGGTTTCCCCATAGAATTCGTCCACTCCTTAATATAAGGCAATCCATAGCCCAAATTGCAATTATCTTATAATTACAATTCCAGTCCCTTAAGTTTAATTAATCTCTTTTAGTCACAAAACTAATTACTAATTAATTCTTGACTAATGTTAATTAAACAATATGATTTCTCTTTTAATATATTATTCTCATAATATATTAATAAATCATATTTAATCCTTTCTCTCCATAATTCATCCTATCAAGTTGCTTTGGTGAAGGCAACCCAAAAGGACCATGCACCATCGGGTCAAGTACATACCAAAATAGTTATGGACTTAGACACTAATCCAACACTTCCAGCCAAACTCAGTCAGATCCACAACACTTTCGACGTCTCTCAGCTGCAGAAGTGCCTGGTGGACGACTCCGCGGTGATACCCTTGGAGGACATTCAAGTTGATGACAGCCTGAATTACATCGAGCGACCTGTAGCGATCCTTGACCGAAAGTCGAAGGATCTGAGGAACAAAAGAGTGGAACTCGTGAAGGTGAAATGGCAACACCGGAAGGGGTCGGAGTGGACTTGGAAGCCGGTGGACGAGATGCTGGAGCATTACCCCGAGCTGTTTCAGGAGCGAGCAGCAGACTTCGAGGACGAAGTCTAAAATAAGTGGGGAAGATTTGTAGCACCTGGTTCTTGGTACGTATTCTTGTATTTAATTTTGTTAATGATTTACAATTTTGGCCTTGGACTCGGCGAGTCGAAGGAGTGACTCGCTGAGTAGAAGCGGGATGAGACGCGGAGTTTAAGTTGCGGACTCGGCGAGTCGGGTCCCAGACTCGACGAGTAGCCGCTGTTTGGACAAAAACCCTAATCCAGGGGTTTGCACCCTATTTAAACGACCTTATGCAGCCTCCATCACTCCTTTATGCTCCCAAACACCCCTCACTGGAACCCTAGCCGTTTTTGAAGCAATCTAAGCCTTGTTGGTGGATTTTGGTGTTGTGATCTTAAGGAAGGAAGGAGAGAAGCTTAAGGAAGCAAGTAGAGAGCAAGGGAACCTGAGTTTGTGCACCTTCTTCAACTCATTGAAGGTAACAAGTTGTGATCTTGCCCATTCATTTGTTAGACCCCTCTTTGGGGAGGTTTAGGGCTTTTATGAGCCATTTTTGGTGGCCAACCATGTTTGCAAACATGGTTAGGGGTTTAACCTTCTGAATCACGTCATGAAAGGAGTCACTAGGCAGATTTGCGTTGCTTTTGCACCCATGAAAGGTCCCATGTGCCATATGAGCTTGTTTTATGTCCTTTTGAGCTCAAAGTCCCATGCAAGCACGTAAAGTTTGTAACTTTACGTGCTAGATCGATTGTAGCAGCTTGGATCTATCTTTTGATCAAAGGATGTTCATCAGAAAGCAAAGATTTAGGGAATGGACGTAACCAACTCGGTGAGTCCATTCTTGGACTCGGCGAGTCTAGGTGGTTTTGCCCCATTTTGTTGAGGGTCGAAAGGACCCAGTTGAGTGTGGAAAGTTTTAAAGGGGTCTTCGAGGAGTGACCCAAGGTTCTGGACTAGGCCATTGATCTGGAAGTTCATGGGACTCAGCGAGTGCATGAAGGTGCTCGACGAGTCCAAGGCAATCTTCATAGAACGAGTTGTTCATCAACTCGGCGAGTCGAGGACAGAACGTGTTCATCGGATGAAGATTAACTCGACGAGGTGTTCATACAACTCGGCGAGTTGGATGAATGACCATTGAGTATTCAGTTAGGAAGTAGACTCGTCGAGTCAATGCCTAACTCGACGAGTAGAGACGGGAGTAAGGACAATCGTCTGGATATGGACTCGACGAGTTGGCAAGCCAACTCGACGAGTCGGGTCAACTGGAAGTTGACTTTGACTTAACTTTGGTTTGGAATCGGTCAGGGGTAAAATAGTCATTTTACCATGGGAATAGTATCAATATCTGATTAAGTGTTTTATGGGAATATAGCCGGGGGATCACTGGAGCAGCTGTCAGACATTTGCATATCAGCTTTTCAGCAGCCAGCCTTTTGAGGTGAGTTACCTTCCAATAGGGGTGGGTTTAAGGCCACAATGTCGGCCCACCGAGTAGGAGTATTTTAGAAGATGATTGTCTTTGTGATAATTATCTTGGTATGAATAAATGTTTGGTTATGAGATATATTTGTATGATATGTTACGTGCATGATAGGGATAGTTTTCCCTGACAGTGGTCCTTAGGACCGAAGGGTAGGTAAGTACTCGGATATGCCTGATTGTATGCTTATACCTTGTTGTTGTATGCTAGTAGTAGGGGGTTGAATAGACCCAAGTTACCGGTTGAAAGATACTGATGATGACTACCGGTTGAAAGATACCGATGATGATTACCGGTTGTAAGATACCGATGAGGACTACCGGTTGAAAGATACCAATGATGATCACCGGTTGAAAGATATCGATGGTATTGTATGGTATGTGGTATGATGGGGGAACTCACTAAGCTTTGTGCTTACGGTTTCAGTTTTTGGTTTCAGGTACCTCTTCGTCTAAGGGGAAGGAGCCGGCGGCGTAGCATGACATCACACACACATCTGATTTTTCGCACGAAGTTTTCTGGGATTGTACTCTGATATGGTATTTGTTTATGACATGGGTTTCGAACATGATACATTGTTTTATGGAATGTCGTGTTGGCACAGTATTTTCTAAAGAATGTTTTGTGAAATAAATAATTAAAATGAAATTTTTGGGCTTGAATTTTGGGTTGTTACAATGCTAATGTGATACATGAGGTCTTATCGCGATCAAGTATCTAGAACATTCCAAAACTCATTAACTCTTTAAGTCGATGATCATTATGGATAACACTATTATGAATTGACAACTCCTCACTCACCCCTATTTTGGAGTGTATATTACCATGTTCTATCTATGTTAGCAATAAACATAGATCTTGATAAGGCGTATTCAATCATAGACTTGGTTGTGAACTCATTGTTTTAACACTATGCATATACAAACTTAAATACTCATTTTAGCAACGAACTTCTATTTTTGGAAACTTTTATCAATAATCGGATTTTTGACTTAAAATTTTTTTATTTTGTAAACTTGTGAACTCACCAACTATTTCAATAGTTGATCTCTTATTTTACATGTTTTTTCAGGAATCATCTAGTAAGTGACACCTAGAGACACATCAAGTGTAGAAGCATTACGCATGTGTTATTTTTCAAATGCATTGTAACTTTTTTAAAAGTTGTTTAAATTTATTTTAAATTATAATGTTTTTAGTACTATGGTTGGTGTTGTCTTTTACCTTATGCTATTAGTCCCTTTTATACTCTTGTACCTTATTTTTCCATTTTGGCAGGGTGTGACATATTAAATCTATTTTCGGTTTTTTGGTTCTCGGTTCAGGCCAGGTCCAAAACTTGTTCGCAACCGGGGTATTCGGCCTGGTTCCTAGTTCTCCATTTCCCACTAAATCAGTTTCCAATTTTTATGTTCTCGAGTATCGATTGTTGTTTTACAGTAATCAAAGTTTTTTTTCTCTAAAACTACTAATTCTTTGTTCTATTTTTCGTAAAAAAACAAACAACAAATGAAAAAAAAAGATACAAGTAAAATTGTTTTCGTATTCTAGTTCTTTTTGTACAAAAAAAATTTGTTTTGAGAAAAAAAAAACGAGGCATGCGTGGGTATTTCAAGAATTTGCGTGCTATTGGTTGTTGGTTTCACAATATACAGTAGCTTTAAGCAGTTCTTTAATACCACTCCAACATATAGTAAGTTTGGAGTTTATATTAAATTAGCAAGAAAATGAAGTTATCGTTTTTCATTATATATCTTACGAGAAATTAAATATCCTTCTATTTTTTGTTTCTATATATCCTTTTACCCAATGAAATAATGACATGTGTAATGATATTTTAGGATACTAATATAAGATATGTTATCATTTAAAGGCGTAGGGAATTAATAGGATCAAAAGGTAGAAATGTCATATCTTACATAACACCAAAATGGTGTGTTATACACCAAAATTCTGTTAATTGGCATATGGCGTAAATTTTGGAACGCATATAATTAATTGCATATATTAATCCGTGATTAATGTAGGTTGATGACTGAAATCATAATTAATTTTCAGTTATGAATAGAAATATATGCAAAAAAGTCCCCTGAACTTTCTGGTCATTCGGTTATATATTCGTATCCACATGATCTACTCTAGCATAAAAAGTTCAAGTCTTACAAAGATTATAAGCATTTGTATTCATATACCTACTTTCTTTTCATTTTCCCATCCATGTGAGATGAACAAAAATCCATTAAACTTATTTATTATTTCTTTTAACGCCTTCACTTCAACGATTAATTTCTCACTAATTCTACATCTTTGAATGTATGATATACCAAAACCAAGATATCATGATGATGAAGTACACAGAATTTAACCACTTATTCATATTAACAACTTTTAGGGTAATTTAAGGTTCAAAATTTAATGTTCAAAAATAAAATACAAACAGAAAAATCATTTTTATAAATTGGTTAGATTGATTTTCTAACCTTTTCCATACTATTTGGATCATTAAAACTTTGGGCCGTATTTCACATTTGACGTTCTTAAAATTGTTTGAAAAATCATTTTAAAAATGTTTATTTAAAGAGCACTTTTTAACACAATTCCTAAAAGCAAAGATGGAAATGTGGTAGTTGGTTCAATAATTGTGTGTACCATATAGGCAACATTGGGGGAAAACACCGGCAATAGTAAAAAAAATGGGGGTATTTTCAAAATTTAGACATGAAAATGAACATTTCTAGGTATAGACATGCATTCTGCAGAGGTAGCTCCGCGGAGCTATGCGGAATCTACTATATCTCCGCAAAATGACAAAATCGTAAATAAATTAATGTATTTAAAAAAAAAAAAAAAAAAAAACTCAAGCTCCATTCCGCGGAGCTCCGCGGAAGTAGTTCCTAAGAATGGATCTTCAGTTTTTTTTTTTTTTTTTTTCAAATCAATTCTATGGGGTTTATATTCACTCCCCCAACGAATTATTTTCAAGAAAAGATTATGATAGTATGAATTTTTCTTGACAATGTTTAGAATGAATGTGAGGTGGAAAAAAATTGGTCTATTAATTAGAAATCATTACATAAAAAGAACAGTGGAGGAGATTTTTTTCCCTGAAGATCTATTCCTCGGAGCTCCGCGGAATGGATCTTGAGTTTTTTTTTTTTTTTTAATACCTTAATTTATTTACGATTTTGTCATTCCACGCAACTACAATAGATTCCGCATAGCTCCGCGGAATGCATTTTTATACCCGAAAATGTCCATTTTCATGTTTAAATTTTAAAGATACTCCCTATGTTTTGACTATTGCCGGTATTTTCCTCAACACAGGACGAGAGAGACAAGACAGGTAGATGGAGGATTGTTGCTGTCATTTTGTATTTATTGAATTTTAATTAGGAAACAAAATACAGCATCCACAAACTTGTTACAATTACTTAACATATATTTTTCAAAATACCTTTGTTAAATAATTTTATAGTTATATATAGACCATGTTTTTGGTTTAGAAAAATAAAACTTTATGTATTAAGATTAAAAATCAGTAATAGAAATATAATTTTATTACTTTTTATGTTAAATATACGATCATTAAATATTTAAAATAGATCTTTCTGTTCACCTAATTTATAATTTTTGACTTTGGTTCTATTTCAATCTTTCGAAACAAATTAAAGCAACATGCATTCATCGTTTTCGCTAAATAGTTAATAATATATACTTCACCCCAAAAGCAAGCTTAATTCGGTTCCTAGCTTCATATGTGAACAAAGGGGTCTTCAACATTCTCAATCACTAAAGTTGGTATTTATATGCATCATGCATAAGATCATCAACATTGCTTATGTACGATCCCATATATAATTAACTACTAGCTAGTTATACTAAACCACGAAATCCAACAATGGCCAAGCACGACGATATCAATGCTAGCAGCATCGAGAACCAAGATGAGGCATGGGTTATCGACTTGATTGAAAAAGCCATGCCACCACCTTCGTCATCCACACGAATCCACAGAGTCCCGGAGATTGTGTTGAGAGAGATGGGCGATTACGAGAAATACTATGTTCCAAAGGCTGTTTCCATCGGTCCATACCATTATGGAAACCCGAAGCTCCAGTCTATCGAGAAACTCAAGCCTGTTTTCACCAAGGAGCTCCTCTCACGTTCTGAGCATAACGAGCGCCTTAGCAGCTTGTACAAATATCTTGGGGCAGCGAATATGGTGAAAGAGTTAAGAGGTTTCTATGAAGAGAAGTCAACAGACCATCTCTCCGATAAGGAATTCACTATGATGATATTGCTGGACGGTTGTTTTATTTTGTATTATATTATATTTATCTACGGGGAGAGAGCTGAAAATTGTATCTACTTGAGAAGCCACCAGATCGTGTTAATCCACCGAGACTTGTTCTTGCTGGAAAACCAGATTCCCTTCAAAATTCTAAACATGGTGATGGATTTGATAAAACTTGATATGCGTGACAAGTTTCGATCGTTCTTTGCTGACAACATTTTGTCACGGGGGAGGCAGATAAGTGAGTGGTTCTGTTTCGGAAGCAGTTCAACCCAAACTTATCAAAATTCTGGACGAGAATCACATGGAAGCTACGAATTCGTAGGTGATCATCTACTTCATCGTCTGCATACTAGGCTTACAGAACCAAGTCCCAATAATATTGAATCCCACAGGAATTCCTATAAAAATACTTTTCATAACGTTAGAGATCTTGAATATGTCGGGATCCGCTTCAGGCCGAGTAGCGTTATGTCTTTGGCTCATGTGGAGTTCGTTGGACGATGGTGGCTGGCAAAAATACTAAAACTCCCTCCAATAATCGTGAATGACTCCACTAAGCCCATGTTGTTAAACTTAATAGCCTATGAAATGTGTTCAGATGACACACACGTATGGGTTACGTCGTACATATGTCTCCTCAATTCTCTCATCGATCACCCTGAGGACGTTCAGGCTCTTCGGAAAGCTGGGGTCATTGATAACTCCCTTGGGAGTGATCAAGAAGTTGCGACACTCTTCAACGAAATAGGCACCGGTTTGGTGCCAAACAATGCAACATATTCGAAAGCTAAATACCAAATCCAAAGGTATTATGAAAACTTGGCGAACACAAGGTTTTATGAACTCAGGCACGAGTACATTATTAACCCAATGGCATTCATAACTGTGTTAGCTCTTTTTCTTACTGTTGTTCAAACTTTCTTCGCTATCTGGAGTATCAAAGGCAAGTGATCAGATGATCTATGCATGTTTTTGAAGATGGAACATCGATTATTAGATCCAGCGATGATGGCTTTTCTTACTGCATTTACATTGTTTATCTGTTTTGTTTTGGTCGTGCATGTTGTGTTGTGCTTTTGAAAGAGATATTAATTGCGTATGTGTTGTGTGTTTCCACTTGTATTCGGTAACAATAACTTTTTCTAAATATATGATGATCTATGAGTAATATAATCATTAGCTAATGATGTCATCAAACTAATCCGATGTCTATTATTGAAATATATATTTACATTAATATGTATGCATAATTATTTCTTGTTGCAAGATTTGGTTTCCTTGTATGTCTTTTTTTACATGGATAAATCAGGGAAAGAAAATAATTTTTTTTTGCATAAACAACAAAATATCATATTTGCACAATCTAATATCTAAATATTGTATATATCCTTAATAGGCTTCTAAAATATCATATTGAATCTTATTTTTAATTTTATCATCATTTATTATAATTTAAAATTATTATAATTATAAGATAATTTGAAATACCAATAATACCCCTCTTCTCTTTTCCTTCACACGTATCATTCAAACAAGCACATGTGATCCATTTCTTCTCCATATTTGTGAGTTTCATATCTGGAAAGATACCAGCATTTAATATCAATTTAACTTTTCCAATTCAGTTTCTTGAAACATTCACTTTCAATTCCCATTTCCTACGTTCCTTCCACCTACCAAGAAGAAACTCAAACAATACATAATCTGCTGTGAAAACAGCCTTTTCATTTTCGTCGCCTGTTTCCACATGAATTCGTGCATAGATGGTGTCTGGTTTCCCTCAGAATTGTCAATTCCAAAGTTCCCATTTGTACCAAAAGAAGGGAAACTGGGATTTTCAAATTTTGTGATTGAGAGAATGGCATCTAGAGAGAGTACATAGAAGAGAGAAGGAGTAGTGAAGTTTCATTTGATACTCGAAGAAAGGGGGAGAGGAAAACGTGAAAGGGATG
Organism: Lactuca serriola; assembly: GCF_051521515.1. Taxonomy (NCBI): domain Eukaryota; kingdom Viridiplantae; phylum Streptophyta; class Magnoliopsida; order Asterales; family Asteraceae; genus Lactuca; species Lactuca serriola. The sequence goes on from NC_136412.1 coordinate 318,705,124, forward strand.
GGTAATGGGTTGAATTCATGCGCATGAAAGGAGAGGACCGGTGGTTTTTTTTGCTATACTAAAGATAGGATAGGTACAGCTCACTTACAGCGGGTTTCTCGAAAACTGGGCTTCGCTAGAGCAGCGTTCTCGAGCCGAAAGGCTCTTTTCTCGGGACTCTAGGAGCCTCGGGGCTTCCTTCGGGTGCTAGGGGGTTTACCTAGACTTTAGGGGGCTTAAGGGGAGCTAGAGAGAGAGTTTAGAGAGAGAAAGTGGAAGAGGAAACGTGTGAGAATGAATGGAACCCAGCACATCTATTTATAGTGTGAAATCCTGATGGAATCGCCGAGTAGGAGGACCTACTTGCCGAGTTGGTGCCACGTGTCATCATCTGATGGCTTTCCTTGGAAAGAAAGCAATGGTTGTGATCGCGCTACGTCACCCAATATCGCGTATCAACCTTCAAACGTAGAAACTTACAAGAACTTACATTAGAAAGCAATGGTTGACCAAGTCTACACACTTCCTGCCTATCAAGGAAACAGACAAGATGGAGAAACTTACATTAGAGAGATTATACGACTGCACGGTGTTCCCTTATCCATTATCTCGGACAGAGATAGTAGATTCACTTCGAGGTTTTGGCAGTCGTTACAAAGTTCCTTAGGAACTAGGCTGGACATGAGTACAGCCTACCATCAACAGACCGACGGGCAAAGTGAGAGAACTATCCAAACCTTGGAAGATATGTTGCGAGCCTGTGTGATCGACTTTGGGAAAGCATGGGATACTCATTTACCCCTGGTCGAATTTTCCTACAACAACAGTTATCACACGAGCATAAATGCTGCTTCATTCGAGGCCATCTATGGCCGAAAGTGCAGATCCCCTCTGTGCTGGGCTGAGGTGGGTGATACCCAGTTAGCCAAAGGAAGATTTCCTAACAACACTCTCACAGGTCCAGAGATCATACGGGAAACGACAGAGAAGATCGTTCAGATTCGTGAACGATTGAAAGCCTCTAGAGACCGACAGAAAAGTTACGCTGATAAGCGAAGGAAACCGTTGGAATTCCAGGTGGGCGGTCGCGTTCTATTGAAGGTCTCACCCTGGAAGGGCTTGATACGCTTCGGAAAGTGTGAAAAGCTAAATCCAATGTACATAGGGCCTTTCGAGATCCTAACAAGAATCGGACCTGTAGCTTACAAACTTAAGTTACCACACGAACTCAGTAACGTACATTCTACCTTCCACGTCTCAAACTTGAAAAAGTATCTGTCCGAAGAGACTCTTGTTATCCCACTCGACGAGATCGAGATCAACGAGATCCTCAACTTCGTGGAAGAACCAGTAGAGATCATGGACCGAGAGGTCAAGAAAACGAAGCAAAGTCGTATCCTGATAGTAAAGGTTCGCTGGAACGCCAAGCGAGGACCTGAATTCACTTGGGAGCGAGAGGATCATATGAGACTGAAATATCCTCGTCTTTTTACTTAGTTATTTGTAACTACTTATTTGCTTAAAATCTAATTTCAGGACGAAATTCCTTCTAAGGAGGGGATGATGTGACAACCCGAAATTTCTATTCTGTACAACATTTCCATTCAATAGAAGTCAGAACAGTTTCTGGAAACTTTCAAGCTTTTTGGAATAAGTTTGAGTACGTTAGGATTAGCAACTTTAGGAGAAATCATGAGATAGGATGCCCTAGGGTTTATTGTGCAACATTGAAGTTCCAAAAACTTCAGGAGCTTGGAGTTTACGGCCCAAATGGTATTTGGACCGTAAACCCTAGTGGTATATATATGGCACATAGCCATTTTTCACACTTTTTCACCCTTTCAAAGTTAGAACTCAAATCCTCTCAAGTAGCATCCGACTTTTCCTCCTAGATCTTCAACTAGTAAGTGTTTCTAACCCTTTTAAGTTAGTATATAACTTAATCTAGTGTTTTAACACACTTCCATCCATAAAAATGTTCCAAAAAGTTAGATCTTCAAGTTTCACCAAGAACACACACTAGTGTTCTTGGCGTTTTGGTACCAATTCAAGCCTCTATCTTGTAAGTACTTCTATCCTAGAGTATATTAAGGCTTGATACACTGCTTTACATCAAGAAAACACCCAAGAAAGTGAAGATCAAAGGTGTTTACGGTCCAAGATGTTCTTGGACCGTAAACCCTAAAAAGTGTGCCAAAGTGGCCCTAGTCCCTTTTCAAGCTTTGGAAACTAGTTTAGACCCTTTCCTAGATGTGTTTAGGACTTGAAAACGTCAAAAGACCTTAGATCATATGTTTTTACGACTGTAAACACATGGAATAGTGGTCCATGGGCCGTAAACTACACATAGGAGTGATTTGATGCCACAAACACTTCCATAGACTAATGCTTCAAGTAGAATTGCTTCTAAGGACTTATAAGTGTAACAGCCCGAAATCCAGGTAAGATTTATGACCCTTCTATTTTGGAGAGTTGGAAAATTAATCCCTTAAAGTTGTATGTTGGATCGGTGAGTACGTTGGGCGTAGTGAGGTGTACGTTGCGCGTACTCACGCGCTTAAATTGAACGCGGACTCACCCGGGTACGTTGGGCGTACCCAGGGGTTACACTGGGCGTAGTGAGCCCAGATGCAAACCCTAATTTCTGGCTTGTGCACTATAAAAGGAACATGTAGTCCTTTTCCCTAGCCACCATATCCCCTTGAGTGAGTCCTTAGAGAGCTGAGATCTATGCTTTAGCTTGTGTGTGTGTTTTTGAGCTTAAAGTTATCTTTTCAAGGTGAAGAAGGAGAAGAAGGAGCCATTGTTGGAGCTAGAAGTTGAAGGACAAGTGTAGATCCGAGTTCTATAGTGGTTGGAGATCCCTTCTGAGGTAAAAAGCTCAAAGCTTTCCTTGTTCTTCATAAGTTTTGCTTTTTGGACCATTTTAGGGTTTTTGGTTCAAAGTTGGAGACTTTGTGTGCAAAGAGTCTCCATGAGCTTAGATCTGACCTTTTCTAGTGTATTTTGTGTTGAGGATTCATAAAAATCCAGTCTTGGACATGGATCTTGTGTCATGCATGAGTTATAGTCTCATTATGGAAAGAGGAAAGGTGTTTTGAGAACAAAGTGACCTTTACAGCCATGCAAAGGCTTAAAGGTTTCAACTTTATTGATTAAGTCATATTAGAGGAGTCAGATCTGAATTTTAAATGCAAGTCTTAACCGATTAAGACCTGAATGAGATGGATCAGGAAGCTGGGTATTACGTTGGGGGTAATCCCAGTACGCGCGGCGTAAGGGGCCACGTACCCCGATTCTGTGAAGGCTCCGGGTACGCCCAGCGTAACCCGGAGGGTTGACTTTTGTTGACTTTTAGGGTTTGGCCAACTTTAGTGTATTGAGCCAAGTAAGGGGTAAAATGGTCTTTTACCTTTCCTAAGAGTGATTAGAGGGAAATGTCTAGCCTTGGGAAATATGTTGATGACGGGTGTTTATTTCATATGATTAGGTGGAGGCTAGGTCTTACTTCACTGAGTCCGAGATTTCCGAGTTACCAAGTTACATGAGGTGAGTCTTCTCACTATACGTTACCTAGAGTGGTATTATGTGTTGACCAGAGGGTCTTATGTGTTATGTATGAGATTATGTGCTATGTGATATATGTATGTTGTATGATTTTATAGACCGGACCGGAGGGTCCAACGATACAGACCGGGCCGGAGGGTCCAACGAGCTATGTGTCACACCCCAAAACCAACAATGGCGGAATACGTTTCGGGGTGGAGGACGTCATGTACAGTATCATCACAATTGCATAATAGTAATAACAAGAAACATACAACCATTTCATTTCATGGTGAATTTAATTACAAGTGTGTTCTGTAAAGTTTCAGTAGACACCAAAAGTAATACAAAAATAAGAGATGGATCTTGTATGCTCCATCTTCTCCAAAATGCTGCACCTGTACCTGTCTATCTTTGACGTGAGGACATAAGTTATTTTGAAAATGGGTATCAGCATAAAGCTAGTGAGTTCATAAGAATTTAGTGTCAATTTTTTTGTATAAAATGTATTAGAACATATAGAGTGAAAAACTGCAATTTACATTTATAAGTAGTAGAAAACTCTAGAAAATCCTATATTTTCCAGAAATACAGTGTAAGTGAAAACTCTAAGTTGAATGTAAGTTTTATCATTGAAAACAGTTTGTTGTAAAAATGAGGGACTAAATCTTCCAGTATCTGATGTAGGTAAAAGAAAAGTTATGCCTGTTGACAGTAATAGTGGTGCGAACTTCCATTAGTAATAGATACTTATTTTACTTCGGGATATTAACTGAGACTTTAGTCTTAGTATTTTAATGTAGATGTAGTGTATTCCTTTTCATGTGACCAATAGTGTGAGTAATAGAGGAATCCCATGACCTTCCCGATCATGCATAGTGTAGTGAAGTAGTGCCATCCCTGGGCCTGCTCGGCTTGGACTGAAGTTAACAGTCGGGATCTAATAGTGTCTGCTCCGTATAGATCTATACTGGTAGCGTCGCCTTCCTTCCGGAAAGCTCTGGTCACAATATGTAGCGCGTAGAGTATCTTGTAGAGAGTTAGTGTGTTATCTTCCGGATTAGTGTTTTCTCTTGTAATATAGTGTAGTAGTCTTTTATGTAATTCAAAGTGTGTTCTCTTATTAGTGTATCATTTTGTAATAGTATGAACTATAGTATGTACAATCGTAGCGGTAATAAGTAGTAGTGACCTTAACTATACCTATTATAGTTAACTTAGTGTGTATGGTTCTTGGCAGATAAGTAATATAGGCAATGAATGAGATAAAAATGCTCGTATCTAACACTGATATACATGATATATAACTAAGAAATCAACGGCAGTCGGACGGATAACAAATACCCTAAGCCCACATCAAACAAGAACAGGAAATAAGGCGAGCTATCGGTCCTAAGCCCTTCAAGTCTTACTTATATAAATATATTAGTGTAGATACATTTTATAAGAAAAGCAATTTAATAAAAATCTTGACTAAAGAAAACATTTAGAAAATAGTTTATTTTTCCAAAGTAGTTTTGAAAGCGTAAAGTTCTTTTATAAAGCATAGTGATAAATCACATGTGATTTGAACTACGGATAGTAAATCAAATGTGATTGATTTCCATAAAAATGTATATTTGACTTGTATCCCCCCCCCCCCCTAAAACATAAGAAAACATTAGAAAAGTTCATTAAGGGGTATGAACTCACCTGAAACCGAGTAAATCAGGTAAATCGGGTGAGAGTGTCGGTTGAGCGTTTTGTACTAAATAAGGACTTGTACACCTTTTAAGACCCTATTAACATGTGGAATATGTGTTTTACAAAGAATTAATCATTTCATGCCTTTTATGAAAACATTTAGACATTCTAGCATTGATTCGGGGTCTTAGGGCTTAGAAGTGGTTCTCGGGAATTGTACAAGGCCAAGAAGGGTTTACGGGGGAGTCCAAGAGTTTACTCCCTTGGAGTTTACGGCCCAAAGGCCACTCCTTGGGAGTTTACGGCCATAAGACCCTAGGCTTGGCCGTGAACTCTTGTTCTCCTCCCAAAAATGGATGTTAAGGCCTTAAATCAATCCCCTATATTTCTAGTGAATGTCTAGGGCCAATTTGGGGGTTTAAAACCTTCATTTGGTTATGTTTAGGGGAGTTTACAGTCCTAGCTTATGCTTGGGCCGTAAAATCCATTTTGTCCCTCAAAATGTGTTGTTAAATGGCCCTAAGCACTTCCTAAAATCATAACTAAATTCTAGCATGCCTAAGAAGGGTTTTTGGGGCACTTTAACATGGAAAATGGGTGTTTACGGCCTAAGAACAAGCTTGGGCCGTAAATCCTCTTTTAGGCTCTAAAAACTTATGTTTTGATGTCCAAACTCATCTAGGTAATTTCCTTAATTAGTATACAAGCTTAAAGGAAGGAAAAATGGGGCTTTGGCCATGATTTGGGGTGTTTACGGCCTAAGGAGCTTCTTAGGCTGTAAACTCCTTGTGTACCCTTCAATCATATGATTTTCTAGTTATAAACACTTTGATGTATGTTTAGAACAAGTTGGGAAAGAAAACCTTACGTTTGGAAGCCGGAAATCGCGGTTTTGGAGTCGAAAACGGGTCTAGAGAGAGAGAGAGTAGTGAGAGAGTGTATGTTTGGGGTGGTAAAAGGGTGTAGAGTGGCATCCAATTTCCTTAAATATGCCTCGGTAATTGCACCCGGTACCCGACTACCCGATGCTCATGTTTAACGGGGTTAAAACTTTTTACCCGGGTGAAGTGGTTGAAAAGTAATATAACTTTATTTTGTTAAACGGGGTTAACACTTACAAGTTATATTTACTTATACTAAAATGATAATGTCAAGAAATGTAAATAATTAGACATTTATTTATTGACGACTCCAAATATTACGGAAATTTATATATATAACAACGAATTCCGTTAGTGAAAACGGGATTATGTAACGGAAATAAATTTGGGTTGTCACACTATGACCGAACCAAAGGGTCCAACGAGTTACGGGACTGGAGGGTCCCGCTGAGACACATCGACCAGATGGTCATGTTATAGCCTCGAGTGGCAAATGTGTTGTATGAGGTATTTTGGGGAACTCACTAAGCATTTATGCTTACAGTTGTTGTGTTATGTGTTTCAGGTACTAGCGAGGACTGTGGGAAGGCGCCGGCGTGACCCGTACACACTAGAGAAGGGATTTGATTTTGTGATCTTGGGATATGTTATGTTTCGATAACTATTGTTGAATACTTTTGAGTATATTTTTATATAAATTTGGTTGTTGAAAAATGAAAATTTTGTTTTGAAGATTACGTTGTTACAAGTTGGTATCAGAGCCTTGGTTTGAGGGACTCGGATGCACCTTTGGGCGTATCTGAAACCAAACTGAGGATTTGAGAAATTTTCAACGATAAAAACTAAATTTTCTAAAAGAGCAAGGAGTTTTCAGACAACCAGAGCAGAGCAGTGTGTACGGTCAGCCAGCGCCCGGACGGTGAATCCCCAAAATACCCTTACATTATGTGTTATGAGATATGCTATGTCATGTTATGCATGCTAGAGTTGGCTAGGTATTCGTATTAGGACTAGAGTGGCTTGATTTGTGATGCCTTAGCCTAGGAAATTTATGTTGCTGAGATGCCTTGAGAGCGAGTAGGTAGCAATTATGAGCTCATGAGAGGTCTATTGGAGGGTAGCCAATGCATAGCGAGAGTAGAGTACTTGTGATCCGGGATCCAAGGAGGAGGACTTGGGGTGAATGTTGATGTGGTGTGGTCAGTAGTATAGGGCCCGTACTACTGAAGACACCGGATCAGTGAGCAGTCCAAGTAAGAATCCTTTAGATATTGGAGGACGAGTAGGGTTGCGTTACCGAGTGTGAGTATGCTCGATCGAGTCTATGATGTTTATATGTTGTATTTCAGATGCATCATGGTTGGGACACGACACAGACCTAAGAGCAGTGGTGTCAGCGACGAGGAGATCCGTCGATTGATTCATGAGGAGGTGGCTGATGCCCTCCGGGCTGAGATTCCAAAGATGTTCGGGGACATCAAGACCACATTGATTGAGACCTTTGACGAGCGGTATGCAGCAGTGACTGAGGCTGCGGCTGCTGCAGCTATTGCTGTTGTTGCTGCTGCCAGACCTCAGGGAGGTGACTCGTTGTTGTTTCGGGAGTTCAGCAACACGAAGCCACCAGAGTTCGATGGGACGCAGGACCCGATTGCTGCGATGAGATGGATCTCTGACATCGAGGGATGTTTCTATACGTGTTCTTGTCCAGAGCACTTGAGGGTACGGTTCGCTCTGAACCAGCTCCGCTTGGGAGCGAAGGATTGGTGGAAGTTTGTGACGGTGAGCTTCACTCTGGCAGAGACTTCTGAAGTGACCTAGGAGAGATTCACCGCCATGTTCAAAGACGAGTATGTTCCCCCGGTGGAGAGGGAACGGTTGATTCAGGAGCTCTTGACCCTCAAGCAGGGTACTGATTCTGTAACAGTTATTAACAGGAAGTGTCATGAGAGGGCTATGTTTTGCCCTAAGCGGGTGTCTTTTGAGCAGGCTCACATGAGCCGGTATCTGAGTGTTCTGAGGAGAGATATTCGGGAGTTCATGGCGAACTCGACTTACCGGACATTTGCTGAGCTCCAGGAAAATGCCCGGAAGAGGGAGATTGAGTTGGAGACTCAGGCTAGGGAGGAGGCCGAGTCACAGAGGATGGATCGGCGGCCGGCTCAGTCTCAGCCGACAGCCAAGAAGGCCAGACCCGCTGATTCGAGATCTGGGAGCGCGAAGGGCTGCACTTGTGGGAAGTGCGACAAGAGTCACGAGGGGTCGTGCCGGGAAGGAGTATGCTACAAGTGCGGGAAGGAGGGGCATATCGCGAGGGATTGCCCCAAGGGATTTCGGTTTGCTTCCATTGCAACCAGATCGTCCATCGAAAGGCCGAGTGCCCTCAGCTACTTTAGGGATCTGCGCCTGCTGCTAAGGCTACCGAGGTTTGGCCAGTGAAGGCCGAGGCACCAAAGGCTCGTGGGAGAGCTTTCCAGTTGACTGCGGAGGAGGTCCACGTAGCGCCCGATGTTGTGGCTGGTATGTATTCTGTATTTATCTTTAATTTGAGTTAAGATATTGTGCTTATATGATGATATGCGTAGGTACTTTTCTTGTGAGTTTTGTGCCTGCTTTGGTATTATTTGACTCGAGTGCAAGTCGGTCATTTGTTTCCTTGGCATTTAGTCCGCATATTAGTATCCGTCGAGAAGCGTTGAGTCGACCTCTGCGAGTTTCCATAGCTGACGAGCGAGCGGTGTTAGCTACGGATGTGATTCGAGGATGTATACTTGAGATCTTCGGTGTGGAGTTCCTGGTAGATCTGGTCCCGATTGCGATGGGGGACGTGTGTGTTATAGTGTGCATGGATTGGTTAAGCCGATTTGGAGCTATCATAGACTGCAAGCGTTAGTTGGTGACGATACGAGACCCTAGTGGGGGAGTACTTACGGTGTACGGCGAGGGAACCCAATGAGGGTCAGCATTTTGTTCAGCTGCTAGGGCGAGGTAGAGTTTGCAGCAAGGTTGCAGCGGATTCATAGCCTATGTGATGGACATGCGAGTGGCCGCTGGGAGGCCAAGTTCGATTGATGAGGTTCCGATAGTGTGCGAGTTTCCGGATGTTTTTCCCGAGGAATTGTCGGGTGTGCCTCGCGAGAGGCAAGTGGAGTTCCGTATCGATTTGGTTCCGGGAGCAGCACCTATCGCCAAGGCGCCTTATCGCCTCGCGCTGCCTGAGATGCAGGAGTTATCCTCGCAGCTTCAGGAGCTATTGGGGAAGGGGTTTATTAGACCGAGTAGCTTACCTTGGGGAGCGCCGATCCTTTTTGTCAAGAAGAAGGATGGTTCACACCGGATGTGTATTGATTACCGGGAGTTGAACAAGATGACGGTCAAGAACCGTTATCCGTTACCCAGGATCGATGATCTGTTCGATCAGTTACAGGGAGCGTCTTGGTTCTCCAAGATAGACTTGAGATTGGGATATCACCAGATGAGGGTTCGGGATGAAGATATCCAGAAGACAGCATTTAGGACTCGTTACGGGCATTACGAGTTCGTGGTGATGCCTTTCGGGCTCACCAATGCACCAGCAGTGTTCATGGACCTCATGAACAGGGTGTGTAGGCCGATGTTGGATCGTTCGGTGATCGTATTCATTGACGATATCTTAGTGTATTCAAGATCCAGAGAGCAGCATGAGGAGCATTTGAGGGAGATTCTCGGAGTTCTGAGATCGGAGAGGCTTTACGCCAAATTCTCTAAGTGTGATTTTTGGTTACGAGAGGTCTAGTTCTTAGGGCGCCTTGTTAACCAGAAGGGGATATTGGTCGATCCGGCAAAGATCGAGGCGATGATGAGTTGGGAGGTGTCGAGGTCACCTACCGAGATCAGGAGTTTCCTTGGGTTGGCTGGTTATTAAAGGAGATTTATCAGGGATTTCTCTAAGATCGTCGTGCCACTCACCAAGTTAACCCGGAAGGGGGTTACTTTTTCTTGGGGTCTGGAGCAGCAGACCTCATTTGAGACACTTCGCCAGAGATTGTGCGAAGCTCCGGTGCTCGCACTCCCGGAAGGGATGGAGGATTTTGTAGTGTACTGTGATACATCGATATCAGGGTTGGGAGCGGTGCTTATGCAAAGGGGGCATGTGATAGCATATGCATCGAGGCAGCTGAAACCTCATGAGTCGAGGTATCCCACCCACGATCTGGAGTTGGGGGCAGTGGTGTTCGCCCTCAAGATTTGGCGTCACTATCTGTCCGGGGTTCGGTGTACTATATACACGGACCACAAGAGCTTGAAGTATTTGATGGATCAGCCCAACCTGAATATGCACCAGGGGAGATGGCTGGATGTGGTGAAGGATTACGACTGTGAGATCCTGTACCACCCGGGCAAGGCTAATGTTGTAGCCGATGCCCTGAGTCGTAGGGCGGAGGGCGCCCCAATACGAGATGTTTGCATGAGATTGACAGTGATGACTCCGGTATGGGACACCATTCGAGGGGCCCGGCGAAGGTCGTGAGACCGGAGAACCGCAAGAGGGAGCGAGTGATCGGGCAGGTATCGGAGTTTGTTACCGATAGTCGAGGACTTATGACCTTCCAGGGTCGGGTTTGGGTACCGTTTGTGGGCGGAACGCGTACCGTGTTTGATATTTCCATATTTATAATTAATTTTAGGCTATATTTAAGTACATTTTTATTAAAAAGTTGGTAATTTGTTTAGAATAATGGTACTTATGAGCTTAAATGTTATTTACAGCCAAAAAGAAGACATTTTGAAGAAAAGGGACTAAAAGCATTAAAGAAAGAAACTTTGGGAATTAAAAGAGTAAAAGTGAAGAAAATCTGGAAAAAAGATTATTCACGACGTAGGACTTAAAGAATTCACGACGTGAATCGTTGGTTCTAGAAGATATGTACGCGGGTGAAGGAGTCCTTGACGGGCACGGTTATCTACAACTTACGACGTGAATTTCTTATTATTCACGACGTGGATTTATGGATATCAGCAACTATATAAATCCTTGACCATTACGAATAGAGGCAACTTTTGGCTGAAGGAAGGAGTTCCAGAAGACGATTTGGAGCGAAAGAAAGGTTCTGGAAAAAGGTTTTCAACACCAAAAAGTGTAAAGGTCAATATTTTAGTTAATTAAGAGCATGTTTTCTATTACTTCAAATTGTGTTGGTTTGTTAGTTGCTATGATGAGCAGCTGAATCTAGCTACTCTTGTTTAGCTAGATGAAGCTTCCAACTTATGAATAGCTCAATTTTTATGGATTAAGTTTAGTTGGTAAAAATTGCTTGTGTTTGATTTGTATAACCTAGCATTCTTATGTTTGTTTCTCTAATTTCTTGATTGCATGTTCTGTGTAGCTTAGTGACCATTAACTGCATGAATTTGGTTACCTAATGATTTAGTGAACATTAAATTGTTAGAGCTAGGATTGACCAATCTTAGTTAGTAATTAAAGTAAATAAGCTTAGCTGTGTTAGAGAACATGTATTGTGACTACAATTGCGTTTATATAACAAATCTTACATAGCATATTTACATTCATTATTAGTTTTGTGTTTAATTGTGTGTGAACATACATAGTTTGACATGAATTTGTTAATTATTGGTAAAGTTAGAACTAAATTACTAATACAATTAAAACCAACTTAATAATCCGTAATCATTAGCTAGCCATAAGGAAGAAGTGGATTCAAACTAAAACAAGGGAATATTTTTACTTATTGAATTTGATTTAAGTTCATCTGATCTTGTAAAATCAGATAAAAACCCTTTTAAACTTGTTAATAATTAGGTTAATTTAATATAAGTAAATTAATTAGTAACACCGTTCCCTTTGATCGACACCCGACTTACCCAAGCTATACTGTAATCTAACTAGGTACACTGCCTATAAGTGCATAGTTAGTTTAAGTTTGTTAGTTTATAAATATTAAAATTAGTGGGTACTTTTGTGCACATCAAGTTTTTGGTGCCGTTGCCGAGGAACGGCACGTTTATTAGTTTATTTAGTTGCATTAGATTAATCGACCCCTTTTTGTGGAATAAAATCTGCAAAAAGGTTAATTGTTTATTTATTTGTGTTTATTAGCTTAGCTTAGTTGATTAGCATTAAAATATATATATATATATATATATATATATATATATATATATATATATATATATATATATATAGTCATAGAGTCCACGACGTGGCCAGATACGTGCCACGACATGCTTTCTGAAAATATTTTAGTATTTAGTTTTTAGTTTATTTTTCTATTTCAGTGTTACATTTTTTTTATTGTGTTAAAGTTACAGGAGTTCATGACCAGAAGCTCAAACACACCCTTGGTGCCACCACTTGAAGATCCCGAGTCTGTAATTCACAAGAAAAAGACGCCCTTACAAGAATTGAAGTCAGCTTTTTCAAGGAAGTCGGGAAAGAAGACAGGAGAGTCAAGTTCATCGGCGAGGCACAAGATCAATATTGAGCACTTGGATCAAACACCCGTCCAAACCGAGTCCGAATACGATACCGAGCCGGAATTTGAAGAACACACGAGCGAACCCGAGAATGAGCCAAGGAACGAGATGGCAACAATTGAAGAGATGTCCATGGGAGCATACAAGAAGCGGATCCGAGAAGATGTGGGTACCGGTTTAGTCCAACCTGCAATACCTGCCACTACCACATTCGAGTTGAAGGGGCATATATTGACTGCACTGAAGGACATCCCATTTTTCGAGAAAGATCATGAGGATGCTTTTAAGCATCTAGATGAAGTCAACGACATTGCGGATTACTTCAGTGTCCCAAATGTCAACAGAAACACAGTCTTGCTTAGGATGCTTCCCATCACTTTCAAAGGAGCTGCTAAGGAGTGGTTAAAAGCACTTCCACTGGGTACAATTACCACTTGGGCTCAAATGCGTGAGCAATTCCTGGACCAGTTTTGCCCGCCATCCAAGATAGAAAACTCAAGAAGGCAATAGCCAACTTTGAGCAACAGTCGGGGGAGTCATTATACGAAGCATGGGAGCGGTACAAAGGCTTGCTCAGAAATTGCCCTCAGCATGATCTAAATGTGCAACAAGAGATGTCAATCTTCTATGATGGGGTCAACGTTATGACAAGACAACTCCTTGATTCTCAAGGACCTTTAACAAAGAAAAATCCAAAGGAGGTCAAGGAGCTAATTGACGAATTCGCGAAGCACTATCGCGAATACCACAACCCTAGGCAAGATGGAATCAAAGGCGGTGGAGGGGCCCAAACTGAAGAAATAGCAGCTGTGATGGCTATGCTAAATAATTTGGATCGAAGAATAACACAAATGGACCAGTCAATACATGCCATGAGAGTGGGTTGCGAGAGATGTAGTGGCCCACACTTGACCAAGGACTGCAATATAGATGAGTTTGGGAACAGAAAAGCTCAAGTATGCTACTCGAGTGGGGATAAGTTTGATGAAGATTTGAGGAAACCGAAGAAGGAGTGGCTGCCATATGAAGAATATAAGAAGCAAAAAGAAGAGAAGTATAGGCAGATAGGTCGAGGCTTTTATCAAAAAGAGCAGCCACCAGCCGAGAAGAAGCCCGATTTAGAGACTATGTTGATGAAGTTTATGGAAGCTTCGGAAAAGAGACACGATGCCACTGATTCTGCTATCATGGAACAACAAACTTTAATTAAGAATCAGCAAGCCTCCATCCACCACCTTGAAGTTCAAGTTGGTCAACTAGCCACTCTAGTTCATGAGAAGTTATCCCCGAAAAATACCGAAACGAAGACCCAATCTCATGTAATGGCCATAGACACTGAAGAAGAAGCCATCTCTGAGTTCCTGGAGGCATTGGAAGAAGAATCACAGCAGCCCGATCCAAAGATGAAGAAGACCAAGCTCGAAAATCATGAAACTGCTGAGTTCCAGAATTCACAACGTGAACATTATATATTCACGACGTGGGCCCGTCATGAATAGAAAAATTATGTAATTGGTTCGGTTTATCAGCCGCCTTTGCCTTTTCCTTCCCAAGCTACCCTTAGTCCACTGGAAAGAGAGCATAGAGAGTTTGTCAAGCATGTGAAGTGGATTCCAATTAATACTCCCTTTGTCGAGTCCTTATCCAAAACTCCCGAACATCAAAAATTACTGCAAGATTTGATAGACACTCGCAAGCAATTAAAGAAGCAATCTAAGGTGGTTCTAAGTGAACAAAGCTCAAAAGCTGTGTTCGGAGAGACACCAGAGAAGATGGGGGATCCTGGACGCCTCACTCTTTCGTGTGAGTTTGGTAATAAATTGAAGGTTAATGCTTTAGCCGATTCTGGGGCTAGCATTAATTTGATGCCTTTTTCATTTTATAAAAAATTGGAAATTCAGAAGATGAAGGCTACAAAAATGATGATTCACATGGCGAACCGTTCAGTGACACAACCCCGGGGCATAGTGGAGGATATTTTGGTAAAAGTTGGAAAATTTGTTTTTCCAATAGATTTTATAGTAATGAATATGAAGGAAGATCCCGATGTTCCAATTATCCTTGGCCGTCCATTACTTAACACTGCTAGAGCTCTTGTTGATATCCGTGAGTCTAAGCTCACCTTGAGAGTTGGAGATGAAAAAGAAGTTTTTGGGATACAAGATGACTTCCAAGAGGATCATGTTCAAGAAGAGGTGTTCATAATAAACAAAGACAATGAACTAGAAGAACTGGAAAAGCTTATGGAATAAGAGATCAAGGCAGTTCATCAAGTCAAAAGAACAAAACCGAGGGCATCTGTTCCATATTTGATTGAAGTCATAGCTTACAAGATTCCGCCTTCTTGGGTGAGCAAAGAGGAGGAGGAGATGACAAGTGATGAAGAGGAGGTCACTTCAAGAGTGACAAAGCCGATGGTGAAAGAGGAGGAGGATGCGATGAGGTACAAGGAAGAAACTAAGGGCACAAAACGCAAGCTTGAAGAAGAGGTGAAAGTTAAAAAATAAAATTCAAAAAAGGCATACAAAAGGCGAGTTCAAGCTTACAAGAGGCGATTCAAGGAACAAAAGATCCTAGTGGTGGATTCTTCGGAGGACTCAACGTAGGAGGCACTGAGTCCAGCTCAAGACTCCAAGAAAAAAAGAAGCGCTTCTCGGGAGGCAACCCGAGTTCGGTTTGCAAAAAAAAATTTCTTTTTATTTTTGCATTTTAGTTTTAAAAAACTTTAGATCAAGTCATCCAACTCTATTAGAACATAATGTAGGGACCTTAAAACGGAAGTAGTAATAATTGAGAACTTAGTTCAAAGTCAAAAATTGATTTTTCTCTTCCAGACTTAATTCACGACGTGAATAGTTAACAGTTCATGATGTGAATTGTGAATGAACCGGACACATAATCCATGATATGGCTTAGCCCATTAGACTAGTAAGCCTAAGATCAGTCCGTGAGTACATGGCCCAAACTTAAGACCAGATACTATTCACGACGTGAATCTTATAGAATTCACGACCTAAATTTTCAAAAGTACGGGACCACTGAATAAACCCCTAGAAACCAGTTAACCCTTCAATTGTTTATTCTTCACGAAGTGGAAGCAGAAATTGGTCCCCCCCCTTGGTCCCCATTGCTGCGATTTTAGCCGACAATTCTACTAATCACCCTTGTGCTTACGTAATACTTCCAACAAAGGTAATAATTATTGGTTATTAAGTTTAATTTTTGCCCTAATAGATGAACTTAGGTTAGGGTTTGTTAATTGAGTGAAATGACGAAATTAATTCTTTAAAGTTAGTAATAACCTTTGAATGTTCATGCTAAGTGTTTGGAAGTAGTATAGGAGTAAAACCTATGGATATTTTGACTGGATTTTTTCCTGATTGTTACGATTCTGCCTTCTAGGATTGCGAATTCACGACGTGAATCTTACAGGATTCACGACGTGAATTCTGGGGCTGAACAGAATTCATTTTCCTCTATGTTTAATTTGTGGATATTTGTTTTGGCTGTTTTTTTCCTTGTTTGTGTAGGAATGGCTCCAAGAAGAGAGGTTCCAGCTGGGGTTGCGGGTTTGCACCCGTTTTACAATGTTCCCGCAACAACGCCCCGTGATGTTTTGACCCGTTGGAACAACAGATTGGGGTGGCTTTACAACAGGGAAATTGCAGTTGCTCTAACAGTCAATTGGACTAGATTGAGGGAAGTAGGGCTTGTAGACCGGGTGGGGCCGTTTTTGACAAAGATATTCATTGGAGATGGGTATTCGTTTACCTGTTCTGGTTGGCAGAATCTGTTCTGGGTGCAAGAACGGGTTTACAAGGAGTTTTGTGTCGAGTTTTTTGCAATGGTGACATTTCAGGAAACGGTTCAAGATCCACATTGGCCACAGGCGTTGGTATTTAGATTGGGGGCGAGTACCGAGAGTGCAGCCTGGTTGAGTTTGCTTGGAGAGTAGGACTGTATGATCGACAGGAGGCTATGACTCCCAAGTTTGGCATGTTTTTGAGTGGGGCTGCTAGAGGATATGCGAAGGGTGTCACGAGGTATTCTTTTTGGCATAACATTGCCTCTGGGATGTTTAATTCCGAAGTATCTCCCGAGAGCAGTATTCGGTCCCCAATCCATCGTTTACTCCACCGGTTCATCACCTTTTCCATCAACCATAAGAGGCATGGTGACAAAGTGACTAACCAGAACTTATTTTTCTTATGGTGCATCTTACAGCCTGGTGTCTGTTGCAACATCCCTTATTTTCTAGCCCGTTTTCTGGCTGGGTCTGCCGCGAGTTCACGCCCTGGGAGCCCCATTTGTGGGGGGGGGGGGGGGGTTTGTTACTCGTTTGGCCCGTTCTTATCATTTGGTTGCTCCCAATATTACTAGATCCATGATGTGTGTGGACGAGCATGACTTTGGTATGGGATATTTGGAAAATATGCGGGTGGTCAGAAATATTGGGTCGCATTGGGGCATAGTACCATCAGATGGTGAGGATGATCAGCCGGCCGACCAACCTGCGCCAGAGTCGAGACCGAGGCGCAGGAACGTCAGAGGAAGGGGAGACCGCGGACAGCCGATACACCCACCTGCTTCCATGGTTGGTGCAGCTTTTGGGAGTGATATGGCTGGTTACTTTGACCAGTTATTTTTGAGTGTGAATTGGATAGGCGACACGATGGAGAATGTTGTACGGCATCTTGGGGGTGGAGCAGCCGCCTCATTTAGGGTATCATTACCCGATTTGCCCACGATGGTCGGAGTATGGTGGCCGCGGAGGTGATGGTGCTGGAACCAGTGGAGCGCATGATGATGAGGAGGATGATTGATCGTTATTTATTTTTATTTTGTTTGATTTGTTTTTAGTTTGTTTCTATGGGATTGTAAGAACTACTTTGAATATTATGTTACTTTTATTCTCCGTTGTTGGTTGTTTCTCAAAAATTGCTAGGAGCGCCTTGAGAGGATAGCCAGTTATGAATGCGTACGTTTTTAGCCGGGAGTGTTTAACGCCGAGAGTCGAGACCCATATTTTCAAAATAAGTGTGGGGTGAGTCAAGAGAGTGGAGAGTCAGCGAAAGAGTCATAACCTGATGAATTTAGAAGAATCTTAATACATTAAGACATTAGAAGAAGAATGGGCAATGTTTTTCTGATTGCCCGGTTTTCACGACGTGAACTATTATTATTCACGTCGTGAGTCAGTTATTAGGAGGTTCTCAGAATACGCTTAGTTTCGATCTCACGTCGTGAATTGTTTCACACTCACATCGTGAATATGAGATTTTTACAATTTCAAGGCCCTTGACATTTTCGTCTTTTATGGGTTGATGCTATTCTTCTTGTCAATATATTCAAGATTATTTTGGCTCATTTTTATCACCATACAATGTGGCGTATGCTTTCCCACATTGGTCATTCTACTTTTGGAAACTTACACCACATTTGAAGACGATTGAAGGCTCGATTTCCTGTTTTGCCGGTATACTCCTTATTTCGCGAATTCAAGATCTGAGTTTCTATTTTTGGAGGTCCATATTCAGGATGCACGTTTTCCACACTTTTGGAGATGCTCACGCCACTATCCCACGGGAGTCTGTTTCTTTTTCTCCGTTTTCTTTAATTTTGATTTATTTTTATGCATACAATGAGGGCATTGTATGAAATAAGTGTGGGCTAGGGGTAGAAATAGTAAATTGCTAGATAATCATAGAATTTGATAGTAAAAATTGAAAATTTGGAAATTGAAATTTTTAATAATTGAATCTAGTAATAATAATTTGAATTTTAATTGCTAGTGTTATGTGGGATGATCCGATGAAAGTTCAAATGTTTAGTTGAGCCAATACACGTTATAGTGCATTTGTGGCCTCCCTTATTTTAGTGAAATCATGGAACAAAAACATAACCCCGCTTGGTTTGAGG
The DNA here is from genome assembly GCF_051521515.1 of Lactuca serriola. Classification (NCBI taxonomy): domain Eukaryota; kingdom Viridiplantae; phylum Streptophyta; class Magnoliopsida; order Asterales; family Asteraceae; genus Lactuca; species Lactuca serriola. The sequence goes on from NC_136412.1 coordinate 318,723,606, forward strand.
GATGCAATATGTTTAGCAGCCTAAACCTGAAATGTATCTAGGAAAATTATTATCATTAACCAATAAAGGTTGAGGTTGAGCGCCTCTACTTAAGCATGTAGGTTTTGAGTGAAAAAAGTGAGGTACATGTAAAAAAAAGAGAGAATTACGAAAAAAGTTTGAAGAATTTTGGAGCAAATAAAGTGAAGATCAAAAGATCAAAATTCCAAGAAATGCAAAAAGTCGAAGATACCAAAAATCAAACAACAAAGGTGGTGAATTCAAAGAAATCAAAGATCAAATTATCAAGGAAGTGAAGAATTCCAAAAGAGCTCCATAGTGGTATCGTAGATTGTAATTCTAGATTATGTATGCTTAGGTTGCTCAACTAAAAATACCTTGAGGATAAGGAGGTTTTCTGCGGATGGATTTGGAGGGTTGCATAAAATGAGCATTGTTCGGAAAAAGTGGGCGAGTGTTTATGAAGATTGTGAGTATTTAAAGTATGGGGGTACTTTAGGAAAATTTTAGACACAAATGCATGCGTTGAGGTCTTGGCATAATGGCTGAGCCGGAGTCGGATTGTTCTATGTGATATTAGTAATCAAGGGTTAAGTTTAAATTGCTTGAGGGCAAGCAAAGTCTAAGTGTGGGGTATTTTGATATTGCCATATTTATACTTAATTTTAGGCTATATTTAAGTACATTTTTATTAAAAAGTTGGTAATTTGTTTAGAATAATGGTACTTATGAGCTTAAATGTTATTTACAGCCAAAAAGAAGACATTTTGAAGAAAAGGGACTAAAAGCGTTAAAGAAAGAAACTTTGGGAATTAAAAGAGTAAAAGTGAAGAAAATCTGGAAAAAGATTATTCACGACGTGAGACTTAAAGAATTCACGACGTGAATCGTTAGTTCTAGAAGATATGTACGCGGGTGAAGGAGTCCTTGACGGGCACGGTTATCTACAACTCACGACGTGAATTTCTTATTATTCACGACGTGAATTTATGGATATCAGCAACTATATAAATCCTTGACCATTACGAATAGAGGAAACTTTTGGCTGAAGGAAGGAGTTCCAGAAGACGATTTGGAGCGAAAGAAAGGTTCTGGAAAAAGGTTTTCAACACCAAAAAGAGTAAAGGTCTATATTTTAGTTAATTAAGAACATGTTTTCTATTACTTCAAATTGTGTTGGTTTGTTAGTTGCTATGATGAGCAGCTGAATCTAGCTACTCTTGTTTAGCTAGATGAAGCTTCCAACTTATGAATAGCTCAATTTTTATGGATTAAGTTTAGTTGGTAAAAATTGCTTGTGTTTGATTTGTATAACCTAGCATGCTTATGTTTGTTTCTCTAATTGCTTGATTGCATGTTCTGTGTAGCTTAGTGACCATTAACTGCATGAATTTGGTTACCTAATGATTTAGTGAACATTAAATTGTTAGAGCTAGGATTGACCAATCTTAGTTAGTAATTAAAGTAAATAAGCTTAGATGTGCTAGAGAACGTGTATTTTGACTACAATTGCATTTATATAACAAATCTTACATAGCATATTTACATTCATAATTAGTCCTGTGTTTAATTGTGTGTGAACATACATAGTTTGACATGAATTAGTTAATTATTGGTAAAGTTAGAACTAAATTACTAATACAATTAAAACCAACTTAATAATCCGTAATCATTAGCTAGCCATAAGGAAGAAGTGGATTCAAACTAAAACAAGAGAATAATTTTACTTATTGAATTTGATTTAAGTTCATCTGATCTTGTAAAATCAGATAAAAACCCTTTTAAACTTGTTAATAATTAGGTTAATTTAATACAAGTAAATTAATTAGTAACATCGTTCCCTGTGATCGACACCCGACTTACCCAAGCTATACTGTAATCTGACTAGGTACACTGCCTATAAGTGCATAGTTAGTATAAGTTTGTTAGGTTATAAATATTAAAATTAGTGGGTACTTTTGTGCACATCAGTCTTGATGGAGGAGGCGCATAGATTGAAGTTCTCGATCCACCCCGGGGCCACTAAGATGTTTTTGGACCTGAAGAAGGAGTATTGGTGGCCCTGTATGAAGAGGGATGTTGCATGGTTCGTAGAGAGGTGCTTAACCTATCGCAAGGTTAAGGCCAAGAACCAACGTCCGCATGGTAAGTTGTAGCCGTTGGAGATTCCCGAGTAGAAGTGGGAACAGATCACCATGGATTTTATCACCAAATTGCCAAGGACTGCCAGGGGTGTCGATGCAATTTCGGTGATTGTGGACAGGTTGATGAAGAGCGCTCACTTCCTTGCCATCAGTAAGAGGTCTTCTGCAGAGAGGCTGACAGAGTTGTACGTTAGGGAGGTGGTATCGCGGCATGGAGTACCGATCTCGATCGTCTCAGATCGAGATGTGCGTTTCACTTCTAGATTCTGGAAGAAATTTCATGAGGAATTGGGTACGAGGCTGCATTTTGATACCGCATACCACCCACAGACCAACGGGCAGAGCGAGCGGACGATTCAGACGCTCGAGGACATGCTTCGGGCATGTGGAGTTGGGACACGTATTTGCCCTTGGCTGAGTTTTCTTATAACATAAGCCATCACTTGAGCATTGGTATGCCACCTTTTGAGCTGTTGTATGGAAGGAGGTTTTGTACCCCCATTTGCTGGGGAGAGGTAGGGCAACGTGTGATGGGTAGTACGGAGATAGTGCTTCAGACGACAGAGTAGATACGACAGGTCAGACAGAGGTTATTGACCGCTCAGAGTCGCCAGAAGAGTTACTCGAATAGGCGACGATCCGAACTTGAGTTCCAGGTCAGTCATTTCATGCTCATGAAGGTATCTCCTTGGAAAGGAGTGATCCGATTCAGGAAGAGGGGCAAGCTGGGACCCCGGTATATTGGGCCGTTTAGAGTGATTGCGAGGGTGGGCAAAGTAGTGTATCGCTTAGAGCTACCTGCAAAGTTGGACCAGATTCATGATACCTTCCACGTGTCGCAACTGAGAAAGTGTATTGCCGATGAGTCAATAGTGGTACCATTAGAGGATATCCAGGTGGATGCAAGTCTGAATTATACTGAGAAGACGATCGCAATCTTGGATCGGAGGATCAAGGTTCTGAGGAACAAGGAAGTGCCCCTGGTTCAGGTCCAGTGGCAACATCGGATAGGGTCCGAGTTGACCTGGGATCCAGCGTCGGAGATGCGGGAGCAGCATCCGTAGTTGTTCGCGACATGAGACTTCGAGGGCGAAGTCTGGTTCTAGTGGGGGAGAATTGTAACAGCCCGAAATCCAAGTAAGCTTTATGACCCTTCTATTTTAGAGAGTTGGCAAATTAGTCCCTTAAAGTTGTATGTTGGATTGGTGAGTATGCTGGGCGTACTGAGGTGTACGTCGTGTGTACTCACACGCTTAAATTGAACGCGGACTCACCCGGGTACGCTGGGCGTACCCAGGGGTTATGCTGGGCGTAGTGAGCCCGGATGCAAACCCTAATTTCTGGCTTGTGCACTATAAAAGGAACATGTAATCCTGTGCCCTAGCCACCATATCCCCTTGAGTGAGTCCTTAGAGAGCTGAGATCCGTGCTTTAGCTTGTGTGTGTGTGTTTTTGAGCTTGAAGTTATCTTTTCAAGGTGCAGAAGGAGAAGAAGGAGCCATTGTTGGAGCTAGAAGTTGAAGAACAAGTGTATATCCGAGTTCTACAGTGGTTAGAGATCCCTTCTGAGGTAAAAAGCTCAAAGCTTTCCTTGTTCTTCATAAGTTTTGATTTTTGGACAATTTTTAGGGTTTTTGATTCAAAGTTGGAGACTTTGTGTGCAAAGAGTCTCCATAAGCTTAGATCTGACCTTTTCTAGTGTATTTTGTGTTGAGGATTCATAAAAATCCAGTCTTGGACATGGATCTTGTGTCATGCATGAGTTATAGTCTCATTATGGAAAGAGGAAAGGTGTTTTGAGAACAAAGTGACCTTTACAGCCATGCAAAGGCTTAAAGGTTTCAACTTTATGGATTAAGTCATATTAGCGGAGTCAGATCTAAATTTTGGATGCAAGTCTTAACCGATTAAGACCTGGATGAGATGGATAAGGAAGTTGGGTATTACGTTGGGCGTAATCCCAGTACGCGCAGCGTAAGGGGCCGCGTACCCCAATTCTGTGAAGGCTCCGGGTACGCCCAATGTAAACATTTGGTATGTGCAGCGTAAACCGGTGGGTTGACTTTTGTTGACTTTTAGGGTTTGGTCAACTTTAGTGTATTGAGCCAAGTAAGGGGTAAAATGGTCTTTTACCTTTCCTGAGAGTGATTAGAGGGAATGGTCTAGCCTTGGGAAATATGTTGATGACGATTGTTTATCTCATTTGATTAGGCGGAGGCTAGGTCTTACTTCACTGAGTCCGAGATTTCCGAGTTACCGAGTTACACGAGGTGAGTCTTCTCACTATACGTTACCTAGAGTGGTATTATGTGTTGACCAGAGGGTCTTATGTGTTATGTATGAAATGATGTGCTATGTGATATATGTATGTTGTATGATTTTATAGACCGGACCGGAGGGTCCAACGATACAGACCAGGCCGGAGGGTCCAACGAGCTATGACCGGACCAGAGAGTCCAACGAGCTACGGGACTAGAGGGTCCCGCTGAGACACATCAACCAGAGGATCGTGCTATAGCCTCGAGTGGCGTATGTGTTGTATGCGGTATTTTGGGGAACTCACTAAGCATTTATGCTTATAGTTGTTGTGTTATGTGTTTCAGGTACTAGCAAGGACCGTGGGAAGGTGTCGGCGTGACCCGTACACACTAGAGAAGGGATTTGATTTTGTGATCTTGGGATATGTTATCTTTCGATAACTATTGTTGAATACTTTTGAGAATATTTTTATATAAATATGGTTGTTGAAAAATGAAAATTTTGTTTTGAAAATTACGTTGTTACAATAAGGCTTCAAAACTCAAAATGGTCAAAGAAGCATGAGTTTACGGCCGTAAACTCATGGGTTTACGACCGTAAACTCAATGAGTTATGGTCACGAAACCGTAAACTCCCATAGAGGGTCCTCTTGAACCCTAAACTCAATAGCCAAGTCCTACAACCCTTAAATGCAATCCTTAGGGCTTATAGCACTTGGAAAAAGTGTTTTACATGTCATAGGATGTCTAATATTTGTTATTTAGTTGTTTAAAGACTAATGGGTTACACATATGTGATATTATATGTTAACTAGGATCATAGAGTGTGCACAAGTCTTCACTTGACACTTAGCATCCTATACAGTCAGTTCAGCCAGACCACTTGCTATAGGTGAGTTCATACCCCCTTAATCAATATTTTAAATGTTTTTAAATGCCTTTATGGGGGGATACAAGTTGATTCATGCTAGTTATTATATCAATCGCATGTGATTAATAAGTAGCATACAAATGGATTTACTACTCTTTTAGCTGTTTTACCAAACAGGTTACTTCAAATGGATTTCCAAAACGTTTTTACTCATTTAAAACTCTTTGTTAAACTGTCTTACATACTGAATGTTTCTTTTCAAACCCTGTTACAGTTGTGTTTCAAAAAAAAGGTTTTCCTTATACTTTAAACTATTCTTATCAAACAAACTGCTTTCAAATCGTTTTACAATCTGACATCAAGTCATCATTTCTTAGTTACTAAACGTTTCAATGGTTTTACAAAACTTCTTTTATACTTTTATATTGTCAATTGCATGCCTATATATGTATAGTTATATAAGTAATGTTTAAAGGAATTAGGAAGGCTAGTTTGCTTTATCTCCTTTTCCTCGTTGGGATGTGGCTTTAGGGCATCGGTTATCCGTCCGAAGGTCGTCTAAATATTAGTTATATATTATGTATACATATATGGACATAAAAGTTCTGTCAGTCATTTCAATACCCTTGGGTAGCAAGGGTATACGTTCATGTTCATAAGTACAAGTCATATCACTAGTAAATTACAATAGGCGTAGTTTAGGAAGTTACTAATACTATTACTATAACGAAGAATCATACAATGAGTCAGTTCATTCATGAGTCAATACTTGCTAGATAGAGAGAGAGAGAGAGAGAGAGAGAGAACACACATTACAGCTAGTACACACAGTACATTTCAATACATGCTAGATAGAGAGAGAACACACATTACAACTAGTACACGCAGAACATTACAGTACATACAGGCTAGACAGAGAAAGAACACACAATACAGCTAGCACATTCATTACATATACATTCATGTAGTTATGTGAGCCATTAAACGGGGCATGGCACTACCTGCCATGACCGTTTTTGTATCCAGAATCTCCTTAATTGGGGAGCGTATGAGTTTGCGTATAGATCTATACTGTATTGACTATCCTACACCTTGTTGCTCGCTACAGTGGGACTTGCAAGTCTACGGGTGCCAAATGTCATTTCTTACGGCGTCTTACATCGTCATTTTACTAGAGTCGGTAACAGGATACAGGCCGATCACATGTTAGTTTAAATTACAATTGGTTTAAGGTAGTTAGTACAGCGGTAGTTACTTATTTTAATACTACAGTACTATGATATTTTCTCATTACATTCACTTCGTGAATATTCACACGATGCACGGTAATGTAAAAACTATATTTTTGGTTACTGATAGTCGGACTTGGGAAAATACACACTCTTACAAGAGACACACACAGATACTAGATGCCTTGGTAGAAGGCTACTTTTAGTAGGAAACATAGGGTTTTCTAGGAGAGTTCAAAACATCTTACAAAACATTTTGAAAATACTTTCATACCAATACTGACACTAATATACTTATGATCTCACCAGCTTTAAAGTTGATACTTGCTTTCAAAATAATTTGTATTCTCAAGTCACCAGTAGATAGGTATAGGTGCCAGGTTTTTGAGAAGATGGAGTTCGTTCAAGACTCTTCTTTTATTTTGATATGTATTTTTGGTGTCTATATAACTTGACAGAACACACTTGTATAAAATTATATTATTAATGCAATGGATGATGTTGTTGCTTGTTTACTACTATTCATTGTTGTGATACTGTACATGACGTCCTCCACCCCAGAACGTTTCCGCCGTTCATGGTTTTGGGGTGTGACAGATTGGTATCAATGCGAGGCGAAACCCTAATAATGAAACACTGATACCACCACCTTAACCACCTACTCCTCAGTTCGACACGATAACCCTAAATGTTGCAGTAGCTGCAGTTGTGGCTACATCCATGGCTCAATACCATTCATCCGGTTCCACTGGAGGAGGAACCCCTGTCCTGTCTACTCATGGTGAAATCCATGTGCGCTTCAAAGAGTGCTCCTACAAGGACTTCACCAACTGTAAGCCATTTTCCTTCGAAGGGACTGGCGGAGTCATTGCCCTCTCGCAATGGTTCGAGAAAACCGAATCGGTTTTCAAAATTTGCTCCTGTCCGGAGGATAGCAAGGTCAAGTTTGCTGCTTGCACCTTTTAAACAAAAGCCCTAACATGGTGGAATAGTCATGTTAAGTCACTATCTCTCATAGTGGCAAATCCTATGGGCTGGGAAACCTTAAAAGACCTCATGATTGAGGAGTACTGCCCGAGGGACGAGATCCAGAAGCTAGAGGAAGAAATGTGGAGCCTAACCATGAAAGGCTCCAACGTAGTCTCCTACACCGCCAGATTCTGTGAACTGGTTCCCTCTATCCCAACATGCTTCATACAGAGGGAAAGAAGATCGAGAGGTATATATGGGGGCTGATGCCACCATACCAGGGAAATGTATTGGCATCACACCCCACTACATTTGATAGTGCCAAACAATTGGCACAGCGGCTCATAGAACATGGGGTTCGTACCCCGGCCGCAACAACAACCCTGGCCATCTCAGAATCTTCCAAATCCGTTGACTCTAAGCGGAAGTTTTGGGAGGACAAAAAGAAGGCAAAGGCTGCCAAGAAGCAACAGGTCGTGGCAATTCATGCTGTGATAGCACCTGCCGCTGCTGCTCCGGTAAAGCAGTACGCTGGAAGTTTGCCCAAGTGCAACAAATGCAACTTCCATCACGTTGGTGCCTGCCGGGAAATGCAGTGTTTGAACTGCAACGGCAAGGGGCACACTACCCGTTTCTGTAAAGCTCCGGCGAAGCCAATCAACCAAGTCCCCGGTGCTGGAGCGGGACAAACTTGCTATGGATGTGGCGAGGTAGGCCACTTCAAAAGGAACTGCCTGAAGGCAGGGTTTGCTGGTGGAGCAGCAAGAGTTCTGGCCATAGGCCATGAGGAAGTGGTTTCCGACCCCACAGTGGTCACTAGTACGTTCCTCCTCGATAACTCTTATGCATGCATTCTATTTGATAGTGGAGCGGAGAGGAGTTTCGTGAACAAAAAATTTGCTCATTTACTTAAGAAAAAATCACGAGCACTTAATGAACCGTTCACTGTAGAAATGGCTAATGGAAAGACAAAGAGCACTAGCAACATATTCATAGGGTGTACCCTAACTTTAGATAGCCATTCATTTTCGATCGATCTCATGCCGGTCTCAATTAAAAGTTTCGACGTCATTATCGGCATGGATTGGTTGAGTTTACATCGTGCCGATATCATGTGTTATGAAAAGGCGGTTCGCCTTAATCTGCTGTCTGGCGAAACCCTAGTAGTTTATGGCGACAAACCCGGCACGAACCTTCGTATCATTTCGATCATTCAAGCTCAGAAATTCTTGCGAAAGGAATGTCGAGCATTCCTTTCTCATGTGGTCGATGTGAGCCAAGAAACGAAGGACATTCAGAACATTCCAGTAGTACGCGACTTTCCCGACGTCTTTCCAGAAGAACTCTGTGACATCCCCATTTTCTCGGCCAGAAAAGACCAATTTTATTTATGCTTTATAAAAATCAGATTACTTCTTTTCATAAAAAATGTTGCGGAATTTGTTCCCAGAAAAATACGATAAATACGTTATCAAAACATTTTCGAAGAAACGTATTTTATTCATTTTAAAACGTTTGGGATGTCATCGTCAATACAGGAACATAAGCATAAATGGAACTTACATTTATTTACACTAGTGATCTACATCTTTTTAATCTCTCAGTGTAATGTCACTTCATATCGACACCTGTGATATAAATAAACTAAGTGGGTCAGGTTGGGAAACCTGGTGATTACATAGGGTTTTCAACCCATAATAATATAATTATTTTGTTCAATCATCAAACAATTAACCCAATTACCCATCCCCATTATCTTCTTTATTCCTAAGTACCCTCCCTAAGGATTTATCCTAAGGGTTGTCTCCTACATCATATTTTACCTCTCATCTTCTTACATCGCATCTCCTTATATGTTTCTTCCTAAGGACTTTCCCAAAGGATCATCGCCTACATCGCCTAGACAGTATTGATTCAGGGATTACTCCCTTAATACGTGCCCACCAAGGGTTAGGGTATCATCGCATGAATACGTAGTTACAACATCGCCTGAACTCGTAATTCATAGTAGGGGTTTAGAGTATCATCGCATGAATACGTAGTTACAACATCGCCTGAACTCGTAATTCAAAGTAAGGGGTTAGAGTATCATCGCATGAATACGTAGTTACAACATCGCCTGAACTCGTAATTCATCACCTACAGGTTATGAGCCTACTGGTGTTTCCACGGGGTTGTCTATAATAGTCCGTGGTCGCCATCTATACTCTGGTAGATGACTACATCTCCAAATTGTCAGACAAGGTTGTAGTATCCTACATCACCGATTCATCATCACCTATCTATCCTCACCTAATTATCATCACCTATCTCTCAATATTTTATTTCATCACACACCAACTATTTCATCTACCCATGTTTTATCCCAACATATTAGTAAATATAAATATACAGTTTAAATCATTTAAAACATGTATAAAATCATTCATCCAGCATAGACAACAAGTATTCAGATAATATGCACACATAGCACGTAATTTATGTAAAATACTTCATATCTATGTGTAAGATGAAATGGACCATGCACTCACTTGATAAGGTGGTGAGTCGGCACTCGGACAGCACTTCGTTACTCTTAAAACAATTATCCCTTGACGAAACATAGTATCATTACCACTAGAGTTTAGTCTAACGCTTGACGAGACTAATTTAATAGTCTAGCTATTATTACTATTATATAAGCATTAAACAATACTTATATAACCCATAATAATAGCTCAAATACTCCTTATAAGGTCCTAATAACAATACTATATTGAAACATAAGCTATACTAAAGATAGGATAGGTACAGCTCACTTACAGCGGGTTTTCTCGAAAACCGGGCTTCGCTGGAGCCGCGTTCCTGAGCCGAAAGGCTCTTTTTCTCGGGAATCCGGGAGCCTCGGGGCTTCCTTTGGGTGCTAGGGGGTTTACCTAGACTTTAGGGGGCTTAAGGGGAGCTAGAGAGAGAGTTTAGAGAGAGAAAGTGGAAGAGGAAAGGTGTGAGAATGAATGGAACCCGGCACATCTATTTATAGTGTGAAATCCTGATGGACTCGCCAATTAGGAGGACATACTCGTCGAGTTGGTGCCACGTGTCATCATCTGATGGCTTTCCTTGGAGAGAAAGCAATGGCTGTGATCGCGCCACGTCACCCAATATCTCGTATCGGCCTTCAAACTTAGAAAAATCATAACTCTCTCATACGAGCTCCGTTTTTGACGTTATTTTTTTCAACGTGTAGGTAAAATCAAGATATACAACTTTCATTTAAACTCCGTCGGCTAATTCTCGACCGATCTCAAATTTAATTGTAGGAGGCGTTTAGACTGTTAAATGACCGCGAAGAATTCGTAACTCCTTCATACGGACTCCGTTTTCGTCTATCTTTTAACCGTTGAGTTCCTATTAATAAGATATTCAACTCTCATTTAGGTTGCGTAAGCCAAAAACCACTCGAACTAAAATTCGAGTTTCGGGTCGTGCACTGTTAAGCCGAATCTTAGAAAAATCATAACTTCCTCATACGAAGTCAGATTTTGGCGTTCTTTTTTTGTATGTTCTCGGTTTAACATATACTAAAACTTTTGTTCAGATTTCTAAGGCTAAAAGTCGCTCTCTCATAAATTTACTATTTACGCTTCCCGGTGTCATGCCGGTTTTGCCGTAGAACTTCGACGGGCCATAACTTCTTTGTTATAACTCGGATTTCGGCGTTCTTTATACGTATGGAAACCTTGTGACATATTATACAACTTGGTTAAGATTATTTATTCTAAATAATATTTTGTCGAAAAGTTGTTTTCGACCCCTATTGCCTCTAAATTGACTAGCCCGGATCTACGGGCGTTACAAACTCCCAGGATTACCTCCGCAACGTCAATTCGAGTTCCGAATCGAATTAGTTCCAAGGGCTACCCCCGTAGCTAAATCGCCCTATCGTCTAGCACCTGCAGAGATGAAAGAACTGTCCTATCAACTTAACGAACTGCTAAGCAAGGGCTTTATAAGACCAAGCGTCTCACCCTGGGGAGCTCCAGTCTTATTCGTCAAAAAGAAAGATGGATCGTTTCGTATGTGCATCGACTACAGGGAGCTCAACAAACTGATCGTCAAAAATCGTTATCCGTTGCCTCGTATCGACGATTTATTTGAACAAATTCATGGGGCGAACTTCTTTTCGAAAGTCGACTTGAGATTCGGATATCACCAACTACGAGTGATAGGGGAGGATGTTCCAAAGACAGCCTTCCGAACTCGTTATGGGCACTACGAATTCGTAGTGATGCCATTCGGATTAACAAACGTGCCCGTTGTATTCATGGACTTAATAAATAGGGTGTTTCGTCCTTACTTGGATCAGTTCGTCATCGTCTTCATCGATGACATACTTATCTACTCTCGTAGTAAGGAGGAGCATAGTCAACATCTGCTTCAAGTCCTAGAAACATTACGTTCGGAGAAGCTCTACGCGAAGTTCTCGAAATGCGAATTTTGGATTCGACGAGTCGAATTCTTAGGGCACGTGGTTAGCGAAGAGGGAATACACTTGGACCCTTCCAAAATCAAAGCCATTGAGAACTGGTCAGCACCGAAGACGCCTACATAAATTCATCAATTTCTAGGCCTTGCTGACTACTATTGCAGGTTCATTCAGAACTTCTCCCGCATTGCGAAACCTCTTACAACACTGACCCAGAAGGGCGTGGCCTTTGACTGGCAAGAGAAGTAGGAAAGAGCATTCCAAACGCTCAAACGAGCCTTGTGCACCGCACCAATACTATCCCTACCCGAAGGAATAGAAGACTTTGTTGTCTATTGCGATGCGTCAAATCAAGGGCTCGGATGTGTTCTAATGCAGCGAGGTAAGGTCATCTCCTATGCCTCAAGACAGCTAAAGACACATGAGGTCAATTACACGACCCATGATCTTGAACTGTGAGCGATTGTGTTTGCTCTGAAGATCTGGAGACACTAGTTGTACGGTACGAAAAGTACTATCTTTACAGACCACAAAAGCCTACTACACATATTCGACCAGAAGGAGCTCCACATGAGACAACGACGGTGGGTCGAGCTACACAGTGATTACGAATGTGAAATTCGTTATCATCCGGGTAAAGCCAATGTAGTAGCTGACGCCCTAAGTCGGAAAGAATATTTTGGTCGTAGAGTCAAATCTTGACTATGATTATCCATTCACACTTGTCCACACAAATTAAGGTGGCTCAGCTCGACGCTTTGAAGCCTGAAAATGTGGCGAGTGAATCCCTAAGAGGGATGGATAAGAACTTGGAGGTTAAGGGTGGCGGAGCTTATTATTTCCTGGACCGGATCTGGACCCCGAAACTCGGTGGTTTCAGAGACTTAGTCATGAACAAGGTGCATAACACTCGTTATTCCGTGCACCCGGGTTCAAATAAGATGTATCTAGATCTTAAAAAGTTATATTGGTGGCCTAACATGAAAGCAGAGATTGCTACCTTCATGAGTAAATGCCTTACTTGCACAAAGGTCAAGGTCGAATACCAGAAACCCTCCGGTCAACGGGTGGACTTGATACCATATGGGTCGTCGTCGACAGATTGACCAAGTTTGCACACTTCCTGCTTATCAAGGAAATAAACAAGATGGAGAAACTTACAAGAACTTACATTAGAGAGATTGTACGATTGCACGGTGTTCCCTTATCCATTATCTCGGACAGAGATAGTAGATTCACTTCGAGGTTCTGGCAGTCGTTACAAAGTTCCTTAGGAACTAGGCTGGACATGAGTACAGCCTACCATCCACAAACCGATGGGAAAAGTGAGAGAACTATCCAAACTTTGAAAGATATGTTGCGAGCCTGTGTGATCGACTTTGGTCGAATTTTCCTACAACAACAGTTATCACACGAGCATAAAGGCTACTCCATTTGAGGCCATCTATAGCCGAAAGTGCAAATCCCCTCTGCGCTGGGCTGAGATGGGTGATACCCAGTTAGCAAAAGGACGATTTCCTGACAGCACTCTCACAGGTCCGGAGATCATACGGGAAACGACAGAGAAGATCGTTCAGATTCGTGAACGATTGAAAGCCTCTAGAGACCGACAGAAAAGTTACGCTGATAAGCGAAGGAAACCGTTGGAATTCCAGGTGGGCAGCCGCGTTCTATTGAAGGTCTCACCCTGGAAGGGCTTGATATGCTTCAGAAAGCGTGGAGAGCTAAATCCAATGTACATAGGGCCTTTTGATATTCTAACAAGAATCGACCCTGTAGCTTACAAACTTAAGTTACCACGCGAACTCAGTAATGTACATTCTACCTTCCACGTCTCGAACTTGAAAAAGTGTCTGCCCAACGAGACTCTTGTTATCCCACTCGACGAGATCGAGATCAACGAGAGCCTCAACTTCGCGGAAGAACCAGTAGAGATCATGGACCGAGAGGTCAAGCAAATGAAGTAAAGTCGTATCCTGATAGTGAAGGTTCGCTGGAACGCCAAGCGAGGGCCTGAATTCACTTGGGAGCGAGAGGATCAGATGAGACTGAAATATCCCCGTCTTTTTACTTAGTTATTTGTAACTACTTATTTGCTTAAACTATAATTTTGGGACGAAATTCCTTCTAAGGAGGGGATGATGTGACAACTCGAAATTTCTATTCTGTACAACATTTCCATTCAATAGAAGTCAGAACAGTTTCTGGAAACTTTCAAGCTTTTTGGAATAAGTTTGAGTACGTTAGGATTAACAACTTTAGGAGAAATCAGGAGAGAGGATGCCCTAGGGCTTATTGTGCAACATTGAAGTTCCAAAAACTTCAGGAGTTTGGATTTTATGGCCCAAATGGTATTTGGACCGTAAACCCTAGTGGTATATATATGGCACTTAGCTATTTATCACACTTTTTCACCCTTTCAAAGTTAGAACTCAAATCCTCTCAAGTAGCATCCGACTTTTCTTCCTAGATCTTCAACTAGTAAGTGTTTCTAACCCTTTTAAGTTGGTATATCACTTAATCTAGTGTTTTAACACACTTCCATCCGTAAAAATGTTCCAAAAGGTTAGATCTTCAAGTTTCACCAAGAACATACACTAGTGTTCTTGGCATTTTGGTACCAATTCAAGCCTCTATCTTGTAAGTACTTCTATCCTAGAGTATGGTAAGGCTTGATACACTTATTTACATCAAGAAAACACCCAAGAAAGTGAAGATCAAAGGTGTTTACGGTCCAAGATGTTCTTGGACCGTAAACCCTAAAAAGTGTGCCAAAGTCTCCCTAGTCCCTTCTCAAGCTTTGGAAACTAGTTTAGACCCTTTCCTTGATGTGTTTAGGACTTGAAAACGTCAAAAGACCTTAGATCATATGTGTTTACGATCATAAACACATGGAATTTTGGTCCATGGGCCGTTAACTACACATAGGAGTGATTTGATGCCACAAACACTTCCATAGACTTATGCTTCAAGTAGAATTGCTTCTAAGGACTCGTAAGGCTTCAAAACTCAAAATGGTCAAAGAAGCATGAGTTTATGGCCGTAAACTCATGGGTTTACGACCGTAAACTCAATGATTTATGGTCACCAAACCGTAAACTCCCATAGAGGGTCCTCTTGAACCCTAAACTCAATAGCCAAGTCCTACAACCCTTAGATGCAATCCTTAGGACTTATAGCACTTGGAACAAGTGTTTTACGTGTCTTAGGATGTCTAATCTTTTTTATTTAGTTGTTTAAAGACTAACGGGTTACATATATGTGATATTATATGTTAACCAGGATCGTAGAGTATGTACAAGTCTTCACTTGACACTTAGCATCCTATACACTCAGTTCAGCCAAACCACTTGCTACATGTGAGTTCATACCCCCTTAATCAATATTTTAAATGTTTTTAAATGCTTTTATGGGTGGGATGCAAGTTGATTCATGCTAGTTATTATATCAATCGCATGTGATTAATAAGTAGCATACAAATGGATTTACTACTCTTTTAGCTGTTCTACCAAACAGGTTACTTCAAATGGCTTTCCAAAACATTTTTACTCATTTAAAACTCTTTGTTAAACTGTCTTACATACTGAATGTTTCTTTTCAAACCCTGTTACAGTTGTGTTTCAAAACAAAGGTTTTGCTTATACTTTAAATTGTTCTTATCAAACAAACTGCTTTCAAATCGTTTTACAATCTGACATCAAGTCATCCTTTCTTAGTTACTAAACTTTTCAATGGTTTTACAAAACTTATTTTATAATTTTATATTGTCAATTGCATGCCTATATATGTATAGTTATATAAGTAATGTTTAAAGGAATTAGGAAGGCTAGTTTGCTTTATCTCCTTTTTCCTCGTTGGGATATGGCTTTAGGGCATCGGTTATCCGTCCGAAGGTCGTCTAAATATTAGTTATATATTATGTATACATATATGGACATAAAAGTTCTGTCAGTCATTTCAATACCCTTGGGTAGCAAGGGTATACGTTCATGTTCATAAGTACAAGTCATATCACTAGTAAATTACAATAGGCGTAGTTTAGGAAGTTACTAATACTATTACTATAACGAAGAATCATACAATGAGTCAGTTCATTCATGAGTCAATACTTGATAGATAGAGAGAGAACACACATTACAGCTAGTACACACAGTACATTTCAATACATGCTAGATAAAGAGAGAACACACATTACAGCTAGTACACGCAGAACATTACAGTACATACAGGCTAGACAGAGAAAGAACACACAATACAGCTAGCACATTCATTACATATACATTCATGTAGTTATGTGAGCCATTAAACGGGGCATGACACTACCTGTCATGACCGTTTTTGTATCCAGAATCTCCTTAATTAGGGAGCGTATGAGTTTGCGTATAGATCTATACTGGATTGATTATCCTACACCTTGTTGCTCGCTACAGTGGGACTTGCAAGTCTACGGGTGCCAAATGTCATTTCTTACGGCGTCTTACATCGTCATTTTACTAGAGTCGGTAACAGGATACAGGCCGATCACATGTTAGTTTAAATTACAATTGGTTTAAGGTAGTTAGTACAGCGGTAGTTACTTATTACAATACTACAGTACTATGATATTTTCCCATTACATTCACTTCGTGAATATTCACACGATGCACGGTAATCTAAAAACTATATTTTTGGTTACTGATAGTCAGACTTGGGAAAATACACACTTTTACAAGAGACACACACAGATACTAGATGCCTTGGTAGAAGGCTACTTTTAGTAGGAAACATAGGGTTTTCTAGGAGAGTTCGAAACATCTTACAAAACATTTTGCAAATACTTTCATACAAATACAGACACTAATCTACTTATGATCTTACCAGCTTTAATTCTGATACTCGCTTTCAAAATAACTTGTATTCTCAGGTCACCAGTAGACAGGTATAGGTGCCAGGTTTTTGAGAAGATGGAGTTCGTTCAAGACTCGTTTTTTATCTGATATGTATTTTTGGTGTCTATATAACTTGACATAACACACCTATATAAAATTATATTATTAATGCAATGGATGATGTTGTTGCTTTTTTACTACTATTCATTGTTGTGATACTGTACATGACGTCCTCCGCCCCAGAACGTTTCCGCCGTTCATGGTTTTGGGGTGTGACAAAAATAGATGATTGATTAAGAATGATTCCCTCATTCTTAACCTTATATATATATATATATATAGAGAGAGAGAGAGTTTTCCGAGAACAAGTTTTAGACTGTTAGTTAAAAAAAATAGAGGGCTTGGATTTCCTATGGCAGTTTTGTAAATAACTGGAAAAAAATACATGGGGGTATCTAAGTTTTTTGACCCAGGGGTGTAATTGGCATTGAAATAATTCATCTCTAAATTTCTAAATGTAAGGAATCAAACTTCTAAACTCTCTCTCTCTCTCTCTCTCTCTCTCTCTCTCTCTCTCTCTCTCTTAAAAATCAATGGCACACCTACATATCTTCATCGATATCTCCCCTTCTCCTTCTGCCCAACCTTCTAATCACCACCCCCCATCCCTTCATCGTCCACCTCTAGAACTGTCGACTCCTAATCCACACTTCTTAATCTCCCATGGTGAATCCATGAACCAATAGATCAATCTCATTCTATACATCTGAAGTGGTTCCATATCTCCAATGATGTCATCGACTTTATTCTCACCACCTGTGTTAGATATCATTCACATCCTGCCTCCCTCCCACCTACGTCGACTATTAATAGTTGATTACGAATCAGACAAAAATCGATTCAACCGTGGATCACAGATGAAAAGTTGGTTGGGAATCGATTCTTCGAAATTGAAAGTCGATAGAGCTATAGTAACGAAATAGAACAAATATTCTTTCACCGCCTTGTTCTAAATGAAATCATCTATGATGTTGATCATCTAGACTGAAATAACAAGACACCAGTTAACTCATCACCATGGTGAAACGTTATCAAAAGTTAAGCCACCTGTTTGATCTCCATGATTCCTTTGATTTTGTTGTTACTTGTATTATTAATATTGGGTTTTTGTTGTACTTTCTATTTCTAATGTCATCATAATTTCCAAATCTGTTGTGCTCTTTTTAGTTTTCCTCCCCTAAAAAACTATAATATAGTTTATATGTTCCATTTTTTCCATTTCTAATTTATCTAGTCTTTTTATGATAGAGTATATGTGTTTAGGTGCTTGTTGTGAACATTTCCTTTAGTTTTGAAGCAAGTTAGCATTCTATGATATGTTTACCTCAATACATAGGTTATGTCATTTGTTTCTTGCAATGAATACCATCATTTACCAAGTATTTCATTTATTATGTCATCATCTGTAGTTGACTGATTATGTTAATTATGCTATGGATATATTTTAGGCATACTATGAGATTATTATTGAATTTTTTTATAGCCTATAAAAATGATGTGTTTTTGTTACTCTTCGAATTCTGGTTGAGATGCAATGTATTGGAAACTGGTAATTTTGTTTTCTAGAATTCTTTTACAATGATTGATAAGTAAATGTTTACAGGAAGTTCAGATTTGATGAGTTTTGTAAGAGTGAAACAAGATCTGTAGATTTGGGTATGAAAGACAACTTTGTAACCAATACATATCCGAATGCATCATAATATGTAAGTTTCTTTTAGGACTTTGTCTAAATACTCCATGTTCACCATCAATCTTGAACTTGTGATTTTGTTGGAATAAGAGATTTAAGGTGGTTATTTTGCAACAAGATTACTAGTATAATGACTAGTATCTATTTTTTCTTCATGCATCATAATATGTAAGTTTCTTTTAGGACTTCTACCAACTAGAATGTTCAATTAGCAATGAAGTTACAAATATGGTTGTTAAAAGAACTTCCTTATTTGTTTTTGTATTGTTGATGTTCTTTAGAACAGGTTTTTAGTGTTTGATGTGCTAAATCACATGTAGTTCACATATGAATCACATGTAATTCACATATGAATTACATGTGATTCACATGTAAATCACATCTTATTCACATATTAATCACATGTAAATCACAAGTGAATCATATATGAATTATATGTTATTCACATGTAAATCACAAGTGAATCACATGTGGATTACGTCTATATGCACACATGCATTCCATGTGAGCATTCTTCGTTAACTTTTCTTGTGACTTTCACATTTAAATCTTAAAAGATACAATCACATGTGAATATCACATTATATAATTGTTGTACTAGTGTCTAAGTCCATAACTATTTTGGTATGTACTTGACCCGATGGTGCATGGTCCTTTTGGGTTGCCTTCACCAAAGCAACTTGATTGGAGAAATAAATAAAGAGAGAGAGGTTATTATGATTTATTAATATGTTATAAGAATAATATATTAAAGGAAAAATCATATTTGTTTAATTAATATTGGTCAATAATTAATTAAGAATTAATTATGTGATCAAGTGTAATTAATTAAACTAGAGGGGCTGAATTGTAATTATGTGATAGTTACAAAATAAGGTAAGGATTATCTTATATATATGGTGAACGAATTTGAGGTGATAATCACTTAGAATTCGACTAGGATAAGGGTTTCTAAGAGTTATCTTATGGGTTGCTTGGTGGACAAGCAACTAGATAAGGATAAGGACTGAAAACCTAATCCCAACCCTATATAAAGACCCCTAAGGCCTTAGAATTCGTGTACTTCTTCCCAAGAGGATCTAAGGACGAATTCTAACCTCCCTCCTCTCTCTTTATACCTTCTCCACTTGCTTATGGTGTTTGTAAGCCATTAGAGGAGTGACACTTGTGACTCTCAGTTTTCCAAGGTCAATTCAAGGAGGAATTGGATTGTTATTGCTATATAACAATCAAGGTATGTTCTTAAACCTATTTACATGTGAATTCTGATTTCCATATGCTAGAATTAGGGTTCAAAGTCTTGGATTCAAAGTATGTACAATAGAGGAACCTAGATCCGAGCTTTAGGGTTTGTATGAGCACATAGGATGTCTTATGACATAAACCCATCAGTGGTATCAGAGCCATGATTGGTTTCTATTGTATTGATGCTTGATATATCTGAAAAATTCGATTTTTGGTGTTTTGGAGGCTGGACTCGCCGAGTCCTTAGCTGAACTTGCCGAGTCCAAGGTGACTCGACGAGTCCAAGCCTGACTCGACGAGTCAGCTCGTCAGATGGAGGGTACTTCGGGATTTCTTGCTGTTTTTGCTTATGGATAGTTACCTTATCATGTTAGATCAATATTAATCCGATTATATGATATATTTGACTATATTTTTGATCTAATTGAAGATATTTATCAATTAATAAGATAATTGTTTCCTTATAAGATAATTGATTAATTATTTTGAGTAATTTGATAAATTGTTTTGCAAGAAATCATTAAATAAATCAAATATGGATAATTATGTGATTAAATGTTAATTTGAATTATTTGTTATTTGATCCTTGTAGTTATGAAAAATTTCATATTTTGCCCTTTAGGTTTTATAGTTTAAATTTGAACCCAAAAAGTTTTGTTGTTTTGAAATTTAAATAGTTGAAACCCTAATGTTTTGAAAAAGGTTTCAAAACTTGCCCTCAAGTTTTGGAATTTAAATTTTTGATTAAAAAGTTTAATTTTGATGTATATTTAAATTCTAAACCCCAATGTTTTGAAATGTTTCAAAATTTGCCCTCAAGTTTTGGAATTTAAAAGTTAATTAGGAATGTTAATTTCTAAAACACTAGTTTTGAAAAGTTCAAATACACCCTTATGGTTTTATTAATTAAGGTGTATAATTAAAAGAGATTTAATAAATCCATAAAAGTTTAGGTTAACCATTTAATTAAAAGTATAATTGTTATAGTTAACCACATAGTATTTTAAAAGTTATAAAATACACCCTATACTATATATAACATTAAAAGTCTAACATTATATATATGTATAACTAAAGGTCAGTCTTACCGTTAGTAGGCCTCATTCACGAAGCTAGTCTATAAGGGGTGTTTAAGGAAATTGCCTATAAAATGGCGATTGAATGGGTATCCACTCTTACCCACCGCACTCTTGACTAGTGGAGAGTCGTTAGCCGAACGGGTAGGATAGGACGAAACCTTCCATTATAAGTATAATGAATTACTAAAGTAACTAAATGTTTTCATAAAATTCCCAATCTTAGTTACTTAGGCAAAAGTGAATTGATGCAATTCCATGAAATTACACTTTGTGCCCTTGGGAAGACGTTAGTGGAGCGTGTGTGGTTAACCGGCACACTAAATGGTTCTAAGCAAAGGTAGCAAAGGGTGACTCAATGTTTGTCATAGTTCGGTGGAGCGTGTGTGGATTACCGGCACATCGAATAGGTGACTGTAACATGTGAGGGCACCATGTAAGTTTGCATGGTTATTCACACCCGCTTTGTGATCCTCGGCATCCCAGTCACAAACAAGAGGGGCATATCGAGATATAAACATGCCATTGAAAGTTCAATGTATCTCAAAGGATCTAGGAGTTTTCATAGATTTAAAACTTAAATTTCTTTTTCGTTATTCATGGTGGAAATTAGTGAATCGTCATTCACTTACCTTCAAATATTCTGCAACTAGATTACGGCATCCCTTTTCTAGGTTGTAGCGTATTGTGTTGGGTCCTAGCCTTAGTATCTCATTTGGGTGATTTACTAAGGACTCAATTGATCAACTAACTTGAATTCGTTTTCTCCCGTTTTGAAGATGTCAAAGTTTGACAACTATGGTCTTCTCAAATCCCGTGGAACAAGCATTCCACATGAAGATGATATTCCACGATTCGATCAACGAACAAGAGATCATACTTCACTTCCTCCTCCTCCTCCAATTATTCTCCCTAACCCACAAGTACGAAGGCTTGAAAATTTCAAGATCACTCAAGCCCTTTTGGCAAGTAAACATAAAGAAGGAAAGTCGGTGTGTGCACACGTCCTAGGGATGAAGTCACACATTGATAGGTTAAGAATGTTGGGATCCGTTGTTTGTGAGGAAATGGTTGTTGGTTGGGTTCTTCAGTCACTTCCTAACTCATATAGTGAGTTCGTAAGAGAGTACTATATGATGAACTACGACGTGACCCTTATAGATCTCACCTATATGCTTATTGCTGTTGAATCAGAAATGATTTGGCGCAATAGAAAAGCAAAGTTGATTAGTGAATCTGCCTTCGAGACCTCTATGGATATAGACAATGGCAACGAAAGACATGCTATGATCGAAAAGTTTGATCACAAGAGAAAGGCAATGTCTGAAGTAGTTCCATGTCATGTTCCAAAAGAGTCAATTTGTTTTTATTGCCAAGAGAAAGGGCATTGGAGACGAAGCTTCCTTATTTACCTAAGAGATCTAAGAGATGGGAGAGTCGAAACGTATGGCTCTAATTTAGGTAAAATCCATTGACTAACTCTTTTAAGCTCCTATTCTAGATTCTCAATACATAATGTGATAAGATTACAATTAATGTTTTGTAGGATCGAAGAAAAGAAAGGAAGCTTAAGGGAAGAAGTGAGCAGAATCTAACCGTGAAAGAATGGATTTCGATCGCAATTCTCGAAGATTAGATTCTTGAGCTACTACTTAGAGTTAGAATTAGATTGCTAAGAAAGATGTATTAGCATAAGTTTTTCAATGAGTTGCATTGTAAGGACAAATTTTTCCGCAATAAAATAAATTTTGACTTTAAATTTTATTTATTTATCCTTGCAATGGCGAGTATGAAAAATTGATGTTAAAATGTTTCTATTATTAGCAATAATGGATTTGGTTCTTATTATGTTATTTATGGAAAGTCAACAATTTACCAAATAAGGAGAGTTTCTCATCGCCCAAAGTTTCAATTGGACAGAAATTTGGAATCACGTAACTTGGTTGCACGATGAATGGGAAAGCTCATATTTGATAATTAGACTAATTCATTGACAAAGTGTCAAGTGAAGGACTAGGAGATCGAATACACAAAGTTGCGTGTTGATCAAGTCCATCATAAGAGTAACAAAGATATTCGTCATGATTTACTAAATGTTTAGTAAATATGATTATACTTACAAGATTAAGTGTAATTCTGAATTGATTAAAGGGTTTAGATCAATAGCAGAACGAATAAGAAGAATCAAGTAGGTAGAAAGATAAAAGGTTCTCCATTCAAAGAAGAAGGGAGAGTACCTTTTATGCTTTATGATAGGTCTTAATGATTAAGAACCACATCTCAATTGATCTTCTAAGTGAGTCTTAGTACAATTGTATGTCTAAGAAGAGGAATCAAGAATTGAAGAAATGGTTAAATCAATAAGTCAATCATACTTCGTTCCAATAACAAGTCTTAAAGTTAAGATTGTGACATTGAGTGAAAGGTATTAAGAAGGTTTGTAACTTTCATTAAATGTGGAAAGTTGTGATGTCTTGGATAAGACAAAGACCAACTAGGACCAATTTATGAAGTGTTTTGATAAAAGCTACACTAACTCTTGAATATTTGTTTGTCAAGAAATGGTTTTTGACAAGAGAATCTTATATGTCAAGGAGTCAGTGGGAGTCTTAATGGTCTTGAAAGGTTTCAAGAACAAATCAAATAAACCTTATCGATCATCACTAGCACACGAGTTGAGGTTTACAACCTATCGTGATGACATTATTTTGATTCTGTGCCAATCCAATCGAGTTAATTATGCATGAGAGTTCTATGAGTTCTCATTTTGAACGCATAAAAGGCAAAGCACCTTAATCAATGAAAGGTACATTGATAAGAAAAGGTGAGCTGCTTAACTACTTGGAAGACATGGTGGGCAGCTGTGCTACCATAAGACAAGAAATCAAGATTAAGAAAGTTCGGTCCATATGAGTTTGAATTTGTCGTAAACTTTAGTTTTAACAAATTCACATGGATAGGAACACATACACCGCTCAAATCTAAGTGTCATAAGATTTCCTCCTTCATGAAAATGATTGTGAAGAAATACTTTCACTAAGAGAGATTTTAAGAAGATAGTGATTGTAAAATTGCATTCTCAAATTCAATCATGGTTACGGCATCCCTTTCCATAATTTGAATTTTGAGGTTTGGCAATTAGTCTTAATTGTTTAGACACACATATGAACTATCAAATGCAAAGGTGTATAAGTTCAAAAAGCATTGATAAAGGATTATCAAAGCACTAAGTATTAGAAACATGAACTTAAGAAATTCAATAAGTATTGTCTTTCTGGAAGTTGAGATGTTTATGAATACATGTCGAAGCTAGTGGGAGCATAAGTGTTATGTTTTATAATAATCATCATGATAGTGGGAGCATAAAAGTTATGATTGTATGATTATTAAGAAAAGTATTGCAAGGTTAGCAATATTAATTATAGAAAACAAGAGTCATACTTTGCAAAGTTGTAAGAGTTGAAAGGCTTGTTTTGCTATAATTAAGGGAGAGAATATTATGCTTCATTTCGATTATGATTATGGCATCCCTTTTCACAATTCGAATTTTGAGAACATAGCAAATAAAACATTATGTGTCGTGTCCCATACGCTTCGGGTATAGGATCGATTGCAAATGCTTAATGTTTAAACATTCTAAAATTTTCCAAATGTCGAGCGCATTTAGAGGGAAAAGGGACTAGAATTGGTTTTGACTAAAAACAATGAAACAACTATCAAAGGACAACCCAAAGTTTGACGAGGATTGGTCGCTTGTGAATAGTTGGAAGTATAGTATTGGAAAATATGGAAATGTTTCCATATTGGATGGACCATATCGACATCATTACGAATAGATAAGATTCTATTAAGAATGAGTTGTCATATGGAACATATGGAAGTGTGTCCATATTGGGAATTGAATATTGAGAAATCTATGACTAGATTAGAAACTTCTATGCAAAAGGATGTTCAAAGAATGTACTTTGAGTGAGAGACATCACATCTATGGAATTGTCTTGTAACAATCTTCGATAGAGGACTTTGTAATATCATTGGCAATAGTCTTTGTGACTTTGGTGCAGTGACATTACGAAAGGATAGTTGCATAGAATGTTAGAATCTAGCATATTCTATAAGTAGCAAGGATTTGATATTCTTTCACTTATGGAAAAGGATTTGGAGTTGTGAAATGAGAATGATTAGAAATGTGTTCAATGTGATCTATTTCACAAAGTAAGAACCATAGGTAAACATTGTGTGCATGCTAGGAGCATGGGACAAGTGTTGGAATTCAAGTAAGAAGTTGATTAACCGAAACGACAAATAATGAGTAATCAATATGGTGATAAATAAAAGGTGTTTTATTTATACTCAAAGGTTTGAGGCCATATGGGATTAGTATTATTCTTGTGTTTCACATTTGCATGTTTTGACTTCCAGAATAATTGAGTTTATTAACAATAATCAAATTATTCAAACGGGCCACAGTTGTTCATATGTTGGAAGTAGATATGAAAGAAGACTGTCGTGAATTGGTGTGTGGATTGTCTAAAGAGGTATTAGACATAAGCAAATGTTTGCTGCAACGTTCATGAGTGCTTATGAATATGATTTGAGCATTGGATTAAACCCACGCTCACTTGGATCACTCCATGAATAGTATTACGAATGATTGGTGAGACGATAACATCTTATATTCTTGAAACCGAGATGTGTGAGTTGTATCTTGCGAATCGGTTGCATGTTGATAATATGTAAACGCACCAGTAACTTGGTGTTATAAAACATATTGTTGTGTGTGATTTGGTTAGTGAGTGCAAGCAAGCATTGTATCAAAGTTTATCCATTCCTTTTATTCAAAGTAGAATAAAAGCGATATCTTTGGGCCCCTCGATGGTTTAGTGATGACAAACGTAAATGCTCGGCCGGGCTAGGGCTAATTTGATTTGTTCAATTAGTCAGTCGTCATAAATCAGAAATCGAGAAGTAGTACAAAGAGAATGATTTGAAATCATATCTCATATGATATCTAGAATGGAGGAATATATGATCCCTTATCTAAGGACACGCGTATTTGATATGATCAGAGTTGACAGCGGCTTTGGAAAGCTACGATTGCAGATCGGGATCCGAAGTCATACGCAGAATAGTTGTTAGACTTATCCAAGTGGGAGACTGTTGGACTAGTGTCTAAGTCCATAACTATTTTGGTATGTACTTGACCCGATGGTGCATGGTCCTTTTGGGTTGCCTTCACCAAAGCAACTTGATTGGAGAAATAAATAAAGAGAGAGAGGTTATTATGATTTATTAATATGTTATAAGAATAATATATTATAGGAAAAATCATATTTGTTTAATTAATATTGGTCAATAATTAATTAAGAATTAATTATGTGATCAAGTGTAATTAATTAAACTAGAGGGGCTGAATTGTAATTATGTGATAGTTACAAAATAAGGTAAGGATTATCTTATATATATGGTGAACGAATTTGAGGTGATAATCACTTAGAATTCGACTAGGATAAGGGTTTCTAAGAGTTATCGTATGGGTTGCTTGGTGGACAAGCAACTAGATAAGGATAAGGACTGAAAACCTAATCCCAACCCTATATAAAGACCCCTAAGGCCTTAGAATTCGTGTACTTCTTCCCAAAAGGATCTAAGGACGAATTCTAACCTCCCTCCTCTCTCTTTATACCTTCTCCACTTGCTTATGGTGTTTGTAAGCCATTAGAGGAGTGACACTTGTGACTCTCAGTTTTCCAAGGTCAATTCAAGGAGGAATTGGATTGTTATTGCTATATAACAATCAAGGTATGTTCTTAAACCTATTTACATGTGAATTCTGATTTCCATATGCTAGAATTAGGGTTCAAAGTCTTGGATTCAAAGTATGTACAATAGAGGAACCTAGATCCGAGCTTTAGGGTTTGTATGAGCACATAGGATGTCTTATGACATAAACCCATCAATAATCACATGTGAATCTTATGTACTTATGTGAGTGTTCTTGCATTAATCAATTTTTTTTAATTTTCTTGTAGATTTGGAAGAATTTATAGAAATTATTGAATAGGTGAAAAGTAATAAATTAAAGAAAATAGGGAAATCTTGACACAAAGTCATGAAAATGCTTTGAAATCTTGTAGCAATTTTTTTGTTTTTTATATTTTATTTTGTATCGAATAAAATACTTGTACAATTGTATTAATAAATTAGTAAAAAAAATTGGTTTTTTGATGATTTACTTACGAATATTTTAGTATAAGGATTATGCATATAAAATATAAAAAATATGCATATATATCTAAAACGTTGATTTTTTTTGTTAAAAAAAGTTATAGTTTTTTTCAAAAAAATATTTCAGTTTTTTTTTTAATTTACTTGTTTTTAAAATTTTACAATTTAAAAAAAATTGTGGTTTTTGAAAAAGTTTAAAAAAATCTGCATTTTTTTTTAAAAAATAAAAAATTATTATTTTTTTTTAAATCCAAAAATATGATTTGTTATGTTAATTTTTAGACATTTTTATTAATATTTCAAATAACACAAAAAATTAAAACATGAAATGAGATTGTAATATGACAATCATGCCCTTAATGAGTTAATTTTGATTTAACGTTCCACTTTTAGTTCTTGGGTTCTCAAGAAACTATGAGTTTTCAATGAATCTCATCCATGTGTATAGTTTCAGGCAGTAGGGAGTAGGCTACATCATATGAACACATAGTTCATCAACTATAGGTTATGAGCCTATCTGTGTTCCACTAGGTTGTCTAGAATAGGCAGTGGTCATCACTTATACTCTGTTAAATAGCTACATCGTTAGTAAACTAGTACTATTTAAAGTTGTAGCTTATTATCATCATTTTCATCTCTCATCACCCATTACTCTCGTCATCTATCATATTTCATCACCCATCACTACCCAATATTGTAAGTATAAAAATAAATGTACGGTAGGATTCATATAAAGATCATCTTATATTATTTCTTCTAACACATAACATTTTAATCACAAATAATAAGCACATATAACATTTAATTATATAAATACTTCATATCTATGTATAAGACGAAAATAACTATACTCTCACAAGTTAGAAAGTGGATGACTTGTGATTTGAGCAGCACTTCGCCTTAGCACTTAGCTTTTCCTTTGATGTGGCCTAGGTATCAATGTCACTAAGTCTTAGTATATATTCCTCGTGACGAATGATAGTATAGAATCCGCAACAATCTCAATGTCTACATCAAGATTTATCAAGTAAGGAATAACCAGGTAGGATTATATTAGAGGTATGGTTTAGTTGGTATACAAACTATATTGTTTGGAAATCCCACTTTAAACACTTCTCTAGATCCAGCCTAGACATCACTTCCATAAGTAGGTCAATCACAAATATGACTTGGAAACATTGAAAAATCTTATTTTAACTTCATAACAAGGAATATGTATATATATATATATATATATATATATATATATATATATATATATATTATCCTAAATACCAAGAATTTTTGAGATTTATGGAAGAAATTTCCAAAGAAGGAATTATGGAAGGTGTGAGAAACAAATTAGGGGTGGCTACACATTGATATGGAAAAACGGGGAAGGTGTGTCGTGCCCTGGCTATGGTAAGCCACTCTCCTCATGACACGTGTTATTTGCAGGCTGGTTCGATGTGGCTAGCTTCTAGAAGAGCGCATGGCGCCTATGCGTGTGTGTCGTTGACAGGAAATTTTTAAAAATTCGTAACTTCTTCATACAAACTCCATTTTCGATGTTTTTTCTATCCACATGTAGCTCTCAAAGAGATCTACAACTTTCATTTAGACCCGGTCAGCTAATTTTCACTTAATTTTTAAAGTTATATTTTTAACAGACTTAAACTGTTAAAGTTCGTATAAAAATCATAACTTTCTCATACGATCTCCGTTCTTGACTGTCTTTATATCGACGGAATCCTATCGATGAGATCTTCGACTCTCGTTTAGATTATTTGTCCTAACAATCGACCGATTTCAAATTTGCTTTCTGTGTCGTACATTGTTACGCGGAAACTTTGAAAAATCAGAACTTCCTCTCACGAAGTCAGATTTAGGTTTTCCTTATATCTGTGGAATCACCAATTCGACTACTACAATTTCACCAAGATTTTTTTATCCTATATAATCATCTATTGAAAATGTTTTTTAATCGCTTATCGATAAATCTACAAAAAGGCTTATAATATGTAGTCTTCAACGCTCACGACTAATGATCTTTATTCGAGGGGTTAAATTATAATAGTCATTACTTATTATTTCTAAATTGTTTAGCGAGAAAGTTGCGAGCATTACAACGGACATATTTGCTGGTTACAATTGTTTAGCTTATTTTTTTAAAGTACTGTTAGCAAATAAAATAGAGACTTCACAAACTTATTATATATATATATATATATATATATATATATATATATATATATATATATATATATATATATATATATATATAGGGAAAAGTGAATATAACCTTAAGGGTATATAAGCTTAGGTACCCGAACTCATCATACTACATCGTTTTGTATCATATATATAAACTCTAATTGTCCAATATTCTTATAATTCAACTTCTAACTTGATTTACTTCTAATATTTTTATAAATTTCACATTTATCTTCCTATTACATAATTTCATTTTGAACTATAATATATATAGCCTATAAGGTGTTCGGCAAAAAGATGTGATGTAAAAGGAATATAATAGTGAAATTTTAAAAATCTTGAAAGTAAAACAAGTTAGGGATTAATGTTTAAGAACAATATAATGAATATATCAAACAAAACGATGTATTATGGTGGGTTTGGGTACCTAAGCTTATATACCCTTAAGGGTATATTCACTTTTCCCATATATATATATATATATATATATATATATATATATATATATATATATATATATATATTATATATATATATATATATATATATATATATATATATAAAGCATAGCAACCTTATGAACAGTACCTGACCAGGGTACTGTTCATGGGTTTAGCTTATCTCAAAATGGTGATTCCACAACCTCAAATACCTTTACTGCTCTTCTTGATTCTTCTTTTTCTTCTCTTCTGAATACGACCGCTAACAATCGGGATGAGGAGGAACATCAGCGGTGGATGTGGGAGGACCAACGGTCGATTGGAGAGGAACAAGGGTGGGAGGGTAGGGGAAAGTTTCTCTTGGATGAAATCAGGACTCTCAAACTTCAAATTGATCAGATACGTTTAATGGTATTTTACCTGAATTATTTAATTTGATTATAAAGATTGAATTCTTATTCCATTCTATTCATTGTTGGTTCTTTTTTTTCAATTTCAACATGTTTAAAGTTGAAAAACTTGTAACACAGAGGACATAATTGATTTGTATTTGTTGTCTTCACGTCATGGGAACAATAAAAAATATGAGTGTAGCTATTGATGGTTACGGTGCCGACCACCGGAGGGTGCAACAGTGGCATCCCACTGTCACAAACAATGGACGGAAATTGCCCAAGCAATATCACACTAAACGTATTAGATATCGAGGTAAGTTCTTCTATCCATACTTCAACACTCTGTTTGAACCGAAAAGGATAAATATTTAAAGAGTTTTGTTTGAATGAAGCTAAAAGCAGGAAAAGTTGGGCGTGAAGAATATGAAAAGACATAGACAATATCGGGGCAGGCGACTGCTTCAGTCATACCCCAGGAAGATGATTTAGTTATAAAGAGCCACATGATTTTCAGATTTGAAAGAAACTTTAATGATGCAGACCAACTGCTTGATAAAATTCTTGAACCATGTTTCTAATTTTTTTTTCAATCTGTTGTTCATGGTAACCTTAGTTTTGGGCATGACAAAATTTTTACCATGTTTATGATGATACTGCTTTTTGGTTGTGAAATGAAAATCAAGAAACTGAAAGATGGTTTGCTATTTGTGTTAATTGCACTTCATGTCAATGCATTTATAGAGAAAGCGGAACTCAAGTTGATCTATGTGACAAAGGATGCTAAATTTTTGATGATTAGGTTAATTCTCCATCCGAGAAGCCTTTTCTTTACTTTAATTTCTTGAATTCATCATTCTTAGGTCCTTAGTGTTGAATTTAGTTCTAAATTTAAGAAACTAAAAGGGAAAGCAGTTGATTTAGACAACAGTGGGTTTCTAATCTTTAAGGTTTAGGAATTTAAAAAACTAAAGATCATGTTTTTCATGTGTTTACAAAATTTTAAGTTAAAGTTCTCTAAGTTTTTCAGCGTCAGCTTCACAAGCTACTATTCATGAACCCAAAAATCCACAATTTAATGAAGAAAGATGTAATTTTTAAACTTATTTAGGCAGCGGATGCTATGAAGGAAGCAAAAAATGTGATTTGGAGGAGTGCAAATCTGACCAATTGGTATAAGACTAATTTATTTTCCAGATATACCATATTCATAACTAGATTGAAAATGGAATTTATGTGTGAATGTTTGCAACCAAGAAGTAATGGTCCCACATTTAATTGTCCATTTTGACACAACTTCTCATAGGCACTATTGGTCAAGGGGTAAAGCATGGAATGTTGATGCAAAAAAATTTGTTTGTCATCTCAATACAGCTGCAGCATTTCTAAGGCTTATGCCTAATATCGTAATATTATTATAGCATTTATTATTATTTTTTGTTTCAAAATGCCAAATTCTCTTCATTTTTTATTGTTTAATCTTTTTGTATACTTCTATAGCAGTCTTCTTGGTCTAAAATGTAGCCCTGTTGAACTACTTTTTGTCACTGTATCACCATCCAAAAGGTAGTATCTGCTGACTATATTGTTTATGATTTGCACCAAGTTTCCAAAAATCCCACCTCTTACTTCAAATATTATCTAGAGTATAACAGTTGTATGAAAACTATTTTATAATCCAACTAATGGCACATTTGTTGTAACATGACAACAACATTTACCAAAGTTTAAAAACTCATTTTTGTTGTAGGAATGACACAAATTATATTAGATAAATTGGGGTTCACATCATTAACTGTATGGAACATGACGACATAGAAGTTAATGGTATGTACTTATATATATATATATATATATATATATATATATATATATATATATATATATATATATATATATATATATATATATAGAAGTAGGTTCAAATGTTTCTCACATCTATTGTGTGCTAGAATGTACCAATAAGAATTGAGTAAACATTAAATGTATATTAAATGATATCCATATTTATAATTCCTTTTTATCGAAACTAATTTAATTCGTCATTAATGTCAATAATAATATTCTTTCAGAATCAATTCATATATAAAATAATAAGAGTGTATTCTAGGAGAACGACAGTATATTCTACTAGAATACACACTTATTCTTCATATTTCATACAACTTTATTGTATTTTAAGTTAGTGAGTCCTGAAATAATGTTAGTGTTGACATAAAAACCTAGATACGAATTCATTCTGAAAGAATGTTATTGCTGACATTAACGACGAATTTAATTAATTTCCATAAAGAGAAAATTATAATTATGGATATCATTTAATATACATACAATTATGGAAACCATTTAATATCTATCATTATTTAATTAAATAATAATATAATTTTACTAAATTCCTATTGGTGCATTCTAACACACAATAAATGTAAAAAACACTTTAACCTAGCCATATATATATATATATATATATATATATATATATATATATATATATATATATATATATATAGGGGATAGAGAATATACATTACAGTCTCATCTAAGTTTAGGTATTAAACATTTAAAATATGTCATTTTAACTTTGTACCTGGTTTGGTTTCACTTAATAAATATATCATCTTCGATAACATTTCTTTCTTTCATTATCGTTTTATCACCTCTGTTTTTTTTCCTCCATTATCGTTTATTACTTCACCCAAGTGAACATTACTTTTTTCCACTGTCATAAAGGGCAAAAATAATCAATATTCTTGCGTCCTTATTAAACCCTAAACCCTAAATCCTATTATGTCGATCTTGAATTTACATCTTCAAGTATTAATCGTGAATCCACTAACCGTAATCTTTATATAGTAAAACAATGTATTTTCAAGAGGTTTACTACCTAAGCTTAGGTGGGGCTGTAATTTATATATATATATATATATATATATATATATATATATATATATATATATATAGAGAGAGAGAGAGAGAGAGAGAGAGTTAGGTTCAAATGTTTTCAATAAGTATTGTGTGCCTAAATGCACCAATCACAATTTAGCAAATTATTAATTAATTTTTTTAATCCATAAGGGTAATTATGTAATCTTTCATTTTAATTCCTTATTTAATCTGGATCTTATCCCTTTATATTAGGCAATTTTTTTTGATTGATTTATTTATCTTTAATGTAATTTTCTCTATATAATTGATTTTAACGTCCGATCCACAAACACAGATCACAATTCTTGAATACATACTCTGCCGATCAATTTGTGTTACTCATTCGATGGATGTTCATTCTGGAAATCGGAACCAAGTATTGCTACATATTTACAAGCTTCTGTCAACGATAATACTGATTTTGTTTCAAACGTCCACCACACACCCTTTTATTGTTTTTATATATACAGATGTATTAAATCTGATAATCTTCCAGGTAAACGATGATCAAAATCCCGGGAAGGATTTGGGTAATGTCAATGATTCCAAGAATCCGGTGAATAAAGTTGTGAAGAAAATAAGAAGATGTAAAACATGCTTTGGAGTTGGTCATGATAGCAGGAATTGTCCTTCTGGATTGAAGAAATCATAGAACTACAAGAACTTCATCAAATTGGACGTTTTTAGATATTATTTAGTTTGATTTCAGTAAAATAAAAGTAATTTTTGATGAATTATATGGTATTATCAAGTTTCAGTTCAGTGTAATAAAGTTGTCGTTTGATGAATTCTATGTGTTTTTCTTTAAGTATTATGGTTAAAATTAATAAGATGTTCGTGTTCTATGATATATTTATGTGTTATATGATCATACAGGTTATCTTTCTAACAAAATATCAAAGCAGAGTCGAGTTAACAAAAGTTGTTAATGCGTGCATTGATTCGAGTTAACAAAAATTGATATGTTTTATAAGTCATACTTGCAATAGTATTCTGATAGAATTATTTCATTCTGATAACATGCAGAGTTTTGTAATGCATATTTATATATCATTCTAATAGAATACTTTCGTCAATAAAATATTCTGCAACTTTTCTTTAAAAAAATACATAATTTTATTGTGAAGTAGTTAATATAATGTAATGTTGGAATTTTTTATATTTGGAATGTGAATATAGTACCGTTTTCATGTTTTTCCCTTTATCATGTTTTTAAAAAAATCAAATCAGAATCATTTATTTTTATCAATGATCCCTAATATCAAGGCTTTTAATTTGCATAGAATCCGTTTTCATCCCTATCTAGTTTGTATGACATTTTTAAATATTTTGATTTTTCAACTAACAAAGCATAGACAAACACTCTCGGAATTTCTTAGCAATGGGCGATCAAGAACCAGATGTCAATAATCATATTTATGAGGAACATTATTTGGCTAGTGATGATGGCAATGGAATTGAAGATTTCGATTTTCCTGATAATGATACACTATATAATGACGGATTTCAAACAGGTAAAAGCAGTAATCCTAATTTAGGTTAGTTTTTTGATTTTTTGTTTAATTTTTCATTCTATTTTCAGATTTTATATTGTTAATACTTTCATTGCTGAACATACAGAGGACGCAAATAATGATGAAGACGAAAATCACTTTGTTGATGAAGATATAGAGGTTAATATTGATTACAATGAAGGTAATAAATTCAATTCAGGATACTGAAGTTGCTACAGAAAAAAGTTAATGCTTTCAGAATAATATTTATATAATTCTTTCAGAATGATTATGTATTTTCTATTTTAAACAGGACAACCACATGTTACTCATGAAGATACAGAGTTTAATATTGATTTCATTGAAGGTACCAATTTCAATTCAGAATTTTTTTTTATTTTTTACAGAAAAAATAAAATTGTGTCAGAATAAAAGTTATATAATTCTTTCATAATAATTTTGTATTTGCTATGTTTAAGCAGGACAACCACATGTTACTCATGATTATGTTTCTCCTGGTGGCACCTTGTATTGGACTCCGATTGTTTTAGACGACATCAAACCAAAAGTTTCATCAAAATTTAATTCATATGGTGAAGCAGAAACAATGTATAGAAAATATGCATTAGAATCTGGTTTTGATGTCATGCTTGGAAGAGTCCAAAAAATGAAAAATGGGATTATTACAAATAGACATCTTGTGTGCAATCGGGATGGTAATCCGAATACTAGTAAACTAGATACTCTAGATATCCAGCATAAGAAGACTCAAAGAAGGAAAGATCTATTTAGGAGGAATTGTAAAGCGAAGGTTGTTTTAGAAATAATTCCCAGTACTCTTACATATGTCGTGAGTGATTTTGTAGAGCGACATAATCATGAGTTGTTTAGCAAAGGCAATATGCACTTATCTCGTTCAAAAAGAAAACTTGATTATTCCCAAGAAATTTTCATTCATAATTTGTCAAAACAGAACATTAGTCCTGTAAAAGCACATAGACTGTATAGTGCTCTTCAGGTTGGTCCTTCGGTTCGGGGTGGATTGGTTACTAATTTCAAGAATTCTAGGAGGAATTTTAATTGTTACATAGGTGGGAGGGACGCAAAATTCCTTGTTGACAAGATGAATGATAGGAAGAAAAATGTCCCATCATTTACTTTTGAGTATAAAGTGTCGAACAAGAGATTGAATTCTTTATTCTGGGCTGACGAAACAGCAAAGTATAATTACAATTCATTCGGAGACGTTATATCACTCGATGCCACATTCAGCATGAATAAGTATTTATAACCTTTGATACTTTTCAATAAGAATTTCATTATTTCCATTTATGTAAACTAATATTTTAATTTTTAAATAGGTATGATATGGTTTTTGTACCGTTTACTGGTATTGACAATCACAAAAAATGTGTAACATTTGGTGCTGGTCTTTTAAGTAAAGAAGATGGAGTTTCTTATGAATGGTTGCTTAGAGCTTTTTTGAAAGCTTTTAGAAAACAACCTCAATTGGTTTTATCTGATCAAGATCCAGCTTTGAAAAAAGCTATAGATAAGCTTTTCCCATTGGCACATCATAGGTTATGTATGTGGCATATAACGAAGAAGTTGCCAAATAAGGTATGCATAAAAAGAATATTATTCTTATTTTTTTGGTATGATTCTACAATTGTGTTTCTCATATTCTGCCAGAATGTTTTGTTTTAAACAGAATCAATTGCATTAACTCTTAATTTTTCTTATCATTCTACAATTTCTTTTAAAATTCTGCATTCGTTATCTCATATTCTAACAGAATCAATTCATTCTAACAAACCCATTGTCTTTAACTCTTACTTTTTGTTATGATTATACAATTATATCATATTCTGACAGAATCAATTGGTTTAACTCTTACTT
This sequence comes from Lactuca serriola, assembly GCF_051521515.1. Taxonomy (NCBI): domain Eukaryota; kingdom Viridiplantae; phylum Streptophyta; class Magnoliopsida; order Asterales; family Asteraceae; genus Lactuca; species Lactuca serriola. The sequence goes on from NC_136412.1 coordinate 318,760,054, forward strand.
TTGTTCTGATTCTACAATTATTTTTCCACATTCTACCTTCATGATATCATATTCTAACATAATGAATATATATAGATTTTATCAATTGAAGATGCAATAACCAATCAAAAATTTCGAAAGCGTTTTCACTCTATAATTTGGAATTCTAAGCTGGAACCACATGAATTCGAGAATGTGTGGCGTCAGATGTTGGAGGAGTTTAAAATTACTGATAACACTTGGATGAATACAATGTATGGATTGCGAAAATCTTGGATCCCCGCATTTTTCAAGCACATTCCAATGTCTGGTCTTATGCGGACTACATCGCTGTCTGAAAGTCAGAATTGGTCATTCCAAACCACGACACTAACCGGTTCTTATCTTGTCATGTTTATGATGACATTTGAATCAGTTATGGAACGACAACGACATAACCAAATTCTCAATGATTTTAATACTGCCACCACTTTTCCTAAATTCATTACCCGTACTCCGTATGAACCTCATGCTTCAAATGTATATACACGAAAGATTTTTTATCAGGTTCAGAAGGAGATATCAAGATCTGAAGATAATTGTTTCCAAAAGAATGTGATATCTTCCAACGGTGTTGACACGATTATTGTTATGGAGAAAAGAAAGAACATAACTATTAGGCAAACAAATGATGTCGATGTTGATGACAAAGATGAGGAATACAATTACGATTGTCTTATAAGGGATACTGAATACACAGTATGTTTTTTTTCACATTAATTGTCATTTTATCATTTGCATTTAAACACTAAAAATTTACAACTTAATTATTCTCACTAATCATCTTATATTTTCCAGGTCACACACTCAACCAAAGATGGTTCGTTCAAATGTACTTGTATGCATTTTGAATATTTAGGTATCTTATGCAGACACATATTCTGTGTGTTTAAGTTTTATGGCATCGAACAAATTCCTGAAAAGTACATTTTGAAACGTTGGCATAGGGATGTCATTCCAACAGAATTACTGAAAAGACGCTTCAATAATTCTTTCGACGATTCTACTTCTGACATGACTGCTATTGATATTTTTTCAACTGTTGACCGTTGTGTGTCTTTTTTGAGCCACGATGGAGCAAAGTTAAAGTTATACCTCGACGAACATAATAAGTTGAAAAAAAATTCGTAGACGACTGTCCAAATCATGATCTACCGACCAGAGCAGATCATTTCAAGCAACTTTTAGGTGTGGTTGGTCCTGATGTAGAATCTGATGTTAATGACATTCAGAATCCTATAGATATTCGTAACAAAGGATGCGGTAGTCCTGGGAAAAGATTAAAATCTACAAAAGAGATGATTGAGAAGGAAATCTCGAAACCTAAGAGAAAATGTGCTACATGTGAACAGATGGTTCATCATGACAAAAGAAATTGTCCTCTAAAGAACACCAAGAAATAAGTTCCTTGTTTTTTTTTTTTTTTTGAGTTTATTAGAATGACATTTGATTTAATTCTATCGATTCACACTTATTGTTATCTTTTATGTCGTTCAATAAAGTATTCACTTTTATTACTATTGAGGATGACATTGTCAATCAACATAACAATATTTATATTTTCTTATTACTTAAAAATACTCATAAAACGTAATACAAAAATTCATTCCATCGACTGTATAAATTCATTATTTTCAAAAATTCTAATACAAAATTTCCATCGATTGTATAATTTACAGCAACATATACAACTTCTTTCAATCATTTTAAGATTGATTTTAATGTTAACAAAAATGTTTTATTATTTACTGTAATATACAAACGATACATGCAATTTGTAGATAAGAATTCATTATATTTATATTCTATTTCAGAATGACTACATAACGTATTCTACCAGAATCATAACAAATACTACCTTGCATCATCATCATATAATTTGTAAAAAAAAACATTCTAGTCACAATAGTCACAAAACATTATTAACCACAACATTGAATTATATTAACAAGATTATTAGAAACAAAAAAACATCAACACATGCATTAGTAATGTTAATTTGCATTATATGAAAACTACATTACTAACAAGAACCTTTGATTTTCACAATGCACAACATCATCATCCTAGAATTTAAACAACGCATCAAGACACCCATTATACAAAAATTAACATTCCATTATAACATATATCGAATACTACTGATAACATTACTTCATAACGTCTGTTAGACAATCTACTTTTTCAAACATCTAACATAAGGCAGAGTCATTTTCAACATTCAAAAAAACAAGTTCAGCTCATGACATATCAAAGTTTATCTGTCAACTTATTAAATACCACGCCAAATTCTTACCTACGACCCTTTGATTTTCTTTTTTTCTTCCTGTTTTCAGCTGACTCTCTTAGAAGCATATCTTGTTCCAAAATATCAAGCTTACGAAACGCTTCAAAATCTTTAACTATCATACTCTTGAACTTACCGAAATCAGATGTCAACAATCTTGCCATGTATTTCGTCCTTAGCTTAATTGTAGCACTCACATCAGCAGGCATTTTACCTGTAAGACCACACTCCCAACGCCCTTCATATTCCCCCATGTACGTTTCCATATGCCTCATGAGGTATATTCCACATTCTGTTCCAGCTTTTTCGACTAGCCAAGATATGTTCATCACACGTGCTGCTTTAAAAGTTAACGTTTTTGCCATTGGATGATGTTGTGATGTCAAGTAGTTGCAAAACAGTTTTTTCTGGCATTAATTACAACAGATACATATAAAATACTCTTATAATATTCCTTAGAATGGAAAACTATTAATCAGAAATTTATTGATTATCTTACCACCAGGTTTGGTATCATGCCATACTTTCTTTCCAAAGTTTCTGTTCTCTTCACATGATCTACTATGTAGTACAAACTTGATCTCAGATCAAAGATGAGTAAGTAATACTTTCCATCATCAACTATTGGGAAGAAAACCTTGTACACATTAAAAGAAGAGGTTAAGTTAATATTAATTGATGCCACAAATATTATATTTATAAAATAATCTTACAAGTGCAACATCTCTAAAGCTTGGCTTCACATCAAATTTCTTAGTGTAGATTCGCAATAAAGTAGCAAAAAGCCTACATTTCATATCTTCCAACTTTAGCTCATTCAATATATCTTCTGTCTGAAAAACCCCAACTCAACATCAATATTAATTCTACAGAAATAAATTTGAATTATAAATTTTTTTACAAAATAAATTCATACCACAATAGTTGTATCGAAGAAAAATCTCGAAAGCGATGATTCATCCTTGTAGTTCTCCATTTTATTTAAAAACGCAGCCCAACAATCAATTATTTTAAAATGCAAAAACATTCCATGATTAAATTGATATGCAAAACCCTGGTGCAGCAAATGACCTGTTCCAATGTCCCAAATCTCATCCCTGTGAAAAAAAATATGTATAACATCAATCTTAATACATTCATTTTAAAATTATAGAAATATAATAGGTGACACATATATAAACATATATATATATATATATATATAAATACAGACCCGTCATCTCTTGTAGATGCAAAAACTGAATTGCATATCCATGTTTCATCCTTAGACAGTTTTTCCCCAACCTTAACAATTCTTTCAATATAGGGTGAATGAAATACTTTTGCTTTTTTAGGAATACATTTTTCCCTTTTGTCATTATCATCATATCCTCCAGCATTATCAACAGCTTCTCCTAAATTTCTTCCTACCAGATTATCCCCACTAATTACTGACATTCGCTTTTTCTTTTTATACACTTGTAACTCAGTTTCATCCAACAACTTGATCATTTCCTCATTCACCCCTGGAGGTCGATGAAACTGAGTCATTGTTAAAGAAGTCGTATCAACAGGTGTGGTATAATTGTCTTCCTTTTCTGTATTAACTTCAGTAAGTATCAATCCTCTAATAGGTGAACTATTTCCTTCACCGCCATCACCTACATCATTCATATTTAGCTCATTAAAGCAGGCAGGCTCATGCACTTTTTTGTTACCTGCCCCTTTAAACACTCCCTTAAAAAGTTCATTCATTTTCTCCATCCACTCATTCAGCACCACACTATGAGGGAATTTTAACAACCCATCCTTCAACGCAACCTCCATAATACTTTTCTCTGTTACAATTACCCCATAACTATGCTCTATAACAGCAGCGTACGCCTGAAACACATATAATTAATAAATGATAACATTACAAAAACGTGTATTATATATTCTATTAGAATATATCATTAACTATTACTTTCAGAATATGTACTTCATAATCTACCATAATATTACCTCTTCATCTCCAAAATCCCTCTTAAAGCTTAGCATTTGCTGTTCTTCAGCTCCTGTTTCATCGCCCATATCGACATCATCATGCTCATCCTGAAATTGCCTCCCGAACCCTCCCAAACTAATTTCCAATTTTTGAACCTCTAACAATTTAGCACCGTTTATATGCCCAATAAAAGGAAGCCTTTTGTCTATCTTGATAGAATACTTCATGTTATACACGTACACCAACTGAAAAAAAAAAAACATTAATTTAATCAATACATCAATAATAAATCGATACGAAATATATACATTCATATAAAAATATTTCAAACATACAATCAGAAGTGTAATAGGACCACTGTAGTAGCTTGATTTGCCATCCCTTTTCCATAGTTTTTTTTCTAGATCCCAAACAATCAAGCATATATTTACACCAATTTAACTTTGAGAAGTCTTCTACCAACACCAACTTCCTTACCACTTTTATTTGATTTGTTCCCATCAACATTAACTCTATGAAGTTGTTAACAAATAGGGTCAAAAAATTCAGCCTAAACATCAAATTATCCTTTGTTGTAGCCTAAATCCTTCTTAAATACTCCTCACCATTGAACTTATCACCACTATATTGTCCCTTCCATACTTCTAGAATTTAATTTCCCTTATCACACAATGGTAACTCATTGATGTCTTCTCCACCAAATGGCAACCCCATCATATCATGCACTGTTTGTTCTGTTATCTCAATAACAGAGTTTTGTAGGACAAGTCTTTTACTATCTGCATCATAAACATCTAAAAGATAGTAGCTAAGTTGTCCCGGATAACTTGTAATATTCACTTGCAGAATTGATCCAAAACTCATTCTCAAGATTGTTTGTTTCTGTTCCGGCGACATTCCCATAACAGCTGCAGTGATGTTATCACATTTCATTCTGGTTGGAAGGTATCTTAAACTAGGTGGGTATTCCTTATTTGTTTTTCTAACATTATCTTCTTTTTCTTCTTTGACAGTTTCTTTTTCTTCATTGTGTGCCCATGTAAATGATTGTAGGCCAATCATTTGTGGTAATTTAAGAAAGTGATTTTCTTTTTAAATTAAATATAAAAAAATCAAATAAATGGGGTTTAATCAATTGACCGGTCAAACAAAGGTAGAATGGTATTATCTTAAAATATCATTAAATCTCAATAAATGAGCATTAAATGTTACACATGTCACCATTTTACTGGTAGGATGATATATAGAAATAAAAAGTAAGAAGATATATATATATATATATATATATATATATATATATATATATATATATATTATGTGCATGTATGATTGATTCTGGACCAATAATTTTAGTTATTTTAAGAAAGTAATTAATACATATTAAATGCTGAAGATGTAATTAATATTCATTATATTTTCAACATGTAATATGCATTAATTACTTTCTTAAAATAACTAAAATGATTGGTCCAGAATCAATCATACATGCACACAATAGATAGTGAAAACAAAATAACCTAACCATATATATATATATATATATATATATATATATATATATATATATATAATGTAAAGATTCTACCAATTGTTGCTACTGATGGAATGATAATGGAATGATTGACATTTTTGGTATCCTTAAATTTTTTTCTTTAAATAAATGAGTATGCAATTTGACAAAAATAAACAAATGCATACTCTCTAAAGCTGGAGGGTGTGGGGTGCGGTTCAGCTACGGTTTCAGCTGATGTGGCACTGAAACACCGCCCCCTCTATGCGGTTTTGGAAGTGCAGTTTGAGGAGGGAGTGTGGCACCACTCCCTCCAGTCTAACAAGAGTTAGATATGTTAGCGGGTGTTGTAAAAAAACACGGTAGGAGGAGGGAGTGTGGCACCACTCCCTCCAGTCTAACAAGAGTTAGATATGTTAGCAGGCCTTCAAATCAGTGGATGGCCAGCTCAACTTTGTGGTTTTTGTGCCTAATGAACCTAACATTTTTTTGTGTGTTGACGGAAAGGCGAAGCGTTTTCTTTTACTTTTTTATACCCTAAAATAACAAAGTACTATTTTATTCTTGTTGGAAGGTTTTCGAGTGGAGCATAGAAAATCAAGGTTAAGTTCTCTGGTCAAAAAATTGCAATAGGTATAAAAACCATTACGACCATTTTGCAAAAGTCAGATCGGTAAAAGAATTCACCACAAAATATTTTTCAAAAAAAATATTTATTTTCTTGAATTTGAAATGTTGGTTTCAGTGTTTCATGGTAATTTTTTTCTTTTGAATCGGGTTTTAAGTGTACAATGGATGTTGTTATTATCTAACTTTTGTTGCCTAATGCTGACCAACGACCATTGAGGTGAGAAGGTTTATCATCTTCATGATCCATGCCCTCCACCCCATCTGTAGTCACTAAATTGTTTTGTTAACGGCAGGGCTGGCCGCGAGATATCTAAACAAACATAGAAAGAAAAAAAAACACAAATAAAAATAAAATTACCTTCATAAACTCTGAAATCTGTAAAAAAAATGACCTTTCTGATTAGTAATAGCCTGTATTTTTAAAATACAAAACATATATTACAAAAGAAAAAGAATTATAACTATATTTCCTTTTTGGCTCTTAACTTTAAAACCGATGTAGAAACTAAGAAAAGTACAACACTTCTCCCTCTTAACACCTTTGTCATCTATAAACATAGAAATCAAAATTTTATTAGAAATAATATATATAAACGAACAAGAAAGAAAAAAAATCAAAAATCAGAAAAGGAAAAAGAAACTTTACCTTAAACAATTTTGAAACTTGTAAAAAAAGAACTTTATTGATTTGTAAAACCTAATGTTTTTCAAATTACAAAACATTAGATATTGCAATTTGCAAAACACTGATATTACATTAGAAATATAAAAAAAAAATCATAAATTATATGACCTTCTTATACCTTCTATCTTCTGATTTTCTAAACCACGAGTGAAACTGAGGGGAAGATTTTTTTGATTGATTGCTTTGAGCATAGAAATAATAAAACCTGATTTTTAAAATACAAAAATAAATAAATAAATAAATAAAATAAATAAAAAAACATCAAAAATTGTAAGATTTTTTAATACTACATTAGAAAGATATATTCAGAAATTGCAAGACCTTTTTTTATACCTTATGATTTTCGAGGATACCAGCATCTGTTTTTTTTATTCTGCTTTTCAAGGATATCATGAATTCGGGATATGTTTGTCGATTGAGTGCTTTTGATTTTAGGAATCAAGAAGTGAAGAAGATATGCTTCTAAAGTTATGATTAAGTGATTTTCTTGAAGAAGAAAAAGTAAGACTATAAAAGAAATCAAAGGCAAGCATTTGATTTGCTTCGTCATCCGTTTGATTTTAAACAGAAAGCTAAGAATGAGATTGTTGCTTGAATGTGGACGATTAACATTGCTAGCCATCAATATCGCCCCATGCGCGAGCCGGAATCCAAGAACATAGAAAACTGAAGCGTTTTTTTCTTGATTTTTTTTTTATTTCTCGCTCGGAGTGTGGAGAGGAGTGTGAAGCGTCCAACTTCCTGCACACAATTTGTTTAACCTAAATAGATTTGGGCCAAATTGAACCTCCTCTAAAACATATGTTAATAAAATTTTGGGCTCTTTTGTTTGGTGGGCCCTAGGACATGTTGAACACCCCATGGGCCGGCACTAGTTAACGGGTGTCTACGCCCCTACTTATTATAATATTCTAATTTTCTTAAAATACATCTTTTCTAAGCATTGTATTTTGAAAGTACAATGCCATAAGCAAAAAATACATGATTAAAATTGCTGCTATAACATTAAAAAATTTCAATGCTTTATGTAAAGTGGCTCTAAAAAGAATTGAAAGTACATGTTGTAAGAGTATAATTTTATTTTTATTTTTTTCAGGATTTTAAAGAGTAAAATAAAAATTTTGATCTAAAAATATAGACCAAATTTATAATTTATCTTTTCTAACTTTAATCTATACTCTAATTGACAAAGCATTCGCTAAGATTCCGCGTCAATTGCACGTTCCATTCCATCATTTTATGACATATTATACTTATTGGTATTGTTTTTTATGCAGGATTAATGAGACAAAAAAAACTCAACTTATGCAACAAATATTTTGTATTTGGCCCACAAAACATCAAAAAAATAATAACAATAATAAAAGAAAAAAAAAATTTGATTCATGCAACACACAGCAGGCTTCTTTTCTAGTTACAGTTATTTATCCTATATTTTGCGAAGTACCATTGCTAAATATTTTTTTACAGTTATATACTTATATACCATATTTTGGTTTTTTACAAAAGAAAGAAAAAAAAACTATATATCTAACCAATTTGGCAATTTATAATTTTCGTTTTTGGTTTAATTTATTTAATGTTTAAAACCAAAAGCAACATGGATTCCTCGTTTTCACCCTCAAAGTATATATTTAATAATACTTCACCTCAAAAGCAAGCTTTGTCATGCTATGCTGATTCCTAGCTTCATATGTTAACAAAGTGGTCTTCAACTCTTTCCCAAAAAAGCAAAACAAAGCGGTCTTCAAGATTCTGAATCACAAATGTTGCTATTTATATTCATATACAAAGATCATCAACAGTACTTGCATACGATCCCATAACTACTAATTAATACTAAACCACGAAATCCAAAAATGGCCAAGCACGACGATATCAATTCTAACAGCATGGAGAACCAAGATGGGGCATGCGTTATTATCGACTTGATAGAAAACGCCATGCCACCACCTTCATCATCCGCAAAAATCCGCAGAGTCCCGGAGATTTTGTTGAGAGAGGAGGGCGATTACGAGAAGTACTATGTTCCAAAGGTCGTTTCCATCGGTCCATACCATTATGGCAACCCGAAGTTCGAGTCAGTCGAGAAACTCAAGCCTGTTTTTACCAAGCAACTCCTCTCACGATTGGATTATAACGTGGGCCTTAGGAACTTGTATAAAAAGCTTGGGGAAGCGAACATGGTGAAAGAGTTAAGAGAGTTCTATGAGGAGGAATCAACAGACCATCTCAATGATGAGGAATTCACTAAGATGATGTTGCTGGATGGATGTTTTATTTTGTATTATATTCGATTTATCTACGGGGAGAGAGCTGAAAATTGTAGCTACTTGAGAAGCCACCAGACTGTGTTAATCAACCAAGACTTGTTCTCGCTGGAAAACCAAATTCCCTTCAAAGTTCTAAACGAGGTGATGGATTTGATAAAACTTGATAGGCTTGACAAGTTTCAATCCTTCTTCGTTGACAACATTTTGTCTCCGCGGATGCAGAAAAGAGTTTGGTTCCAGTTTTTCAATTTAGGAAGTCGTTCGACCCAAACTGATCAAAATTATGCACCAGAATCACACGGGAGCTATATATTCATAGGTGATCATCTGCTCCATCGTCTGCATACTGGGCTAAAGGGGATAAGTGCACAGAATGAATCCCACACGATTGTTCATTCCAACCGTAATGATGAAATAAGCACCAGATGTACTTTTCGTAACGTTAGCGAGCTTGTAGATGTCGGGATCCATTTCAAGCCGAGTAGCCGAATGTCTTTGGATACTGTGGAGTTCGTTGAACTGTGGTGGTGGTGGTTTTCAGCATATTTAAAACTTCCTCCGATAACAGTGGATGACTCCACCAAGCTCATGATTTTAAACTTAATAGCCTATGAAATGTGTTCGGATGACGCACATGCATGGGTTACCTCCTACATATGCCTCCTCGATTCTCTCATCGATCACCCTGAGGATGTGAAGGCTCTTCGAAATGCTGGGGTCCTTGATAACTCACTTGGAAGTGACCAAGAAGTTGCAACACTCTTCAATGAAATAGCCAACGGCCGCGGTTTGGTGCCCAACAATGTAGCATATTCCAAAGTCATGTACCAAATCCAAAAACATTATGAAGACTTGAGGAACACATGGTGTTCACAACTCAAGCACGAGTACATCAAGAGCCCATGGTCGTTTCTAGCTCTAGTAGGAGCTGTGATGGCTCTTTTTCTTAGTGCTGTTCAAACTTACTACACTGTCTGGAGTCCCAAAGGCCAGTGAGATCTATGATCTTTGCATGTTTTTTAACTGAAACATCGATTATAGATGATGGTTCTTTTCACTGCATTTCCTTTGTTCATCTGTCGTTTTAGTCGCGGTGTGGTGTGCTTTTGAAAGAGTGATTACGTACGTGTGTTGTCTGTTTCCGCTTCTTGTATTCGATAACAATAACTTTGTCTAAATATATATGATTTATATATGAGTAATATAATAATCATTAGTTAATGATACATGTCATCAAACTTAATCGGATGTCTATTATTGTTGATATATATTTACAGTTTTACATTAATATGTTTGCTTGATTTATGGATTCATGAATTCTATGGTGCTCAAGGAATTGACACATCACCTATTATACATCTATACAACAACACTCATAACCCATTAAACCCTTATTCAATCATAATCACCATTTTATTATTTCTATTGAACCATTCAATGATCATTCAACTCCTTCATTCAATTTTACTCAATGTCGTCACCCACACTCATTGAGTTCATATTTAATGGTAATCATCATCTCATTCAACTCTTATACTACTTGCATTGTTGGATGCTCTTAGTTAGTTTGTGTGTGTGTTTGTCTATATATATATATATATATATATATATATATATATATATATATATATATATATATATATATATATATATATACACACACTAGCCGTTTACTCGCGCCAAGTGACGGGTACGAATAATTTTTCAGAAAATAGTTTCCACAGGCGATTTTTTTTTTACGTAAATAATTTACTACATCTACACAATTATCAATAAGTGTAATGCTAGTAAATACGCTTGTTTACAAATGTGTACAAACACATGACATAAAATTCAAAATTTTGTTCTAAAAGTGGTAATGTTTTATAAGTAGTCATAAGACTCACTCATGTGACGTGGAATCGAGCCATCATTCCTTAATGTCGAATCTATATCGTACATCTGGAGTATGTATAGTTAGTGAGTTCCTGACTTGATTTATGGTTGCCATTAGAGAACAAAACCCTTAGAATCACCCACATAGACTGTGTTGTGGGAGTAGGCTCTAGCAATCAAGTTATATCGATGTGTATGATGAGATGGTTTCTCCTAGACGAAGAGAACAATCTTGGTGGGAAGATCTTGTCTGAGGATTAGATATCCTTTTAAAGGAGGAGGAGTTGTTCTATTTAAAGAGTCAAGTTAAGGGATAATTAGGTAAAGCCTTGTATCACCCATTCTAAATCTACGATCCATATCCAACACCAAGACCGGATGACCCGATTTCATGTCACATCAATGGATCTTATGACTACTTACATCCAGCATAAAGAACATAATACTACCAAAACAGGTAACGAACTTTGGTTTTTGTCCACATTTTGGTAACTATGTTTTTTTCGTATATGTTTGACATGAACTTTTTTTTGTAACGCCCCGATTCTCAGGTATTGATGTAAATAAGAATTTCTTTGGTTTTAAATCCTACTCAACGAGTTGGTTGCACTACTCGTTGAGTAGCAGCAGGGTGGGATTGCGTGTTTAGTGACCTACTCGTCGAGTCCATGAAGGGACTCGACGAGTAGGAGCTGGCAGATGAAACCCTAAATCCCGGGGTTTTGCACCCTATTTAAAGAGGCTTAAGCCTCCTTTGGCCTCTTTGTAGTCCTTGAGAGCTCACAGAAACCCTAATTCGTGTGGTGCCTCATTCTTGTGTGTCTTGAGCTTTAGAAAGAAGGTTTTTGGAAAGGAAGAGCTTGGAGGGCAAGAGACTAGGAGGAAGGAAGGTGTGGGAATCAGAAATCTACCTCATTTAGCATCATTTGGAGGTATCAAGTCGCCATCTTTACCTCATTTTTCCTTCTAAACCTCATTTGGTTGAGATCTAGGGTTTTTATGGTTTGATTGTGATGATATTGTGGGATATGAGCTAGATCTGAAGTTGTAACTTCAGATCTGGACCCTTCTTGGGTCCTAGAGTCATAAAGCTCCGAGTTTGACCATGTATGAATCTTTCCTTGAGTATGAAACCCTATTGTGAGCTTGGATTTGACATTTAGAGCATATTGTCGTTATACTTCTTTTTTAGTTTTTTTTTTTAATTTGTTTTTTATTTATTATACATAGATTATAAATTAAGTGATTTATGAATAAGTGGGATCCACTGCCACCACCACCATCTTGCTAAAGGAACCGACAACCACCATCCTTTTTACCTCCGACAACCACCACCCTTTTTACCTCTAACAACCACCAGCCTTCACCTTCGGAACCCACCACATGTATACGTATTTCGAGTTCTAGAAACAACCAGACACCAAAATCATAAACAAACCAAACCACCAAAATCAAACATTAAACGACAAATATGAGTTCCAGATAGTGAAATCGATATCAAAACCAATTTTTTTTCTTATTCAAATTTTGAAAATCAAACCAAATCCATAATCAAGAACAAAACCAATCAAACACCAACTTGAGTTCAAGAGATGAAAATTGAAGCAGTTGTGTCCTTATTTCGAATTTCAGAAATCCAAATCAAACCTAGGATCAATCTACAGAGTTAGGGATGTAAACACACAAAGGCACTTTGATTTGTAGAGTTGGGGTAGATGCGAAGCAGAATAAACGTTGGTGGCTGTTGCTAACAATTCCGACGAGAGGAGGAAGCGGAGAAGCTAGGGCTCACACACAAAAGCATCTAACCTCAAAACATAATCTAACATCATACCTGAAAATCAAATAACCCTTCTGATCCGAATATGACTTGAGGTGCAGGTTCGATGTCGGGTTTCGAGGTGCAAAACTCTGACGACAACGACTTTAGAGATACAAAACTACGACGAATTTAGAGGTACGAACCAACAAAGGTTCTAATGGGTGGGGTGGGCCACATATCCACATTTTTTCTATATTTAATAAATGAAAAAAAATTAAAAAAAAAAGTATAAGGGCAATATAATCTTTTCATCTCTGCAACGGACCAAATACACAATAGAATATAAAATAGGGACCGTTCGAATGCATATATATATATATATATATATATATATATATATATATATATATATATAGTAAAGTGAATATACCTAACAACCTTATATAAGCTTAGGTACCTAACCTCATCAAACTACGTTATTTTGCATTAAATTTTCATTGCAATCATCCAAAGTTCTTAAACTTCATACCTAAACTTGATTTACTTCAAAAAAATTTGGAAATTCATCATTATATTTCTCCTACATCCTTTCATTTGTAGCGGTAGGATATGAAGCTCATCAGGTGGTATTCGATAGAAAGACGTGATGTAAAAGAAAGATATTGGTGAAAGTCCAATGATTTTGGAAGTAATCAAGTTATGGGGTTAAAATTTAAGAACCTTAGGCAATTACAATGTAAATATGATACAAACCGATGTAGTATTATGGAGTTAGGTACCTAAGTTTATATAAGGTTGTTAGGTATATTCACTTTATATATATATATATATATATATATATATATATATATATATATATATATATATATATATGAAAAATGAAAAACTTTAGGGATCAAACGCACAACTGCTGCAAACCACATGGATGTTTTTAGTAATTTGTTCGAAGATATATAATTTTTATATTAATTTTTTAACTCACTCGGGCTTACGCCTCGTTCCGCCTTAAGGCTTAAGCCTCATGAGGCGGCAGGAAAACGCCTCAAGGCTAGATTCCATTCTTTTAAACCTTGGCCACCATCAATCATTTTTTTTTGAAAATCCTACAATCCCAAAAAAAGGGAATAAACAGTTACACAGATTATAAAGCTAGACCCACAAACAAATGAAATGAATTTCATAGTCACATGTTGTCGAACACTTAAAGTGTGGTTCCGTATGTCAATATGCATGTCAGTATGTGCCAATCACCAATGAAGACACTAAGGCTAAGAGGTGTCATCACGCGTGAGAATTGACTGAAAATATGTCACGTCATTATTTTAACCATTCCACAACCAACCTACTTGGTTGTGGAAATGATGGTGAAGAAGAAAGAGATTGTAGAGAGAGAAAGACACAAACAAATCTTCCACCAATCGGAGCCTTCGTCTTCTTCCGTAGCTGGTACCACGCCACAAGACAAAAATACCTTAAACTCAAATCCTGGGAGTTTGTGTTTGCACATCCACAAACAAATACTTTTGGTGCAAATTGGTATAAAATATCAAACATAGGTATTGTGTGTTCCGATAAGAGACAAAAATACCTTAAACTCAAATCCTGGGAGTTTGTGTTTGCACATCCACAAACAAATACTTTTGGTGCAAATTGGTATAAAATATCAAACATATCCCGATTGGATGCTTAGCAGATACAATTCTGCATCATTTCTACCCGAGTTCAATGCATATCAAACGCAATACGCCACATCATGTATAACCATAAATTCATAATAGAAGACTGACGCACAATTGTGATGCAAAAGGGTTTTAAATTACAAGATATGTGGAAAAATAATATGACATTGACGTATAAACTATAACTATACTGTATCAAAATGTCAATTTCCATGACAAATTGAGAGAAATCCATGCTAATCAACTGAAACATACAATAATCATCATATCCAGAGAAAAACAAAAGCTTACAAGTATCTTAATTTCTATTCTCGATCTTGAACCAAGTTGTTGATCATCGTTCCCAATGGTAAAGTTCCATTCACCATCATGTCTAATCTACAAGTATTAGAAGCACGACCGAAAAGAGAAAGCCCAAAAGTCATTAACTCAGGCAGAAACAATCGTGATGACAAAAACCCATGCCAATAACGAGGTTCAAGATCAAAAAACGCATCAAAAAACCTTCGTGTCCCTTCCAAATCAAGCTTAAGCAAGAGATCCATACCAAAACAGAAAAACTCTCTTTGTCTTCTCCGTTCAATTGGCCACAAATCCCGCCAAATCCCAGCTGATAAATCCGTCCCCGACACCGTTTTTTCAGAATTAAGATAATGAATTATCGATTTTGCAACAATCGGGGCGGCAGCTAGGGTTCTAGCCACCATGTATCCGGTGGAAGGATGCACCATACCGGCGGTGCCGCCTATTCCAAGAACTCTTTGAGGGAGGACCGGGAGCGGCCCACCCATCGGAATAACACACCGTTCATCTTCTTCGATGCTTTTTACTTTTATACCCAAATGCTTTAACCTACACACCATTCGTTCTTGAATATCTTCAAATTTTAACCCTGGTCGAGCCACGAGTGAAGTTTCTTCAAGAAAGATCCGATTTGATGAAAACGGCATCGCGTAAAGGAAAGTTGGGATTTTTGAATTCCGTTCTTTGATTTCGGGATTGTTGTTGAGATGTGAATCTCTCCAATCCATGAAGAGCATTTTGTCAACATCAAAAGGGTGTTCTTCTACTTCTGCTAGAATCCCATATGCGACTTGGTATCCTGGATTGTAAGGCTTGTCGTATTGAACCAAAGATCTTGAAAAACCAGTTGCATCGAGGACTAATGTCGCTTGAATGGTGACACCATCGTTGCAGATTAACAAAGATTTAAGTTCTTCATGAATGACTTTGATTACCTTCGCTTGATGAAACTTGACTCCATTTGATATACATTTCTTTAACATCTTTGATTTGAGTTGTTTCCGGTTAACTCTTCCGTAAGGTCTACCGAGATTCTTGGGTGAATTTTCGTTGATGTAAACAACGGCGCTTGACCAGGTGGTGTCGAGGCAATCTAGCAAATCCATGGCCTCAAATTCATCGACCCAAACACCATAATTGTTGGGCCATATCTGTTGAGGTGAAGGGTCAATCGAGCAAACGGTGAGCCCGGCATCGGAAACTTGTTGGGCAACCGCAAGGCCCGACGGGCCACCGCCGACCACCACAAGATCCACCACGAGACCCTTTGAAGGATCGTAGAGAGGAAGCTCGAAATCGAGGAGTTCTTTCTTGATTTCGGGAACGAGTTCTAGAAGAGCACTACTACTGGCCTTAACACAACAACCTCCATGACCCCATTTCAAATGGGGTTTCTTAGGGAAAAATCTAGTTTCGTGAATTTGAGACTTGGATGAACTCAAAGTGGTTGCGTTTCCTGCAAATCTGTTGATTGCGTGGAGAAATTCGAACGAACTGTGAGTCCTCAACAAAGAATCCATGGAACACCCAGCTGGAATTACGGCAATTTACGATGTTCTTTCAACTTAAAACCACGAATTATTCAAAACATACCAAGAATCCGAGAAACCCCCTAAATTTTTATAACAAATTTATGAACTTTTAGTAGTAACTGATTCAAGAAACCTAATTTCGGGTTAGAAATGGAGATATTTGAATAGAAATGAGATGGATCAGTGGTGAATCATACAATAAAACTCATCTAAAAGTCGATGAATTGAAAGGAAGAAAGAAGGAAAGACTTACGAGTGGAGGTAGGAAAGGAGAGGTGTTGAAAGATATCATCTTTTCTGGGAGATGGATAAAGAAGGAAACAAGTGAGAATCATGTGGTATGGCCTTGCTTGGCCTCGGCGACATGAAAGAAATACAACGAAAATGACCACTAATTAAATATAACAATTTGGTAGTATATTTTGTAAATTATTAAAATGTAATTAAGTTTGAAATGGGTGAGCAATCGAAAAACCCGATAACCGAGACCGAAAAATCAAACTGGAAACGATAACCAATGGGTTGGGTTTGAATTTTTCAAAAACCAAAACAATTTGGTTCGTTTTGGTTTTGCCGTATAAACATACCCACAGTCCATCGAAACCGAACCGATCCAGGGTAAAAAGCTGAAGGCAAAATCCACCCATAAACCACTTTTTTATTTTGATTTTTAATATAGTTATGTTCATTATACACCACATTACTCATTCGCCTCAAACATCAAATTCCCGTTCCCGCTTACTAGTCCCAAACGCATTAGTCGGTTTTAAACTTTAGATTTTATCTATTTCGTACTTTGGACGTGTTCGGCCCACAACGTTTGGGAGCTTCTGACTTTTAGCTTTTAAAAAAACGCTAGTAAAAAAGAAAAAGTCTTGTTCGACAACATGAGCGTTTAGCTTTTAGCCTAAACAAAACGTTTCAAAATCAAAAGCTACATGAAGTAACTTTCAACAAAACGCTTCAAAATCAAACGTTACCCACTACCCGCTACCAGCTACTTTTGCCGAACACGCCTTTCATGTTTATTATCAACAAACTTTTAGTAGCAATATTAAACTTTGATCGTTTGATCTTTTTTTATGGTTGTAGAATTCGTACTCTATATTTTAATATATTTACATTAGACCCACTACTATTTATAGCAGTGTATTTTCAATGGGTTTGAACTCGAAAATCCATAAAACCAAACCGAAAACCGACCCATGTCGAAACTGAACTCATATGGGTTTAAAAAACAAAAAAACGGCTTTCTACATTTAGTTTCGGTTTTAACCAAAAATCTATCCAAATCAACCCATTCTTATCCCTACTTGATATATGATACTATATTTTTTGGGATAGTTTAACAACTTACATGCAATGAATCAAAATAACAAACAACAATGCCATCTTAATTAAAGAAGATAATCATAGAAATCATAGTTAGAATAACGTGTTTAATCATTTTCTTCATAATACATTATATTACAAAATTGTTGGTTTATGATAGTTTTTTACAAATTAGCAACAAAAGCAAAACAAAAAAAACTTTTGAACCATCATAATGCTCCAATGATCTTGTTCTATAAATTTTTAGTGACAAAAGCTGTAACGTCCCAAAAGTAATGACATAAAATTTTCGTTTTTAGATTAATAAATCGTTAATACATAACATTTCCATAAAACCAAGATAATCAAGATTTATCAAAACATCATCATCAAATCAGAGTAAGTCACAGAATACGGAAACATGTGATGTATGCTCTGCAATCATCCTAAGCTCTTCCATTTGAAAATCGAAGCACCTAAAACATAAACTGAAAATCGTAAGCACAAAGTTTATTAAGTTCCCCAATATACCACATACCATACATAATAAATTAAATATTGGGCCCCGTCCTCCATCGGGCCTCGCCTGGTCTCGCGTCCCACTCGGCCTCGGGCCCCGCCCGGCATCGAGCCCCACTCGGATTACAAATCTGTCAATCACCTGGCCGCGCCTGACATTGGGCCCCACCCGATACACTCATAATCATATAATCATATAAACATATAACCTTACTAGAAAATGCAATAATCACAAAGACTATAGCATCATATACGGTCATCGAGCCCCGCCTGGTAAGCATAAAAACACATACTGATAACTAGCATACAATATCTTCATCAGACCTCGCCTGGCATTGGGCCTTGCCCGGTAAGCATACCATCATATAACACGTGCAAGAGTCGAATAGACATCTAGCATCCTAACATATAAACCATGGACCGACATTGGTGCCTTCGACCCACTAAACCCAGTGAGGATACTCACCTCGCACTGCCGAATCACACAGACGGGCCCTCACTGCTGGCTGACAGATTCCCCGAACTATCAATATCAATACAACAGCCAATTAACAAGTGAGTTCCAATCCATAATCATAAATCCATACTCGGGGTAAAAATACCATTTTACCTATAACCTAGCTTGGACCAAGACCTAGGCCCAAACTCATAACCTGAAAGACCCAAAAATCAAATAATCAACCAAGACCCAAATATGGCCCAATTTTCCAAATTTGACCCAAACCCCTTACATGGGCCTTACCGTAAGGCCCAACCAATTTTCCTAGTCCAAAACATTTATACTCAGATGTCCCATTAAGAATTCAAACACCCAAGCCCAAAAGGAAGCCCAACCATGAAGCCGAAATGCAAAAATCCACCTGACTGAGTTCGCGGGGGCGTACTCGCTATTTGGTTTGTACGTTGTACGTACAGACTTGTATGCCCACCGTACTCATCCATTAAGCCAAAATCGACATTAAGCTCTTAATGCTTAAGTGCAGAAGTCCAAACCACATATATGAGTCCACACAAGTGTCTAGAACCATAAAGTCATTGACTTTGTGACTTTGCAAGCCCCAAAAGAACCAAACTTCAAAATAAAGCATTATACTTCCACCAAATGGACACCATCTCAATGTCTCATGCATGGATTCCAAACCCTAAAGGAGACAACTTTATGCATCTAGAACCTTAGAAATGCCAAGAGTGGCAACTCATAGCTCCTGGAGTGCTACCAAACCACTAGATCTTATTCTTAGGGCTAAAAGGAACCAAAACTCATACAAAATAGATCTAAGCCAACAATGAACAAGATCAAAGCTTTTTACCTCAAACAAGCTGGAAATGAAGCACATAATCAAGATACACAAGCTCTTCCTTGATCCACAACCTTGCACCAAACTCCATCTTCTTGAGTGTGAGCCAAAACACACCATGATGCACACCGTGAGCTCCAAAACACAACCATGGAGACTAAGGGACGATTTCTAGGGTTTTGGGGACTTGGAGGCTAGTAAAGAGGCTATCCTTAAAGACTTAATGAGTTTGTATAGTGTACGCATCCAAAAATTAGGGTTTTTCCTTTCCCCTCGTACACCCCACATACTCCTCGTACGCCCAAGGTACGAGGTCTCGTAACCCCGATCTGACCCTCGTAGTACGCTAAGTATACACAACATTATGCCCAGTATAATACCCTTCGCATCAGTATGCCCCGCGTACTCCCTAAGTACGCCCTGTGTACAAGGATTTCCCCTCAAACCTTAACATATTCTAAAGGCCATAACTTTTTCGTTATAAATCTGATTCCGACGATCCTTATATCCACGAAAAGGTGACGAGAAGCTCTACACTTTAACAAACCCATACCCACCTTACAATATCTTGAACGAATGTCCAATTTCCATAAAAACCCAAGCTAAAAAAACCAAAATACCCTTTGACTCCAAAACACAAACCAATTACCCAGATCATCCAAATTACATAATCCACCTCCAAATGAGCCCAAATCTCAATTCTTCAAGGGTCCTAAGCCTGCTAATACCCAATCCCTGATCACCAACACGAAATGGGAAACGATTCGAAACAGGGCGTTACAAAAACACATAAAAGAATATGATAAAAAAAACAATACCTTTATACTTTGATGATCTTCATTCATTGGATGATTTGAAGGTCAGAACCAGTACCTCTCTATTGTGATCACACCCCCAATACGTAGATAAGCCAAAGAATATCCAAGCTCACCTTCCTAAATTTGCAAAACCCTAACCCTAAGAGGTAAAGAGTGTGGCCAATAAAGAAAGACATGAGGGAAAGAATGTGGTCAGCCTTAGCTTGGTCACGGTTAGGGTTTAGCTTTTAAGTCTTTATCCTTATTCGATTTGGTTTTTTATCCCTAAATACAAGGGATAATTACTATAATTAAAAACCAAGGGTATTTCACTTTAAACCCTATGCTTCTTTTGTTTCTAATTAACCTATCATTACACTGATTTGTTAATGAACTAATCCTTTAACTTTCTCATTTTTCGTCTTAAGCGTAAATCTTATCTTGTATGTAACCCAAAATGACACTACTAATTATGGAAAGTCATTAACTTGTTATGACCGTGGATATATTTATAATAGTCTCCCACTTGCATGTGTCAAAACGAATATATAGTCATACATTCCTTAATCCAATAAAGTGTACGTCATCCACGGCTACAATTGTACTCATAACCTGTAGGTATGAATAGTCATTAGTAAGTAATTAAATATTCAAATAAACTTTGATTATATATATCATGCCTACACATCATGTCATGCCTGGATATTTTTTATATGGTTGCTAGTTACGAACAACATTGGTGAACACCAAAGCACAACAGACAGCACAACAAAAATCTCAAGCATCCTAGCTGGAAGAATATAAAATACAACCATCTTAGAATTACTTGTGAGTATTTCCATGAAGTCATCTCTAAATGCGGGTTACTCCAATACTTAAACTCCATTACGTACATATGAGTATTATACGTATCTTTATGTTATAAACATCTCAATAGAACACATTGATAAAATAATTAAATGGCTGCCCCATGCATATATATATATATATATATATATATATATATATATATATATATATATATATATATAAAATAATTGCCAAATCATTTAAAGTTTTACACTACATAAGTTCCACAAAAAGATCAAACTAAAATAAGTAAACTCAAACCAGATCATGTAACATCCGTTAAATACTATATTATTTGGATATAAAGATCTCTACAAAATAATTGCCAAATCATTTAAAGTTTTACACTACATAAGTTCCACAAAAATATCAAACTAAAATAAGTAAACTCAAACCAGATCATGTAACATCCGTTAAATACTATATTATTTGGAAATATAATCGAAAGTACCAATGAAATCCTCAATTTATTTCGATAGCAAACGATTTTATAAAAATGATGATTTTATATTTATTAATTTATTTTAAAAATGGAATTAAAAATATAATCGTTTTAACAAAAGTATTCTAAATGAAAGTTGTCGTAGCCGTTAATACCTACGTGTGGATATAAAGAACGTCGAAAACGGAGCTCGTATGAATAAGTTATGATTTTTATATTTACTATTTAATATTTACTCTTTACCGATTACTATTATTACCCAATTACGATTAACCATCTTCTAGAAACATTTGTCATGATTACATCATGAATATGTCATACTAGTTAATGGAGAATGTCAACATTTAGCATTTATTATTAAAGAAATATATATGAATAGTAATTCTTACTAGTATAAATAAAAGGCTTAAGTCATTCATTTGCTACACCAATTCTTTCAATACTCTCTCTCTCTCTCTCTCTCTCTCTCTTGATATTTTAGTAGTTTAAGTCACGTTTTAGTCATAATTAGCTAGAAGCTAACTCCCGAGAAGCCGGTAGACGATTTTACTCGAGAAGTTATTTTCAATAGTTTGTGTTGTTGTTCTGCAAAACAGGTGAGTTGTCTCACTATCTTATTTATTCCAATATGTGTTCATGTATGTTATGTGTGTGTGTCTATATATATATATATATATATATATATATATATATATATATATATATATATATATATATATATATATATATGCATATATGTGTTATTATTTTCATAGTAGTGTAGGGGTTGCCGACAGAACGAAAGTTTGTTGAGGAGCCTATAGACTTGTGTGTTGATGATGAAATGACAAGCAGGCCTTAAATCTATAAACACTTATTATTTGTGGAACGAAAAATATACGGGGGCGAATTGTTTGTATGCATGTGTATGTATTGTGATATATGATATATTGAGGAACTCACTAAGCTTTATGCTTACCCAGTTGAATATAAATGTTTTTAAAGTTACTTATTCAATATAAAGCGAAGGCTAAGACATGACTGTACACATGCATCGTCATTTAAGACTTCTGCTATTTTATTTACTTTGGAATAAATGTATTTGTTTTTAAAAACGATTGTTAAACTATGTTTTATTTAATGTGTGAAATGGTTTTATTATTTACAAAAAAGAAATTTTTGTATTGAAAATTTAGGGACGTTACAAGTTGGTATCAGAGCTCTGATTTGAGTGAATTGGATAAACACCCGTGTGAATCCAAAATCAAACTACGAATCTGGAAATTTTTATAAAATTTTTGAAAAAAGGATTTTATATATAAAGGAGAAGATTCAATGTGTACAGCCATCCTGAGCCGAGAATTTAAAGTGAGTTCCAATATGATTATATTCTATTCTTATATTTATAGAAATGCATGCTACAATAAAGACTATAGAATCTTTTCAGGAATTGCATGTTAGACTTGCCCGATAATGTCTTATAGTCTTAAAAATTGTTTTTATGTGCTACTTGAAATTGTGTTGATATTATGTTCAAAGAGTTTAAACATGAATTCGAGAATCAATTAGGAAAGAAGATAAAGATGCTCTGATCGGACAGAGTCAGAGAGTATCTTAGTATCGAGTTCCATGACTATCTCAAGGAATGTGGAATTGTTTCACAATTGACTCCTCCTAGGACACCACAACTTAATGGTGTGACTGAGAGGCGTAACCGGACGTTATTAGACATGGTTCATTCCATGATGAGTCGAGTTTCTCTTCCCATTTCTTTATGGGGGTATGCCTTAGAGACAGCCACCCATATCCTCAATCTTGTCCCTACCAAGAAGGTTACCAAACACCTCACGAGATGTGGACATGGAAAGTCCTTCGTTAGCACATATTAAGGTTTGGGGTTGTGAAGCTTTCGTTAGACGAGAGACTCATGACAAGCTAGAACCTAGAAGTACGAGATATATTTTTACTGGTTACCTACAAAAGTTTTTTGGATATTTGTTCTATAGACCTAGTGAGAACGTGGTCTATGTAGCACGAATAGGAGTTTTCGCAAGGGAGCTCATATACAAAGAGGACGGTAAGAGTACCATTGACCTTGAAGAGATTCAAGAGTCAACTAATGAAGGAACCTTATAAGATATTAGCGCTCAACCAGAGGATGAGAATCCTGTTGAATCCATTGGCAAATCATTACCTCTTCGCCAATCTAGTAGAGTTAACATGCCACCTGAGTTTTATGGTTTCCATATAACTACAAAAGGTGACACATTTGTCAGTGATCGTACACTGGTAAATTTGGATGAGCCAACTAACTACAAGGAAGTAATGATAAGCCCTAAAGCTAACAAGTGGAAAGAGGAAATGGATAGTGAGATCAAGTCCATGTATGATAACTAAGTTTGGAATTTGGTTGATCAAGAACATGGTCAAAAGACAGTTGGTTGCAAATGGATCTTCAAGAGAAAACTAACAATGATGGAAAGGTACACACTTTCAAGGCATGACTGGTTGAAAATGGCTTTACTCAAACCCTAGAGATTGACTATGATGAGACGTTCTCACTTGTGGCTAAGATAAAGTATATTAGAATAATAATTGCCATAGCTGCCTTTCATGATTATGAAATATGGAAGATGGATGTTAAAACTTCTTTCCTTAACAGGAAGTTAGCTGATGATGTTTACATGAGTCGTCCAAAGTGTTTTGTAGATGCAAAGTTTCCTAATAGAGTGTGCAAGCTTGAGAAATCCATTTATGGATTGAAACAAACATCTTGTAGCTGGAATCTTTGCTTCCATGAGAAAGTAAAGGAATTTGGTTTCTCTAGGAGTGAAGATGAGTCATGTGTGTATGTCAAGGATAGTAGGAGTATAGTAACCTTTCTAGTGTTGTATGTTGATGACATACTCCTTATAGGAAACGACCTTCCAACTTTGTAAGAAGTAAAGTCTTGGCTTGGAAAGTGTTTCGCTATGAAGGATCTAAAAGAGGCAACCTATATTCTTGGGATAAGAATCTTAAGGGATAGAAAGAAAAGACTAATTGATCTTAGTCAAAGTACATACTTGGATAAGGTACTAAAACATTTTAGTATGGAAAATTCCAAGAAAGGAGAGCTACCTATTTAGAGTATGCCAAGTTTAGTAAGACTCAAATCCCTAGTACAGATTAAGAGATAGCAAAAATGAGTCGAGTCCCATATGCTTTGGTTGTAGGATCGATCATGTACACTATGACATGTACTCGCCCTGATGTTTCATTTGCTTTAAGCATGGACAATCTCTTTCAGGAAAATCCTAGAAAAGCTCATTGGACAATAGTAAAGAATATTCTCAAGTACCTGTGAAGGAAAATGATCTAATTCTAGTCCTTGGTGGCAGAGATACATTGAGAGTAAGTGGGTATAGTGACGCCAACTTTTAAATAGATAGAGATAATCTTTGTCAATTATTTATTCTTGTGTTTCATTTTGCATGTTTTACTTGAATAATTTGATTATTCGAAATTCTATAGTTGCTTATACTTTAGGAAGTAAGTAGTGAATGAAGACTATCATGAATTGGATTGTAGATTGTCCAAGGAGTTTAGACATGGCAATTATGTTGCTACAATGTTCATAAGTACTTAGAAAATGGAGATTTGAGTATTGGATAAACCTACACTAAGAGAATTACTTCATGGATTATATCACGAGTAATTCTGAGATGATATTTTATATTCTTAAAATGGAGATATACGAGTTGTAATTTACAAGTCGGTTGTACATTGGTATTGCCAAAATGCATTTGTAACTTGATATTATGAAACATAATGCCATGTTCGATTTGGAGAATAAAAGATATAATCATATGAGTCAAATTTTATTCGTTCCTTTTGCCCTAACGGAAAAAGCGATATCTTTGGTCCCATCGGTGATTTGGTGTTGACTTATAGCGTTGGGTCCATCCAAGAATAATGTAACACCCGTGTTTCTAGGCTAGGCTTAATGATGATGTAATAGTCTAGGTTAACCTTTGTAACTCATTTTGAAATAACAAGAATGTATTATTTGAGTATTATGTGTTTTATGCTTAATTGTGTGGCTTAAATGAATTAAGAATAAAAATAAGCGTAATAATAAAATATTAGATAATCCCAATATCTATGAAGGAGTTGTAGTGGTCGTTACAAGGATTCCGAAAATATAAAGAATGTCGAAATCCGAGTTATAACAAAGAAGTTATGACATGTCGAAGTTTCGCGACAGAACCAATACGACACTACATGACGTAAATAGTGAGTTTACGGTAGAGCGATACTTAGCCTTAGTGATCTAAACGAAAATCATAGAATACGTTAAACTAAGAGCATACATAAATATAACGTCTAAATCTGACTTCGTATGAGGAAGTTATGATTTTTCTAAGTTTCGACTTAGCAGTATGCAACCCAAATCTCGTAATTGATTTCTAGCCGAAACAATCTAAACGAGAATCGAAGATCTCGTCGATAGGAATGCAACGGAAGAAAGACAGACGAAAAAGGACGTCAGATGAAGAAGTTATGAATTTCTAACGGAGTTTTCCTGTCCCGACATACTAAAAATAACATACTAAAAGTTAAATTCAAAATTAGCCGACGGAGTCTAAACAAGAGTTGTAGACCATAATCTCACCTACGCGTGGATATAAAGAACGTCGAAAATGGAGCTCGTATGTGAAAGATATGAATTTTTGAAGTTCGGGGCACGAACCTCCCCCTATGTTAGAGCTCACGACGTGAGCAGGTGATGGACACTCTCCAGGGCAAGTGGCCTGATGATGAACGCCATGACATATCGAGCTCACGACGTGAGCATAGATTTTCAGACCTATAAATAGAATTTGAAGGGCAGCCGACCATGGTTGCTATTTCCCCACTCTCTCACTCCCGATACTCTCTCTAGCCGTCTTGAAGTACCCCGAATCCCCGGTATCATCCCGAAACCCGAAGCAAGTCCTGAAGCTCCGAAGATCCTGAGAAGAAAAGACTTTCCGAGCCAAAGCTCTGCCCGCGAGAAGCCCGGTGTGTGAAGATATCACAGTTTCACCGAAGAATACTGCTTTTAGAGCCGTAGTGCTGTCCGAGCATCGTCTTATCAAGCGAGTGCATAGTCCCTTTCATATACACGATATTAATACAAGTATTGATGAATGTATTAGATATATGATATGAGTAAGTGTGTAGTTGCTTTCTGATAATACACATATATGAATTATACTCTAGGAAATACGTGCTATGTGATTATATACTATTTGTTATGTGGTATGAGTATTGAATGAATATGTTATACAGGTTTTAAGCTGTATATAAACAACTATATTTTATCTACAAATATGTTGGGGAGAACATGGGTAGATAGTGATGTGTGATGAAATAAAAATGACGAGAGGCCTCGATGTGATTGTGATCTAGTCGTCCAGCAGAATATTGATGACGACCACAGACGTTTCTAGACAGTTCAGTGGAACGTTGGCAGGCTCATAACCTGTAGGTGTAGTGAACTTGAGTGTTCATTTTTTGTATTCTATCCCCCTCATGGTTGCCTTAGGACATTCATTGCCGAGGAAACCCTTTTGCAGTAGTGTCCGTCCCAATGAAAATCCTAGATTAGGTCCCTTGTAATAGTTGTTGTCATAGGGACGTAAAGTGAGGATAACGGGAATGGGTAATCGGGTTATCGTTGGTTGGTGAAATTAAATATAACTATTTATTGTGGGTTGAAAACTCTATATGTTCACCAGGCTCCCAAGCCTGACCCACTCAGTTTCTTTGTATTACAGGTAGTGGCACGAGAGCATAAGTTGGAGAAATTGTGAAGATGTTTTTGTTTATAGACCAGTGGTTGTATATAATTGTGTAAGATCTATGTTTTATTGTTTATGATTTTGTGTCTGTATCAGGACATGACATCCTGAGTTTTGATATATAATGAAATTACATTTCTTAAAGAAATGCTTTGATAAACCTTATTTTATCATATATTGTTTTGGGGACAAATTCCGTAACTCTTTTAAATCAATGGATTTACTTTGAAATTATTTTAAAAGCATAAATGAAACCGGTCTTTTCTGGCCGTGATTTTGGGGATGTCACAGTTGGTATCAGAGCATTAGTTTAAGCGAACTTGGAATTTGTAGGATTTCTAGACTTAAACTTAGAATGCTAAGTGAAGATTGTGAAATGAGTGTCTGTCATATTTTAGACACGAGCACTAGTTTATTTTAGGAAAGTTGCCTAAAATGCTTTTATGTGCTAAATGTTATATGTTTGCCGTATATGATATTATTTGTTCGGATCTATGGTTTGTTGCCAACCGGATCTGGAAACCTCATGTGTTTACGATTCTAAGCGTATGATTACGGTATTAGAACTAGCATGTAAACGTTTCGGAGTGATAAGGATGATTTAATTATCTATCGTGATTGTGGATCTAAATTTGCCTTATTCGGTGTGTAGATCAAAGATGGTAATAACCAGAAGTGGAGTTGGAAACGTGAACGAAGACATGAATCAACCACCTGTGATTGAGCGAGTGGCTGTTGTAGCAGTAGCACCTGAGCCAATAACAATGGATGGTGTACAATTGATGATTCAAACAATGTTGGATCGTCATATGGAAGAAACGAGA
Source organism: Lactuca serriola (assembly GCF_051521515.1). Taxonomy (NCBI): domain Eukaryota; kingdom Viridiplantae; phylum Streptophyta; class Magnoliopsida; order Asterales; family Asteraceae; genus Lactuca; species Lactuca serriola. The sequence goes on from NC_136412.1 coordinate 318,788,418, forward strand.
TGTCTGCTTCGGCAGAATTGTGAAGAACTTTCAATGCCGATTGAACAGCCCGAGTTGAATAAAGGGCATTCAGAAGGAGGTAACTTCAGTGGGACTGTTGGCCAAGCCAAGCTGCCGTTAGTTAGACAAAACTACCAGGAGGGAGGAATTAATGGACTTGGATGCAAGTACAAAGACTTTTTGACTTGCAAACCATCGACCTTCACTGGAAAGGAGGATCCGATCGGAGTTATGGATTGGATCTCAGAAATGGAGCTAGCCTTCATGACGTGTGGTTGTAGAGGCAAGTTGTAGACCACTTTCGCAGTGCGATAGTTCAGGGGTGGAGCTGTTCGTTGGTGGAACACACTGGGGAAGACCCTAAGCCCTTATGAACCACTACAAGTGACTTGGGCAGAGTTCTTGGTGCAATTAAAGCGCAAGTTCTGCTAGGCCCAAAATCTACTGGAGTTAGAGAACAAGTTTGTGACATTGACTAAAGGCAGCATGTCAGTCGACGATTACACTAACGCCTTCACCAACAAAATAGAGTTTGCTTTGCGCATCGTTCCAGACGAGTTGACGAAAGTTGATCGATATGAAAAGGGACTCCCATGGGAGTACGTTGTGCCAGTACGTCGGGAACCTACTCTAGAGGCAACTATTTGGGCTGCCAAGTCTGTTGAGGACATGCTCAAGGGAAGAACCGCCAGCAAGGTTGAAGTTGGTGATAAGAGAAAGTTTGAAGGAACTTCAGGTTCCAGCAAGAAAAGCAATTTTTCGAAGTCTGATTCGAAAAATTTTGGAGGAGGAAAAGGGGGCGAATCGAAATGGTGTAAAAAATGCAAGAAAAAGCACTCTGGGAAATGTAGTGAGGAAGTGACCTGCTACAAATATGGAAAACTGGGCATTATGCCAATGAGTGTCCGTCCAACAAGAGAGTGTGCTTTGGATGTAACGAAGATGGGCAAATTCTGAAAGATTGTCCTAAAAAGAAGGAGGCAGCAAAATCCAATATTTCGCCAAAGCCGAAGGCGAGAGCCTTTCAGATGACACTTGAGGCTGCGAAAGATGAAGCTGATGTCGCTTCAGGTACCTTTCTCATAAACAATTTGTCTGCCTAAATATTATTTGATTATGGAGCCAACTACTCCTTTATCTCGCATGAATTTGGTAGAAAACTAGCTTTGCCTGTCGATAGACTAGATAATGCTTTATTAGTCGAAGTTGCTAGTGGCAATTTTATACCTGTTAGCCATCACATGTGTAACGCCCAAAAAATACGAGCCAAAAATTTCATTTTTAAAACAAGTACATGGCAAAACATTAAAAATAAAAGGCTCAACGATGATATCATTTCACAAAAGATACTGCGTGTCCAGAAACATTTTTATAAAACATTAAAGTGTCAGAGTACAAATTCCCAGGAGGATCTCATGATGCGGAAAGCAAAGCGTGTGTGTGATGTACCGCTACCGCGCCGACTCCTTCCCCTTCGAAGAAGAGGTACCTGAAACCAAAACTAAAAACCGTAAGCACGAAGCTTAGTGAGTTCCCCCACTGTACCACATACCATATAACCATATAACATACATATATTGTCAGGCATATCTGGGTGCCCAACCTACCCCTTCGGTCCTCTCGACCGGATGTTGCCTAGCACTCCTGGGTGCTGGCCTCCCCTTCGGTCCTCTCGACCGGGTACTGCCTAGCATATCTAGGTGTTGGCCTCCCCTTCGATCCTCTCGATCGGGTACTGCCTAGCATATCTGGGTGCTGGCCTTCCCTTCGGTCCTCTCAACCGGATACTGGGGACTATTTCTCCCCTCTCTCCTCTACTTTCCTTCTTGCTAGTTTGGGTGTGATTCCATTAGAGGCATTACACTTGTGGTGCTAAGCTTCCAAGAAGATCAAGATCAAGATCAAGGGAATTATCAATTGTTTACTATAACAATTGAAAGGTATGTAATTACTAAACCCTAGTTTGTAAATTTCGATTATAGCCTCTCTCCTCTAGGGTTCTTGTTTTGCAATTCAAAGTTGTATGTTCAATAGATAAAACATAGATCCAAAGTAGGTTGCATGTGAACTTAGGAATTGTTTTCTAGTTTATTTGTTTTACCTAAAACCCATCAGTGGTATCAGAGCATTTGTTTGTTTTAAATTGAATTGTTATAATTGTTGAATTGCAAATTAGGGTTTATAGCTATTAAACCCTAAAGGCCATTTTTTCGATTTTTAGGGTTGTGGATCAAAGGGTTTTTGAAAACCCTAGCCTCCAAAGAACCCTAATCGAAATTAGGGTTAGGGTTTTGAAAACCCTAGCCTCCTCCCTTGGAAATTTCGAAATATGCTATAAAGATTAGGGTTTCTTTGTTTTGGATAATAGTTGCCTTATTGGATAATTGAGAAAAATAAGGAAATTATCCTATCCCCATATTTTCGAAATCTAGAAGGGATATGGATTAGGATTAAATTAATTGTTTAATTTAATTAGATAATCCTTACAAGATTTAATAAATTAATTAAAAGTTAATTAATAGATAAATATTAAATCTAATTAATTGGTTTATTTAAATTTAAAATTTAATAGTTTAAATTTCGAAAAAATTTATATAAACCCTTGGAGTTTTAAAATGTTTTAAAACACACCTTATATATATATTATAATTAAAAGTTAAATATTATATATGTATAAGAATATGGTCAGTCAAATCGCTAGTATGCCTCATTCACGAAGCTAGTCTATAAGGTGGTATAAGGAAACTGCCTATAAAATAGTAGTTGAATGGGTGTCCACTCTCACCCACCGCTTCCTTGATTAGTAGAGGGTCATTAGCAGAACGGATTTGATAGGACAACTACTTCCCATTAAAAGTATAAAGCTATTAAAGAAAGTACTAGAACACTATTTTTCAAAATCCCAACTCTAGTTACTTTAGGAAAAATATGAAAAGTATGCTAATCCATGAAATTGCACATTATGCTTTATTGGTCGTTAGTGGAGCGTGTGTGGTTAACCGGCACACTAAAAGGCACTAATAAAGAGTAGTAATGGGTATCTTATAATTATCATTTTGATGGAGCGTGTGTGGTTTACCGGCACATCAATAGTTAATGATAAAGACAATAAGGTTACCAAGCACATTTGCATGGTTATTCACATCTAGTTTGTGATCCTCGGTATCCCAGTCACAAATAGTAGAGCATAATCCGAGATTAAAACATGCCATTAAATAGTTTTAATGTATCTCAAAAGAATTAGGAATTTCACTTCGTTTATTTTGTCTAATGGTGGAATTGGTGAATCGTCATTCACCTACCTTTATGAGATTTGAACTTGGATCTCGGCATCCCATTTCTAAGTTGTAAATCATCATAGTTGGGTCCTAACCTTGATATGATATCTTTGGGTTATTATATTGAGGTGTCTTGGAATCTAACTAAAACTATCTTTCTTTTCAGATGTCTACTCCTGGAAACACTTCTACTTCATCATCCTCCAGCCACAACTTCTCTCTACTAAACATCTGCTCCAAAGTCGTTATGGATGGCTCCAACTATAACGATTGGATGCGTAACATCAAGATGGCGCTTAGATTCGAGGACAAAGAGTATGTCCTTGAAAAGGAGCTCAAAGAACTTGATGAGTCAAAAGCCACTCCCAAAGAGTATGCTGCCTACAAGAAACACTATGATGATGCTACCAAAGTGGCATGCATCATGGTTGCAACCATGTCCCCAGAATTACAGAGGTACTATGAGGACTATTGGCCTTTTGAGATGAACAAGGACCTTATGGAAAAGTACCATAAGCGAGCTCGTCAAGAAAAGTTTGAGGTAGTCAAGTCACTCATGGCTTGCAAGATGAAAGAGGGGGAATCGGTTGTATCTCATGTGCAAAGAATGCAACGCTACATAGAGCGTTTGGTCAAGCTCAACATTCACTTCGATGATGAATTGGCCATTGACATGGTCTTGAACTTGTTGCCTGATTGTTATGGTCAGTTTATCTTAACTTACCATTTGAACAACACTGAGCAGACTTTGGCCCAATTGCACAACTTGTTGCAGACAGCTGAGGCAGGGATGAAGGGTAAAAGTATACCCTCCACACCTGCAAGTGCCCCTGTCTTGGCCATTGGACAGGGAAAGAGGAAGAAGAGGAAAGGTCCTCCCAAGCAAAACTGGAAGAGTAAGGCTCAAGCTGTGTCATCTAGTAATGGCCCGAAGGCTAAGCCCAATGGTTCCACTCCCCATGTTTCTGATCCAAAAGAGGCCATTTGCTTTTACTGCAATCAAAAAGGGCATTGGAAGAGATCTTGTCCACAATATCTGCAAGATATCAAGGATGGCAAAGTGAAGCCATCCTCGGCAGGTATTTACACTATTTCTGCTAATAACTCATTATCTTCTCGTTCATGGGTCCTTAATACAGGATGTGGTTTTCATATATGTTCTGATTTGCAGGGGCTAAAGGAAAGTGAGGAGATAGAGCATGGGAGGATAAACTTGATCATGGGGAACAGAAAGTCTTCACCAGTGACCAAGATCGGAGTTTATCAATTATTGCTTAGTAATGATGTTAGATTAGACTTAATAAATTGTTGCTATTCGTCTGAGATGACGAGAAACATTATTTCATTTCATGCATTGTTCAGACAAGGTTTTAAATATTCTTTTAATGATTTGAATGGTTCAATTTCTGTTTATAAGAATGGTGTTTTTGTGTTTGAAGCTTTACCTTGTGATGGTGTGTATGAAACAGTGACTTGTGTTGATAGCTTAGGAAATAGTGTACTTAATATTGATTTGTCTAATAGTGTAGACAAGGCATGCTTGTGGCATTGTCGTCTTGGACACATTAGCAAGAAACACATAGCCCAACTCCAAAAGGATGGAGTGTTGGAATCATTTGACCTAAAATCAGATGATATGTGTGAATCTTGTCTTTTGGGAAAGATGACAAAATCACCATTCACAGGGTCTTGTGAAAGAGGTGAAGGTCTGTTGGATCTCATACACACAGATGTGTGTGGGCCCTTCAGATCAACCACAAGGGATGCTAATCGATTCTATGTGACTTTCACTGACGATTATAGCAGACATGGTTACATCTACTTGATCAAACATAAGTCAGAAACCTTTGAAAAGTTCAAAGAGTTTAAGCATGAAGTCGAAAATCAATTGGGCAGAAAGATCAAGATACTTAGATCCGATAGAGGTGGGGAGTATCTTAGTACCGAGTTCAACGACTATCTGAAAGAATGTGGGATAGTCTCACAATTGACTCCTCCTAGGACACCACAGTTAAATGGTGTAGCTGAGAGGCGTAATCGAACCTTGTTAGACATGGTTCGTTCTATGACGAGTCGTGCCTCGCTTCCTATTCACTTCTGGGGGTATGCCTTAGAGACAGCCGCCCACATCCTTATTCTTGTCCCTACAAAGAAGGTTGCCAAAACACCTCACGAAATGTGGACAGGGAAAGTTCCCTCATTAGCACATATTAAAGTCTGGGGTTGTGAAGCTTTCGTAAGACGAGAGACTCACGACAAGCTAGCAGCTAGAAGTGAGAAATGTGTTTTCATTGGTTACCCAAAGCAGTCTTTTGGATATTTGTTCTATAGACCTAGTGAAAACGTGGTGTTTGTAGCTCGAAGAGGAGTCTTTCTGGAAAGAGAGCTCATATTCAAAGAGGACAGTGGGAGTACCATTGATCTTGAAGAGATTCAAGAGTCAACCAATGAAGGAACCTTAGATGACACTAGCATTCAACCAGAGGAAACAGTTCCTGTTGAACCAGTTGATAAATCATTACCTCTTCGAAGATCCACTAGGGTGAGCGTGCCACCTGAGTTGTATGGTTTTCATATTACTTCGGATGGTGACACATTCATAAGTGACAGAACATTGGTAAACTTAGATGAACCAGTCACTTATAAGGAAGCAATGGCAGGCCCAGAGGCTTCCAAGTGGAAAGAGGCAATGGACAACGAGATTAAGTCCATGTATGACAACCAAGTTTGGAATTTGGTTGATAGTGCACCAGGTCGGAAGACAGTTGGGTGCAAATGGATCTTCAAGAAGAAGACAGACATGGATGGGAATGTGCATACATTCAAGGCTCGACTGGTTGCAAAAGGTTTCACTCAAACCCCAGGGGTTGACTATGATGAGACCTTTTCGCCAGTAGCTAAGATTAAATCTATTAGGATATTGCTCGCCATAACTGCCTTTCATGACTATGAAATCTGGCAGATGGATGTCAAGACTGCCTTCCTCAATGGGAAGTTGTCTGAAGATGTTTACATGAGTCAGCCAGAGGGTTTTGTTGATGCAAAGTTTCCCAATAGAGTGTGCAAGCTTGAGAAATCCATCTATGGATTGAAACAAGCATCTCGCAGCTGGAATCTTTGCTTCCATGAGAAAGTCAAAGAGTTTGGTTTCTCTAAAAGTGAAGATGAGTTTTGTGTGTATATCAAGGCTAGTGGGATATAGTAACTTTTCTAGTGTTATATGTCGATGACATATTACTCATTGGTAACGACGTTCAAACCTTGAATGAAGTTAAGTCTTGGCTTGGAAAGTGTTTTGCCATGAAAGACCTAGGAGAAGCCGCCTATATTCTTGGGATTAGAATATTGAGAGATAGAAATAAGAGACTAATTGGACTTAGTCAGAGCACATACTTGGATAAGGTACTAAAGAGGTTTAGTATGGAAAATTCCAAGAAGGGAGAGCTACCTATCCAGAGCAATACCAAATTGAGTAAGACTCAATGTCCGAGTACAGATGAGGAAATAGATGACATGAGTCGTGTACCTTATGCTTCCGCTGTCGGATCGATCATGTACGCTATGACATGTACTCGCCCTGATGTGGCATTTGCTTTGAGCATGGTCAGTTGCTATCAGGGAAACCCAGGTAGAGCTCATTGGATAGCCATGAAGAATATACTCAAGTATTTGCGAAGAACGAAGGACTGGGTCCTTGTACTTGGTGGCAATGATACTTTGAGAGTAGATGGTTATAGTGATGCCAGCTTTCAGACGGATAGAGATAACTTCCGTTCTCAGTCAGGCTGGGTATTCTTATTAAATGGAGGAACAGTTACTTGGAAGAGTTCCAAGCAAGATACGGTGGCTGATTCTACTTGTGAATCAGAGTACATAGCAGCAAGTGAAGCGTCGAAAGAAGCAGCTTGGTTGAGGAACTTCATCGGGGATCTCGGAGTTGTTCCAACCATCCAGGAGCCTATGGAACTGTTCTGCGATAATGAAGGAGCGGTTGCCTTGACAAAGGAACCGAGAGATCATGGTAAAACCAGACATATCGACAGAAAGTACCATTTCATCAGACATAGAGTAGAATAAGGCCATCTTATAGTGAAGAGGGTGTCATCTGAAGATAACCCAGCAGATCCCCTCACAAAGGGTCTGAGTAGGGCTAAGCATATTCAGCATGCTCGAAGCATAGGACTGAAAGATGATATTAGTTTTAGTAGTTAGATTAGTTTTGTTCTGAAACTTGTAACAAAATAAATGTAATTGACTTTTGGTGATTAAATAATAAAGTATTATTTATAAGTTTGGGTTCTACCTTTTGTCAATTATTGTGTTTCATTTTTGCATGTTTTACTTCCCGAATAATAAGATTATTCAAACTCCACAGTCGCTCGTACTTTTGGAAGTAAGTAGTGAATCAGGACTGTCATGAACTGGATTGTAGATTGTCTAAGGATAGACATGGCAATAGATTTTGCTGCAACGTTCATGAGTACTCAGAAATTGAGATTTGAGTATTGGATAAACCCTCGCTCAGAGTATTACTTCATGGAGTTCATCACGAGTAATACTGAGACGATAATATCTTATAATCTTGAAACATAGATATATGAGTTGTAATTTGCAAGTCGGCTACGCATTGGTAATACGAAAACGCATCAGTAACTTGGTGTTATAAAACGTATTATCATGTATGGTTTGATGAGTAAAAGATACAAGCATATGAGTCAATGTTTATTTGTTCCTTTTTCCTTAATGGGAAAAAGCGATATCTGTGGGCCCCTCGATGATTTGGTGTTGACTTATGTGCTGGGCCCAGCCAGGACTAAATTGATATGTTCAATTAGAAGTCCTACATCATCACTAATCAGGAATCGGGAAACATAGATTCTGGACAAAGAGGTTGATTGCATTCCATGTCTTTTGTCTAGGGATATCTAGCAGAACGAAGGATTATATGAACACTTATCTTAGGACACGTAACTGACTGGGTCAGAGTTCGGCAGCAGCTTTTTGGAAGCTACAATTTGCTGGTCAAATTTAGAAGGCATACTAGCAATTATAGTTACAGACTTATCCAAGTGGGAGACTGTTGGATTAGGTGTCTAAGCCCATAACTATAATTGGTATGTACTTGAATTGATAGCAGCATAGTCCTTTTGGGTTGCCCTCAAACCTAGCGACCGGACAAGAAAATTATGAAAGGAGAGATATTAATTTATTATAAGATTAATAAATTAATATAAATGAATTTATTAATATGTTAAAAGATTAATATATTAATAAGAAATCATTTTGTTTAATTAGTTGTTAGCCAGAAATTAATTAGAATTAATTTCGGGGTTAAAAGAATTAATTATAAGGTGCATGGACTAGTTTGCAATTATCTAATAGTTGAGTGGAAGGCTCTAGAACCCCCTTGGATAAGGGTGGACGAAATCTTTAGGGGAAACCCTAATAATTTCGTCCATAGGGGCTTGGATAAGGCCCTTGGGTTTGCTTAGGCCCTAAGCAAAGGATAACTAGGGTTTCCCCTAAACCCTAGATTCCTCAGCTATATAAGGAGCCTCCTGGTTCATGTTTTGGTCACTCTTTTCTTTTGAAAAAACCCTAAGGGCCGAAATTTTGCATACTCCCTCTCCCCTCTCTCCTCTACTTTCCTTCTTGCTAGTTTGGGTGTGATTCCATTAGAGGCATTACACTTGTGGTGCTAAGCTTCCAAGAAGATCAAGATCAAGATCAAGGGAATTATCAATTGTTTACTATAACAATTGAAAGGTATGTAATTACTAAACCCTAGTTTGTAAATTTCGATTATAGCCTCTCTCCTCTAGGGTTCTTGTTTTGCAATTCAAAGTTGTATGTTCAATAGATAAAACATAGATCCAAAGTAGGTTGCATGTGAACTTAGGAATTGTTTTCTAGTTTATTTGTTTTACCTAAAACCCATCAATAGCATCATATCATACTAGCACATAAACATAACATAGGTAGTAGTAATCCCTAGATGAATATCACAGAGACAATCATCTACTTACAACTCCTACCGGTGGGCCGGCATTGTGGCCGTAGATCCACCGCTACTGGAAGGTAACTCACCTCGAAAGTAACTGCGGAAGTCTGCTTGCTAAGCGTCTTATTGCTGACTCAGAAATCCTCCGGCTATAAGTCATAAACATAAGTTAGCCTCTCATTCACACCCTTAGGTCAGATGACTAACCCTCCCTTCGACCTAGGTCAACTTCTTAGTCGAGGTCAACTTCCAGTTAACTGGACTCGCCGAGTCATGACACCGACTCGCCGAGCCCTTCTCCACTAACCCGGTTCCACTCTACAAGCCCCTTCTTTCCACTCACCGAATCGTCCTTAACTCACTACTTGGGACGATGGGACCGGCTCGCGATCCGACTCGCCGAGTCCATGAACAACTCGTCGAGTCTATGAACAACTCGCCGAGTCCATGAACAACTCGCCGAGTCCATGCGAGCAGGCTTCCCACTTGCTTCCAGATCCTTGTCCGGACATCCTTCATGAGGATCTGGGGTTTCCGGGACTATCGGAACACGTAAGATTGCTAATCCTACGTGCAAACACGAAGGGTTGGACTTCTGACACTTAAACCCTTTGTACACAATTCAGTTCATACAACTCGCCGAGTTTGAAGAACAACTCGTCGAGTACCAGACAATCTTCATAGGACTCGCCGAGTTGTTCATCCAACTCGCCGAGTCTAAGGCCATATTCATAGAACTCGTCGAGTTCCACCTTGGGACTCGCCGAGTCCCTTGACCCATTTCCCATATGAACCAAATATGAGACATGCAACTCTTCAAAACCACAGATCTATGATCCTAGGGCATGCTTAACACGTAAAGTTGCAAACTTTACGTGCATGCATGGCCCTATAAGCTTAAAAATGCAATTCCAAGCTCTTTAAGAGGTCATGCACTCCAAGGGGGTCCTCAATCACTTCAACCACAACAACTTTATGCTTCTAACACGTCCATAAAGTCTAGATCTGAAGTCCTTTCGGATTATTAAGCACAAACACATGGAGTTTGGTGTTTTAGGGCTTGAAAACCACCAAATTGGGACAAAATGGGATCTAATGAACTAAAGATCAAGGTAGAGACTTTACTACCTGAATGGAAGCTTCTCCCAAAGTAGATTTCGGATCTACTCCCTCTCTTGCACTCTTCAAACTCTTATTTTCTCCTTCTAAGCTCCAATGTGCCCCAAAAATCCTTCACAAGGCAACAAATCACTCAAACTTACAAAGGGAGGCTAGGGTTTCGACAAGGAACGCTCTGAGGATGATAGAGGCTGAGATGGGGCTATAAGGACATTTAAATAGGGTGCAAACCCTAAGGATTTGGGTCTCCTCCTGATTGGCCTACTCGCCGAGTCCAGGCGTGGACTCGCCGAGTAGATCACTTAAAGACCGCACCCATCTCGACATCTACTCGGCGAGTTAGGGCTACAACTCGCCGAGTAGCTCTTCCAAAAAGAACCTTTAATCAAAACAAATACGTACCAGGAATTGGGCGTTACAGCATGAAAAAAAAATCATTGATTTGATCGGAATAAGTTTAACGATGAATTATTGCCTATTGAACTAAATGGTTTCGACATCGTGCTGGGAATGGATTGGGTTAGCGCCAATGGTGTCGAGATATTATGCAAGAAGCAGATAGTAAAAGTAAACCCACCAGGGAAAGAATCATTTATGGTGTATGGGGACAAACGATGAGTAAATTCTAGAATCATTTCTCTAATGAAAGCCAGAGAGTGTTTGGCCAATGGATGTATATCATATTTGGCATTCGTAATCGATGCAAAGAAGGAGAAGAAGGAGATGCAGAGCATTCCTGTGGTGTGTGATTATCCGGAAGTATTTCCCGAATATCTTCCCGGATTACCGCCTGATAGACAAGTGAAGTTCAGAATAGACTTGTTGCCAGGGACGACACCAATAGTAAAAGCACCTTATCGATTAGCACCGACGGAGATGAAGGAGCTGATGATGCAACTTTAGGAGTTGTTGGACAACGATTTCATTAGACCTAGTTCGTCACCCTGGGGAGCTCCGGTGTTATTCGTGAAGGAGAAAGATGGACGTATGAGAATGTACACTGATTACAGAGAGCTGAACAAGGCAACAATAAAGAATAGATATCCGTTGCCGAGGATCGATGACCCGTTCGATCAACTACAAGGTTCAAGTTATTTTTCAAAGGTCGACCTAAGGTTAGGATATCATCAGCTGAAGGTGAGAGAGCAGGATATCGAAAAGACTGCATACAGAACACGATATGGACACTACGATTTTTTGGTTATGTCGTTTGGACTAACCAATGCTCCAGCAACATTATGGATTTAATGAATAGGGTTTGTAAACCGTTCCTTGATAAATCTGTGATAATGTTCATAGATGACATTCTGATTTACTCGAAAAGCCAAAAGGATCATGGCAGACACTTGCGAGAAGTGTTGGAAGCCTTGAGGAAGGAGAAGCTGTATGCAAAGTTCTCCAAATGTGATTTTTAGATTTGAGAAGTCCAATTCTTTGGTCATGTGGTCAACCAAGAAGGGATAATGGCTGATTCAGCGAAGATTGAAGCTGCGATGAAGTGGGAACAACCGAAAAGTCCCACGGAGATCCGAAGTTTTCTGGGATTAGCCGGATGTTACCGAAGGTTTATCCAAGGCTTTTCTTCGATTGCTACTCCTCTAACAGCTTTTACCCACAAAAGAGCTACTTATACTTGGAGTGATAAGCACAAAGAAGCATTCGAGTTACTTAAGAAGAAGCAATGCGAGGCACCAATCTTTCTTTACCCGATGGAGTTGAAGACTTCGTTGTCTATAGCTATGAATCTAGGGTTTGGTTGGGTTGTGTTTTGACCCAAAGAGAAAAGGTGATAGCATATGCATCTCGACAACTGAAGGAGCATGAAAAGAACTACCCCACTCACGATTTGGAGCTGGCAGCAGTAGTTTTCGCTCTAAAGATATGGAGGCATTACCTCTATGGCACGAAGTGCAAACTTTTCACTGATCATAAGAGTCTTCAATGTCTCTTTAATCAGAAAGAATTGAATATGAGGCAACGATGCTGGCTAGAATTACTTAAGAACTACAACTGTGAGATACTTTACCACCCTAGTAAAGCAAATGTTGTCGCCGATGCTCTCAGTCGGAAAGTCAATCTTGAAAGAAAAAGGCCCAGAGCGTTGAGAATAGAAGTTGTCTCGACCATTGTGGAAAGTATAAAGAAAGCTCAATAGGAAGCTTCAAAAAAGAATGACCAGAAGGAGGAATGTTTGGGCAAAACGTTGGTGTTTGGTACAAACGGTCATGGACTGAAGGTATTCCAAGATCGTATTTGGGTACCTAAGTCAGGAGGAATAAGAGATCTTCTGATGGAAGAAGCTCACAAAACCATGTACTTAATTCATCATGGCAGCATTAAAATATATAGGGACCTGAAACCCTATTACTGATGGCCGCCGATGAAGCTTGATATTGCAAAGTACGTGGCGGAGTGCGTGACATGTGCACGGGTCAAGGCACGACATCAGAAACCATACAGAAGTTTAGAACCTTTACCTGTGCCTATGGGTAAATGGGAAGACATTGCTATGGATTTTGTCACTAAGCTGCCCAGAATAAAGAATGGTCATGACATGATTTGGGTGGTCGTTGATCGCTTCACTAAGAGTGCACATTTCATAACAGCCAATGAGAAATGGTCTATGGATAAGCTTGTGAATTCTTACGTGAAGGAAATTGTGAGGCTTCACGGTGTTCCGTTAACGATTGTGTCAGATCGTGACAGCCGTTTCACCTCGCAATTTTGGAGAAGTCTACAAGAGGAATTGGGTACCAAGTTGTGTTTGAGTAAAGCTTACCATCCACAGAATGATAGTCAGAGCGAACGAATGATACAAACGCTTGAAGATATGCTGAGAGCATGTACCCTGGAATTCCAAGGCAACTGGGATGAACATTTTCCTTTGGTAGAATTTTCCTACAATAATAGCTTCCACTCGAGCATTAATATGGCACTTTGTCAAGCTTTGTACGGACAGAAGTGTCGTACGCCGTCTTGGTGGCTTAAGGTTGGGGAAAAGCAGTTTATGGGACCTGAGATAGTCCATCAGACTACTAAAAAGTTGAAAGTGATTAAGGAGAGAATGTTAGCAGCTTAGGATCGTCAAAAGAGTTATGCTGACAACAAGCGAAGACCGATGACTTTTGAAGTTGGAGATTCGGTTTTGTTTAAAGTCTCGTCGTGGAAGGGACTTGTAATATTTGGTAAAAGAGGAAAGTTAAGTCCAAGGTTTATTGGACCGTTTAGAGTTCTTCAGAGGATTGAGAACCAAGCTTACAAGCTATAATTACCCGAAGAACTGAATGGTATTCCTAACACTTTCCATGTGTGTTATTTGAGGAAGTTTACGGGAGAAGTTCCCGACATGATTCCACTTTCGGAATTAAGAATTGATGAGAACAAAAGGTTAATTAAAGAACCAGAGGCAATCGTTAACCAAAAGACTAAGAAGTTACGATGCAAGATGGTCGAATTAGTGCTTGTCCGATGGAAACATGCGAATGGGCCAAATCTCACCTGGGAAACTGAGAGTGACATGATGAGTCGCTATCCGCATTTGTTTGTTAATATGTGATTCCGGGGACGGAATCATCCTAAGGTGGAGATAATTGTAGCACCCGTGTGGATATAAAGAACGTCGAAAACGAGAGCTGTAGAGCATAATCTCACCTACGCGTGGATATAATAAAAGTTAAGTTCAAAATTAGCCGGCGGAGTCTAAACGAGAGTTGTAGAGCATAATCTCACCTACGCGTGGATATAAAGAACATCGAAAACGGAGCTCGTATGCGAAAGATATGAATTTCTGAAGTTCGGGGCATGAACTTCCACTTATGTCAGAGCTCACGACGTGAGCACAGTGTTCACGACGTGAGCAGGTGATGGACACCCTCCAGGGCAAGTGACCTGATGTCGAAAGCCATGACATATCGAGCTCACGACATGAGCAGTTGTGGCTCACGATGTGAGCATAGATTTTCAGCCCTATAAATATAAGTTGAAGGACAGTCGGCCATGGTTGCTATTTCCCCACTCTCTCAGTCCCAATACTCTCTCTAGCCGTCTTGAAGTACCCCCGAAGCCCCGGTATCATCCCGACACCCGAAGTAAGTCCCGAAGCTCCGAAGATCTCGAGAAGAAAAGAGTTTTCGAGTCGAAGCTCTGCCCGCAAGAAGCCCGGTGTGTGAAGATATCACAGTTTCATCGAAGAATACTGCTTTTAGAGCCGTAGTGTTGTTCGAGCATCGTCTTATCAAGTGAGTGCATAGTCCCTTTCATATACACGATTTTAATACAAGTATTGATGAATGTATTAGATATATGATATGATTAAGTGTGTAGTTGCTTTATGATAATACACATATATGAATTATACTCTAGGAAATACGTGCTATGTGATTATATACTATTTGTTATGTGGTATAAGTATTGAATGAATATGTTATACAGGTTTTAAGCTGTATATAAACAAGTACAGTATATTTTATCTACAAATATGTTGGGTAGAACATGGGTAGATAGTGATGTGTGATGAAATAAAAATGACGTGAGGCCTCGATGTGATTGTGATCTAGTCGTCCAGCAGAATATTGATGACGACCACAGACTTTTCTAGACAGTTCAGTGGAATGCTGACAGGCTCATAACCTGTAGGTGTAGTGAACTTGAGTGTTCATTTTTTGTATTCTATCCCCCTCATGGTTGCCTTAGGACATTCATTGCCGAGAAAACCCCTTTGCAGTAGTGTCCGTCCCGATGAAAATCCTAGATTAGGTCCCTTGTAATAGTTTTGTCATAGGGACGTAAAGTGAGGATAACGGTAATGGGTAATCGAGTTATTGTTGGTTGGTGAAATTAAATATAACTATTTATTATGGGTTGAAAATCTTATATGCTCACCAGGCTCCCAAGCCTGACCCACTCAGTTTCTTTGTATTACAGTTAGTGGCGCGAGAGCATAAGTTGGAGAAATTGTGAAGATGTTTTTGTTTATAGACCAATAGTTGTATATAACTATGTAAGGTCTATATTTTATTGTTTATACTTTTGTGTCTGTATCGGAACATGACATCCTGAGTTTTGATATATAATGAAATTACATTTATTTAAGAAATGCTTTGATAAACCTTATTTTATCACTCATAACCACTGTCGGAACACCATTTCACATGTGCTTCTTCTCTCTCTAAAAACCCTAAACCCCTCACCACTCAGCCACCCACCCTGGAGATCGACACCACCAAATGCCATTGGTTCTTCTTTACCCATTTACTGATGTTCATCTCTACGGTTTTAAAAAGAAGTGTTTGGATCTGGATGAAGATGAATAAGAAGATGAACATGATAAGGAAAAAATAGTTTCCGATTTGCAATAGGTAACAAGCAATTACCTTTTACATCTTTAGATCTTTTATTTTTCTTTTTCGTTGCTTGATATTTTAGTAAAATTTGGAAGCTAAATTGTTTTTTTCATCCTCCATTTCGTCTTTATCTCTTTCATTAATGATTTTGTTTTTTTATAGGTTTGCAACAAATCATGAAACCACGTTGATTTTTGTTAGGCATGCTCATTTATTTTTCATATATTTTTCCGAGTTAATTTTTATTTATGCTTCCTATTAGATAAATGTTTGATTATTTGAGATTTTGATCATGGTTAATTAGTTACTTAATATTTGATGCAATATTAGAGGTGAAAGTGTTAACCGTAACTACCAAGGATTAAGAGTCCAATTATAGACAATTTATTTCTACTATGGACTTCGATTTCAGGTAAATCGAGAAAGGTTAGTTTGTTTCCTTTTCTTCTGTTTCGATCCATGATAGATGCTTTGACATTTTACAAAGTATTGCTTCTATTTCTACTTATCACTGATGGTCTCTAATTTTTGGCATAATTTATTGTTTTTCTGTATATTTGTTATGTCTTAGGTAATATTCACGACCTCTAGTTTGGCTGTTTCCCATTTGAAACGTTTGTTTTTTCATCATTTGACTTTTAAGTATGATTTCGTCTTTTTTAGGTTTTAGATGGTGTCTGATGCAAGAAAAAGAAGGAACTCAAGAATACAATTGTAGGTTGACTTTTTTGTTTTCTACTTTGGATTGGTTGCATGTTCGGTTCTTCTAAAAAGCATGAAATTCAAGAGCTTATGTGGAATGTCAAAGTCAAAGTCAAATTCAAATTAATGATAATAGCAAGTAGACTATCAATTTTGGACCTTTTGCAGCCTAATCTTGAGTGTTTCCAGCTCAATACCCAGCCCCTGTCACAATATGTTCATGTACTTATGTGTGCATGGTTAGTCATTGATATTAGGCAATTATTCTTACCTTATTTTATTTCTTGTAACGTTATGGTTGATGTGTTGAATTGGACATGCTGAGGTCGTACAGGAAGTGTAATGAATGCCTTTCTCTAATCTATTGAAACAAACAAGGTGAATATTTATACTTTGATAGTTTAACTAATGTATGACTTTGCTTATGACTTAAAGGTATGTATTCTATTTGTAAATATTGATTACCGTTTCTTTTGTATCAAATTTGATATTTGATTTAACTCCACCTTTTGGTTGATGTGCCAAGCATAAGAATTTTATTAGAGAGATTAACTAGTTAATCAGTTGATGATTCAAAGGTTACCTATGTAAGACGATGTATTTCTCTAAATCTCAAATTTATGGGCATTTTAGTCTTTTTATGCATTCTAGGTTCGCATTTTGCTTTGTGTAATGTAGGATTGCAACATTTCCCCTATGCACCACTATCACGACACCTTTGTATTTCTTTGTCATTGTTCTAGGCAATGCTCATATAACCTCTTTTATTTAATTAAATTTTTGATACAATTTCTGATTATGTATAGTTTTATAAAGAGGTTGAATAAAGAAATAATTTTTTATATATTTAATCTTTAGAGTGATGAGTTATTAAGAAAAAGTAAAACTAAAATCGATAGGCTGGAAATAGGTGTAATTTATTTAATCTCTTTTATGTAGTTGTAAAAGAAGTATGAGAAGTTGATGAATTTATTAATTAATACCCTATTCAACCTGTTGTAGGGGTCATCTTCATGCGAGATGAGTTTCGTTAGTGAAATCAAATGGAAGTTCTGTTCCATTCCATTACATTCCAATATATCTTATGCATGTGTAGTGCATGAAATTTTAACTGATGGAATCTACAAAAGTGATAGTGCATGGAATTTTAACTGAAAGAAGGTGAGACTCATATATGATGTATGGAAAAAGTTTGATTATAAAAATCAATTTGAATTTGAAATGCGATGTGTGAAGACACCATACAACCATTTTCTTTGATGAATGTGTTAACCGAAATAGATAAAATGATTAACGGAATATGATTTATAGTAATTGATTCTTTGTGCTATTTTATTTTTTAAATGGAAAAAATGAATTGCTAATAAATTCTATTTATAAAAAAAGTAAAATTTTAGTTAATTTATATGTAAACCGTTGATGAAAAATATGAAAATATAATGAAAATAGATTTCAAATATTGATTATTAGTTCGATAACAAACAAATTAAAGTTAATCGTTAAATTTTTGTAATGAACAACAAAATAAAATGTGATCTCTTTTGTGTTAAAAGGTATTTGGGTAAACAAATTTACTCTTAAGAGTTTGTTCAATGTTAATCAAAAAGTTCTCTTGGCACCAGCCCGAGAGGAAACTAAATGACTTCAATAAAAGCTGTCTTTTATATATCTTTTTAGTCGACGATCTAGTTTGGCCTTTTACAAAAGTTAGATATCCACTTCACAAAAGTTTTATTTTTGATATTTTTCAAAAATGATAAATGTCGAAAAATATATCTTAATGGTGCATGTCATGTGCAAATGTATTGCGTGTTTTTGGAATAAAACATGTTTATGAAATAAAACTAATTATCGCAAGGAATAAACATGTTTATTGTATATTAGGAAAAATTGCGAAAATGGTCCTTATGGTTTCTTATTTTATGTGGGTAATGTCCATACATTTGAAAAGTCGTAGATTTGATCATTTTCACCAAATTCTATTGTGGTTTTGGTCCCTCCTACGCTAACTTAAACAATGTTGGACCCTCTTTCGTTAACTTTAACAATGTATATTTATATAAATAAAACAACAATGTACATTTATTTTTAATCTAGAACAAATCATTAGTTTTTTTAACAAAATACATCAACATACTTCTATATTTAACCCAAAATAGCAACATACTTTTAAGAGACATTTCTAAATAACAAATAAACACCGAGAAAAAGGATTCGTCCAAAAATAACTTATGTTTCTCGAAATATAACATGTTTCCAAATGGAAATAGTTGTTGCAACAAACTATTCGCACTCGTCGCTTGACGCGGATAAATGATTAGTGTGTGTGTGTGTGTGTATATATATATATATATATATATATATGTGTGTGTGTGTGTGTGTGTGTGTGTGTTTGTGTTAGACCATGAAATGCCTCTTAGAGGGAAATGGTCAAACCAACTAGAGAAAATCCTCGAGGGAATCTAATTGAATTAAAATGATGTAAGATCACGAAAAGCCTCTCGCAAGGAAGTTGTCAATGATAGGTTAACTAGAGAAAAGTCTCTCGGAGGGAATCTAGCTGTACTTGTGTTATTTGTGTTAGCATATGATATGTGATAGATTATACTCGGTGGGAAGTTGTCAATGATTGATTATTCTATGTTTATGTATATGATGTAAATTACATATGATTTGTATAATGAATAAGTGTTGTGATTTTTCATTAAGCCTAGGCTTACAAATGCTACTTTATGACTTTAGTTACAGGTTCGTCAAGTTTGAAGGGTAAGGATTTAGATTGATTAGGATATTTGGACATTCTCGAGGTTATGACATCTAATCTATGTTTATCTATTATAACTTTGTTTTCAGAACAAGAATACAACTTCTGCTTTTGATGATGATTTTGTGATACTAAGCTTGATTATGTTTTCGATGGAACCCCTTTTAGTAATTTCATATTCTAAATTAAAAAAAAAATTATGGCTAGTTTTTGGGATGTTACTAACAACACGAGATCTATGATGGATTAATTCATTCATCTCGTATCCTTTGCAGGTTCATTAGTTGCTATATATTCAAACTCTACCGTCAAATCTACTACTATATCCTTCTTAGAACTCCTCCAAGTTTCTACTCCACCATTAAGTAAGAACACGAATCTCGACTGCGAATAAGAATCGTTTCTATGAACTAGCATCCATACACCCCTTTACATTGGGTTCCTCCACACCTCCATAAAATCAAGAATATGTCCTTCATCATCCTAAGATACTTAAGAATGTTACTAACTACATTCCAATAATTTCACTAGGGTTAGCATGATAACGACTCAACATGGTCAAATCACATGAGACATTAGGCCTAATACATATCATGATGTATATGAACGATCCCACAGTCGAAGCATATGGAACTCGAGTTAACTTTTTTAACTCCTCACTATAACTAGGACACTAAGTTATGCTCAATGTCACACCATGCTCCATAGGCACGGACCCTTTCTTAGAGTCATGCACCCTAAATTTCTTCAAGACTTTATCTATGTATGTTCTCTGGCTCAATTTAATGATTCTCTTAGATATATCTTTGTAGATCTTTATACATAGTATGTATGATGCTTCTCCTAAGTCTTTCATATAAAAACAATTTCCTAGACAAGTCTTTACACTTTGCAAGCTTGAGACACCGTTTCCTATGAAGAGTATGTCACCCACATACAATACAAAGAAAACTACAACACTCCCACCAACTCCAACATAAATAGATTTCTCAAGCTTACACACTTTACTTGGATACTTGGACTATACAAAGTCCGCTGGTTGTGCTATATATACATCTTCTGTAAGATTTCCATTAAGGAAAACGATTTTCACATCCATTTGTCATATTTCATAGTCATAAAATGTCATTATGACACATTATATCCTAGCAGACGTTATCATCGCCGCCGGTGAAATTTTTTTCTGATAATAAATTTCTTGAGTTTGAGTATAACCTTTTTGCATCCAGTCATGGTTTGTATGTATGAACATTTCCACCCATGTCAATCTATTTCTTGAAGACCTATTTGCACCTGACTATTTTAAGGCAATGTATATGATAAACTAAGTTTCAAACTTGGTTAACAAACATTAATTTTATCTCATTCTCCATAGTCTCCTTCCATTTGGCATTCTTAGGGCCTACCATAGCTTTCTGATAGCTGATATTCTCACCATGATCTACTAGTGACTCATAACTGGTATTCTCATCATGATCTACCAGTGACTCATAGCTTGTATTAATATGTAACCCATAAAACTCAGGTGTATGGCATACTCTATTAGATATTTGGAGAGTTGGTGGGTGTATGTCAGATTCCTCAACAACCGTTTGCTTAGACTCGATATGACTTTCAACCTCAGGTTTAGAACTAATGTCAAGCTGAGTTAAAAACAATCAACAACCGTTTGCTTACACTCGATATGACTTTCAACCTCAGGTTTAGAACTAATGTCAAGCTGAGTTAAAAACAAACTTTTCGACTAAATTGTTAGATGACACATGCTCTAAAAACCGAGGGGGGAAAAAGGTTGATCATTATAACTTAAGGGGTCAATGGTACAATCCTAAAGCAAATCTGGCGATACGCCCTTTGACATGGTGAAAGCAGACGAGGAGGTGTGGTGTCACTGCTACAGCCGATGTGAATGAATCACCGGAAAAATCAATACAAATGTTGCGATCTCTCCGAATCAAGCGATCCCTCCAATCCTCCGTTATCCACCGCAAAAACCCACATTTCAACAACACCCTCGAAACCCTATCTTCTTCACCTACCACTAAAACCCCTCTAATAAACCTCATACGTCAATTTTCTTCATCATCTCCACCGCCGCCAACACCGCCGCCTCTATCCGCCACGCCATCTACTTCCTCTGAACTCCGGAAGTACCTCGGATACTCCGCACTCCTCCTCAGCTGCGCCGTCGCCACTTACTACTCCTTCCCTTTCCCTGAAAACGCAAAACACAAAAAGGCCCAACTCTTCCGGTACGCCCCTCTTCCCGATGACCTCCACACGGTCGTTAATTGGAGCGGGACTCACGAAGTACAGACCCGGGTCTTCCTCCAACCCGAAAGTTTAGAAGAATTGGAGAAGATTGTGAAGGATGCCGACGAGAAGAAGCAGAAGATCCGTCCTGTTGGATCCGGGTTATCCCCGAATGGAATCGGTTTGGCCCGTGGTGGGATGGTGAATCTGGCTTTGATGGATAAAGTTTTGGAGGTGGATAAAGAGAAGAAAACGGTTCGGGTACAGGCAGGCATTCGAGTCCAGCAACTTGTCGATGCTATCAAGGATCATGGCATTACTTTGCAGAACTTTGCGTCTATCAGAGAACAACAAATTGGTGGCATTGTTCAGGTATGGATGCCATTTCCATTAGTTTTAATTTGTGTTAAACAATTTCATGATTGTTGAACTCATCTCCATTGCTTACTAGTCGCTTAAACTCTCCTACCTATAGGTAGGTGCTCATGGTACTGGTGCAAAGTTGCCTCCGATTGATGAGCAGGTTATCAGCATGAAATTGGTTACCCCTGGAAAGGGAACAATCGAAATTTCAAAAGACAAAAACCCTGAACTGTTCTATTTAGCTCGATGTGGGCTTGGTGCATTTGGGGTTGTTGCTGAAGTTACTCTCCAATGTGTTGAGAGACAGGAACTTGTAGAACACACATTTGTCTCAAACTTGACTGAAATCAAGAAGAAACACAAGTATGTATACAGTTTTCACTCGACATAGTTTCATTTCTTTGTGTATTATAGCATCCTACTTTCATTACTTTCAGTTACCATATGACAACATTGTAAATTCAACCTTTTTCAATTGCTCTATGATCTTATATTCTCTCATCTGATTGCATTTCTTCTTGTGGTTGCAGAAAGCTTCTAAATGACAACAAGCATGTAAAGTACCTTTACATACCATATACAGACACTGTTGTAGTGGTGACATGTAACCCTGTTTCCAAATGGAAAGGCCCACCCAAATTTAAGCCCAAGTATAGCCTCGATGAAGCTTTACAACCTGTTCGTGATCTATACAAAGAATCATTACAAAAGTACAAGTAAGTTTATTCCATAAATACCCCTCTTTCATTCACGTATCTCATCAATTAACATCTTATTTTCAGACGCCAACCAAATGAAAACGACTCAAAGCTTTCAGACCTTACATTTACTGAACTAAGAGACAAGTTACTATCCATCGATCCTCTTAACAAAGATCATGTTAAGAAAATCAATGAAGCAGAATCTGAATTTTGGAAGAGGTCAGAGGGATTCAGGGTAGGGTGGAGTGATGAAATTTTAGGGTTTGATTGTGGAGGTCAACAATGGGTCTCTGAGACATGTTTTCCAGCTGGAACTTTATCAAAACCAAATATGAAAGATCTTAAATTTATAGAAGAAGTTATGGAATTAATAGAGAAAGAAGAGATTCCTGCTCCTTCACCTATAGAACAAAGATGGTCTGCTTCTAGCAAAAGTTTGATGAGTCCTGCTTCAAGTGAATCAAATGATGATATTTTCTCATGGGTAAGTCTCTTTTTAATAAATTAATTATGATTCATTACATTTTTTCTTCAATTAACTATTTTAATAAATCAAAGGGAATGTAATATTTTGTTTTTTATGTGACAGGTGGGTATAATTATGTATCTTCCTACATCAGATGCTCGACAAAGGAAACAAATAACAGAAGAATTTTTTCATTATAGGCATCTCACTCAAAAACGTTTTTGGAATCAATATTCAGCTTTTGAACATTGGGCCAAAATTGAGGTATATTTTATAAACCAGATTCTACTTATATATTAAGTTGTTTTTTTTTTGTGTTAAGTCAAAAGAAACACCCATATATAGCTTATATGATTAACTTTTTGTTAAGTCTATTTTTTAAGAATAAAGGGATAATCACAAGACAAAATGATTTTCGGTTGTGAAATTACAAAAAAGGAAGTAAATTTGTTAAATAGACAATTACCATTTTGGTCATTTTTTGTGATTATTCTTAAAAAGAAACAGTATGTAATCGATTTAGCTAGTTAATTGTTTTCTATAGTGATTAAGCTATTATACTTTTTTGACTGTTTTAAAAAAAAAAAAAAACCATTTTTTCCGATTACCCGGTTTTGAATCACCATTTTATCGTTTTAGTTATTTTTATATGATTAAAGGGTTAAAAAATAGTAGTTCAGTTGCGAAAATGATAATATGGTTAAAGTATGTTATATTTTTTTGTATTTTGATCAATCTTGTATCTTATTATCCTAATAAATCAAAATCATTTTTGTCAATGTCATGTTCTCATTGCATTTGCATTTGACACATGTCATTTTCTAAGATTTTTTTATTTGTTTTTTTTATCTACTTATCATTTTATGTTTTTTTTTTTTTTTTTTTTTTTTTTTTTTTTTTTCATTTTATTAAATTCCATATAGTATTTTAATGTAATAAATACATATCAATTTCATTAATGCAACTTTCCTTTTTAATTTCTAAATTTCTGAATTGAATCAAATTATTTCATTTGTTTATTTATTTAAATTTAAAAGAGAAATAAAAAAAAGTTAAAAATAACAATATTTCAATAATTTTCTTTTTTTCCTTATAAATTCAAAATTCTTGAATCTCACTAGTTGTATGATATCAAAAACCAGTTACCAAAACCGAGTAAACGGAAGAAACGGTTATTTTAAATGTTAAAAAAGTTATAAAGCTTCAAATTCCAATTATTAAAGATAAAATGCAAGCTTTTCTGTTTTTTTGCCCTGTTGACTGGAAAAGTCAAATCTGTCCCTAACTCTGGAACATATTACTAGCATTTACCTTTTATCTTTATTGCTTGTCAACATCTTGTATGGTCATAATGATTAAAGGGATTTGTGATTTGAAAGCTGTGTATTATTTTTTCAATAATATAAAATCCTATTTAAAACTTTAAAACTTCAATTAAGTTGTTTTTATATATATATATATATATATATATATATATATATATATCACTAACCAAAAAATTTATGTCTATTCCATTCTTTTTACCATCTTACATTCCTCGTCCAAGAAATTAAAAAGAACAAGATAATGCAAAATATTGAGTTTCTAAAATCATATTTTAAACACAAAAAATCTATATCTATATTATTATTTAATAAAATCATATTTTCAGGTTCCAAAAGACAAAAACGAGCTTGCAGCCCTACAAGAAAGGCTAAGAGCACGATTTCCTGTTGATGCGTTCAACAAAGCACGAAAAGAGTTGGATCCGAATCGTATTCTTTCCAATGCCATGGTGGAGAAGATGTTCCCAATAGAAGATAATGCAACTTAATTACCAAAATTTATGTGTAAATTACATGAAGAGGATTCAAGTACTAAAAAGGATATCAAATTTTAAAAATAATGTCTTCATATCCTACAAATATAATATCTTTACATGTTTGGTTATCATATATTATATATTATATATATTATGATATGACATGATAGATCAAATTGTATTGTATTTGGCATGTATTGGACTAAAAGGATTCAAGTACTTAAAAGGATATCAAGTTTTCAAAATAATGTCTTCGGATCATATGAATATAACATATTTACATGTTTGGGTCATATATTATAGGGAAATTTTGGATAAAATCTCAATATTTTGGGTTAGTTTACGGTTTAATTTAAATATTTATTTTTTCAATAGAAAAGTCATGATTATCTAATTTTATATGATAATATGTTATTTTCTATTGAAAAATAAATAATGACTATTTTCGTATTTTGTTAATTTGTGCAAAATATAAAATAATTATGATTTTTTCAGTTCAAAAAAATAAAAGTTGAGATTAAATCAGGAATGAAAGTGGGTCTAAACCCGGTCCATATGGATTCAGACCTGGAAAACCTGGAACCGATTAATGAAATTTTGTAGAACTGGAAACGAAACTAGTATATAGGAACTGATTCCGGTTCGGTACCGGGTAAAGTGGGTCTAGAACCGAAAAACATGAAAACATCAAAGTGGGTAGGTTGGAACCGAATAAAGTGAGTTTAAAACCAGAAAACCCGAAAAAACAAGAATTTTTTGGTAATTAATTACTACTTAGTGGGTTGAACCTTAAAATTTTTCATATTGATATCCCGATTTCGGGAGATTGTAAGTTATTGAATTAATGAAAATCATGTCTTTAATTAATTAATTTTGATCTAATGCTCCATCTTTAGTTCTCAGGTTCTCGGGAAACTATGAGTTCTCAACGGATCTCACCCCAATATATATATATATATATATATATATATATATATATATATATATAAAACGGATTTCTCTCCTGTAGATATACTTATGTAGTATGGACGTATAGGTACATATACGAAAATTGTTTTATAAGCAATTGCATGTGATGGAAAGTGTCAAGTCGGTCATGGACATGTCACTTCAAGCATGTTGGTCCAATTTTATGCAAAGGGTGAATGCTACAATGAAAACTCTATTCCATGTCCCAAGAATTTACTACAAAAATCCAACAAAGCTTTCCTATAAAGGGAGAAGTTTTATATAAACAATGTAAGTACATTTTGTCCATATTATAACCATAAAAATATGAATTGTCTAGCACAAAAAATCTAGCATGTAAAGTGAAGCTGATCCATGAATGAATGAAAGCGGCTTATGATCAAAAGAAAACTTATTCTGATTCTAAGAAAAGGCCTAGGGAATCCAAGTTGGGTGATTGTGTCATGATAATTTCATCCAGAAAATGAAGTATTTGTTTCGGCAACTGTGCTAAGCTTAGTCCAAGGTTTATTCGATAATTTAGAATCTTAAAAAAGATTGGACAATATGATTATAGGTTTGAACTTCCATCCAAACATAATGGAATTCATGACACCTTTCATATGTGTTATATGCTAAATTTATGTAGATGAAGAAAATATTATTCCTTTGACCTAACACCATGTCGACGAGGAAAACATGATAATTTATGAACAAAAGCTTATGTTGGATCACAATACTAAACAATTTTGGAAAAACGAAATTGAACCAGTACTTGTTTATTGGAAGGATGCTTATGGATCAAATCTATCTTGGGGATAGGAGACTACATAAGGAAATGTTACCTTGAGCCTGTATTAGGGGAGAAGGATCATAGTGCCGAAATCAGATTAAGGGAGAGAGAGACGGGGTATTTTGGTATCATCCGTAATGTTTTAAAAGTATCCATAATGATGTAAATTAAGTAACAGATATATTTTTAATCACTAAATTTTTTAAAAAAAGTTGGATGTTATTAATGGACTTAGAACACATAAAATGACCAACTATGGACTAATAATATCTATATCTAGGTCGCAAGATCCCAAGTCACCACAAAGTTACTTAACCCAAGGGAGACCATAACATGGCTTATGTTGTAAGTTAGCATTGTCTTTTGACAGGTAGCGTACAATGTTTTTGATAATTTGTTTGATATTATGTTATTGGATAAATTGATTGTTTTAGTATATATCTGTTTCTGTATTTTTGTATTATTCGTAAATGCACGTCGTAAATGCGTATATGGCTGAAGACAGTAGCTGATTCAACTTGCGAATCAGAGTATATAGCAGCAAGCGAGGCGGCAAAGGAGGCAATATGAATGAAGAACTTCATTGGAGACCTTGAAGTTGTACCAGCTATAAAGGAGCCTATGGAGATTTTTTGTTATAACGAGATTGCAGTTGTCTTAGCCAAGAAACCATGGGATCACAACAGATCCAGGCATATCGATAGAAAATACCACTTCATTAGACATCGAATATAAGAAACACTCCTCGTGGCAAAGAGGGTATCATCAGATGAGAACCCAACAGATCCCCTCATGAAGGGACTGTGTAGGGTTAAGCATTTACAACATGCGAGGCGCATTGGGCTGAAGGATGATATTAGTTTTAGTAATTAGATAGCTTTCGAAACTTGTAATAGTTGAAATGTAATTGACATCTGATTTTTAAATTAAATGTGCTTTTATTTACTAGTATGGTACTGTCTTGTGTCAATCATTTACTATTGTTTCATTTTGCATGTTTTGACTTCCAGAATAATTATGTTATGGTATATCATATTATTCAAACTATCCACAGTCGATCATACTTTGGAAGTAGGTATTGAAATAAGACTGTCATGAATTAGGTTTGTAGATTTGTCTGAATTGTATTAGACATAACAATTTTTGCTGCAACATTCATGAGTGCTCATAAGCACTGAGTATTGGATTCAACCCACGCTCACTTGTATCACTTCATGAAATTTATCTCGAGTGATCGTGAGACGGTAACATCATATAAGTCTTCAAACCAAGAGATATGAGTTGTTAACTATGAGTTAGTTGTACATTGATAGTACAAAAATGCATTAGTAACTTGATGTTATAAAACGTGACGTTGTGTATAATTTGATGATTAGTTAGTACAAGAATATGAATCGAAGTTTATTTGTTTCTTTTAGTCCTTGGAGGATTAAAAACGATATCTTGGACCCCTCGATGATTTTTTTTAGTTATGTGCTGGGCCCAGTCAGAACCGAATTGATGTGTTCGATTAAGTTCTATGTCAAACAAATCGGAAATTTGGAAACAAACTGCTTGACAATAAGTACGCTGTTGTTCCATGTATTTGTCCGGCTGATATCTTGAACAAAGGATTATATGATCACTTAACTAAAATGGCACAACTTAGTTCCGCGAGACTTTGAAAGAGCTACGATTGCTGGCCGGATCCTGAAGTCATACTTGCAGCTATAGTTATTAGACTTATCCAAGTGGGAGACTATTGGATAAAGTGTCTAAGTCCATAACAATATTTGGTATGTACTTGACCCGATTTGGCATGGTCCATTTGGGTTGTATGGCATCGGAACAATTTGGATAGACTTTTGTGAGAAGAGGATATTTATGGTTTATTAATATATTATAAGTTGTAATATATTAATATGAATTATTTAATTAGTATTGATCAAGAATTAGTTTGGAATTAACTTTGTGATCAAAAGACACTAATTAAATAAATGGGGATTGATTTGGTAAATCATTCATTCTTATATAGTGGGCTTATGATCCATAGTTCTTCATGATGGGCTAAACCCATGTGGTTACCCATGGATACTCCATAGAGGTTAAAACCCATGGATCATGAAGAATATGGAAAAACATGAGTTACATGGAGTAACCCTATTATGCACACTATATAAAGAAGCCTCATCCTTGTAAAATCGGCACTTAAGAGATACTAGTGAGGGCTAGCTGATTTTGGTGCATAGTATCTTCTCTCAAGTTATTCCAAGTTGTTGGTGGTGTTGTGTGAAGCATTTGAGGCAGCACATTTAGGGTGCTAGGCTCACAAAGTCTTAAGGAATCAAAGCTACAAGAAAGGTATGTAATTCTACTAGTTTTTTATATTACATATACCCCATGATATGCTAGTTAGGATGAAACCTTGGAAAAATGAAAGTTTGCATGTATAATAGAGAAAACATAGATCCGAGGTTTCTAGGGTTGCATGCACACCATAGGAGTGTTAGAATGCTCAAAACCCATAAGAAATTAGGTCTAGGACCTAACACAATTATTTACAATTCAGAAGAGGGATGCCGTAATCTAATTGCAAATAATTTGAAGGTAAGTAAATGACGATTTACCAATTTCCACCATGAAAAATGAAAAACGATTTTAAGTTTTAAATGAGTTGAAACTCCTAGATCCTTTTGCGATTCATTGAACTTTTCAATGGCATGTTTAAATCTCGATTATGCCCTTGAAGTTTGTGACTGGGATACCGAGGATCACAAACAAGGTGTGAATAACCATGCAAATGTGCTTGGTACCCTCTATGTCATTTATCACCTTATCAATGTGCCGGTTAACCACACACGCTCCATTAATCTATGATAAACATCGAGCTACCCTTTGCCACCCTCGCTGGTCCTAAATTAGTGTGCTGGTTAGCCACACACGCTCCACTAACAACTTGGCAAGGTGCAAAGTGCAATTTCATGGGATAACATCATTTTCACATTTTTCCTAAAGTAAGCTAAGATTGAGAATTTTATGAAAACATTTAGTTACTTTATAAATCATCATACTTATTAATGAGGAATTAGGTTGTCCTATCCTACCTCTTCGGCTAACGACCCTCAACTAGTCAAGAGTGCGGTGGGTAAGAATAGATACCTAATGACGATCATTTTACATGCCGCTTCCTTAAACATCCCTTATAGACCAGCTTCGTGAACGAGACCTACTAATGGTAAGACTGACTTGTATTATACATATATATAATAATTAATCTTTTCATATTATAATAGTATACAGGTTGAATTTTAAACTTTTAAAACTCTAGGGTTTAGAATTTAAATATTTCAAAATTAAAACTTTTTAATTAAAATTTAAACTCCAAAACTTGTGGGCAAGTTTTGAAACTTTTCAAAACCTTCTAGATCAAATTGAAATAATTTAATTAATCAAATAATTTGTCATTATCTAAATTTGACCTAATTCAATTTATGGCAAGATAATTCACATCAAATAATACAAATAATTATCTTTATCATATAAACTAATAATTATAGTATGGATTGAAAATTATCTTCTAATTGGATTAAGATATGCATTACCATAACAGATAAAAATGAAATTTAATTAGAAAAACAATTTATGGTAATCCTCTAAATCCAATCTTAGCCAAAATCCCGAAAAATGCATTCTGACTTGCTACCACGTCGTGGCAAGAAATGCCACATCGTGGTCATCAGGCAGATGCAAAATCAAAAAACTTTTGCTTTAAACAATTAAGCATCGCATCAAATACAATAGAAAAACAACTTAGGCTCTGATACAACTGATGAGTTTTGAGCATAACAACAATCCTATGGTGCACATGCAAACCCTAACGCTTTGGATCTAGGTTTTCTAATTGTAAATGCAATAATCATCCAAAGCTTATAAACCCTTTTTCTAACATCTAAAAATCGAAAATCATAACTAAAAACAAAGTTAGGATGTTACCTTTGAATTGTAGCTTGATCTTTAACCTTTGAGAGCTTTAGTATCACAAGTATAATACCCCTAATCGATCATAAACACCAAGAAGCAAGTTGGAGAATATGAGAGAGAGATAGAAAGGAGAAGGCTCAAAATCGGCTCTAAGATCCTTCTAGGGTTTCTGGTCGCCGATTTTAGGTGCCCAAGGGGTTCCTTATATAGCTGAAGAATTAGGGTTTCAGTCAAATACCTAATTTGGTTGCTTAAGCCCTAAGCAACCCATAGGATCCTTCCAGAACCTTATCATTGGATGAAATCCTTATGGGATCCCATAAGATTTCGTCCATCTCTTATCCAAGAGATCCTCAACCCCTTTTGCAACTATCTTATAATTACAATATTAGTCCCTTAAATTTAATTAATATATTTTGACCACAAAATTAATTCTAAATTAACTGTTGACCAATATCAATTAAATAATATGATTTCTCTTTTAATATATTATTCATATATTATATAAATAAATCATAATTAACCTCTTTCTCCATAATTCATCCAGTCAAGTTGCTTTGGTGAAGGCAACCCAAAAGGACTATGCTACTACCGGGTCAAGTACATACCAATTAAATTTATGGGCTTAGACATCTAATCCAACAGTAGGGATGTGGAGCACGGGAAGATGAACTTGATCATGGGGAAGAGGAAAGCATCGCCTGTCACCAACATTGGAGTTTATTCTTTATTGCTTAGTACTGGGTTAGGTTTAGAGTTGAATAATTGTTGCTACTCGTCAGAAATGGCAAGGAATATTATTTCAATTCATGGTTTGTATAAACAAGGTTTTATATTTTCGTTTAATAATGAAATTGGTTCTATTAATGCTTTCTATAATGGTACATTCTATTTTGAAGCATTTCCTTGTAATGGTATATATGAAACTGTGATGGTTGTAGATAACTTAGGAAATATTGTATTGAATACTGATTCATCCAATGGTTTGGACAAGGCATGCTTGTGGCATTGTCTTCTTGGACATGTTAACAAGAAGCGCATAGCCCAGCTCCAAAAGGATGGAGTGTTGGAGTCATTTGACCTTAGGTCCGATGACGCGTGCGAGTCTTGTTTGCTTGGAAGGATGACTAAGTCACCTTTCACTGACACTTATGAAAGGGGTGAGAGATTATTGGATCTCCTACACACCGATGTGTGTGGGCCCTTTAGATCCACCACAAGGGATGCAAATTGCTTCTACATGACTTTTACCGATGATTATATCAAATATGGGTATATTTACTTAATCAAGCATAAGTCAGAAACTTTTGAAAAGTTCAAAGAGTTTAAGCAAGAAATGGAGAATCAATTGGGTAGGAAGATAAAGATGCTCTGTTCTGATCGAGGTGGTGAGTATCTAAGTATCGAGTTTCACGACTATCTTAAGGAATGTGGAATTGTTTCACAATTGATGCCGCCTAGGACACCGCAAGTGAATGGTGTGGCTGAGAGGTGAAATCGAACCTTGTTGGACATGGTTCGTTCCATGATGAGTCGATCTTCATTACCTATCTCATTTTGGGGGTATTCCTTAGAGACTGCTGCCCATATCCTTAATCTAGTCCCAACTAAGAAGGTTGATAAAACACCTCACGAGATGTGGACATGGGAGGTTCCCTCGTTGGCACATATCAAGGTTTGGGGTTGCGAGGCTTTCATAAGACGGGAGAATCACGACAAGCTTGAACCTTGTAGTGAGAGATGTATTTTCATCGGCTACCCGAAAAAGTCCTTTGGATATCTCTTCTATAGACCAAGTGACAATGTTGTTTTCATTGCAAGGAGAGGGGTTTTGAGAGAGAGAGAGAGAGAGAGAGAGAGAGAGAGAGAGAGAGAGAGAGAGAGAGAAAACTCATATGCCAAGAGGAGAGTGGGAGGAAAATTGACCTTGAAGAGCTTCAAGAATCAAGTGATGAAGGAACCTCAAACACTGGTGCTCAACCCAAGGAGGAAACTCCTGTCGAACCAATTGACGAGTCCTTACCTCTTAGACGTTCCAATAGAGTTAGTGTTCCGCCCGTATTATATGGTTTCCATATAACTGTTAAGGGTGATACATTTATTAGTGATAGTACACTAATAAATATGGATGAACCTAACAACTATAAGGAAGCCATGAGAGGCCTGGAGTCTGCAAAATGGAAAGAGGCAATGGACAACGAGATTCAGTCCATGTATGACAATCAAGTTTGGAACTTGGTTGATAATATACTGGGTCGTAAGACAGTCAGTTGCAAGTGGATCTTCAAGAAGAATACCGACATGGATGGGAAAGTGCATACGTTCAAGGGAGGATTGGTTGCGATGGGCTTTAATCAAACCCCTGGGGTTAACTATGATGAGACCTTCTCACCAGTAGCCAAGATCAAGTCTATAAGGGTTATGCTAGCCATAGCTGCGTTTCATAATTATGAAATATGGCAGATGGACATCAAAACCGCTTTCCTTAATGGAAAGTTGGCTGAGGATGTTTACATGAGTCTGCCAGAGGTTTTAGTGGATGTGAAGTACTCGAATAGAGTGTGGAAGCTTTAGAAATCCATCTATTGATTGAAACAAGCATCTCGCAGATGGAATCTTTGTTTCGATGAGAAAGTCAAAGAGTTTGGTTTTTCGAGAAGCGAGGATGAGTCCTGCGTATATGTCAAAGCTAGTGGGAGTATAGTTAACTTCTTGGTGTTGTTTGTGGATGATATACTACTCATATGAAACGACATTCCAACCTTGCAGGAGGTTAAATCCTGGCTTGAGAAGTGTTTCGCTATGAAGGACCTAGGAGAGGCTGCCTATATTCTAGGGTGAAGGATATTAAGAAATAGGAGTTAGAGACTAATATGACTTAGTCAAAGTACTTACTTGGATAAAGTGTTGAAACGTTTTAGCATGGAAAATTCCAAGAAAGGGGAGTTACCGATCCAAAGAAATATCAAATTGAGTAAGACTCAAAGTTCGAGTACCAATGCTGAGATAGCAGAAATGAGTCGAGTACCATATGCTTCCGCCGTTGGCTCGATCATGTACGATATGATGTGTACTTGGCCTGATGTGGCTTTTGCGCTGAGCATGGTTAGCCGATATCAAGGGAATATTGGTAGAGCTCACTGGATAGCAGTAAAGTACATTCTTAAGTATCTTCGAAGGACAAAAGACTGGGTCCTCGTACTTGGTGGAAATGAAGACTTGAGCGTGACAGGGTATAGTGACGCTGGTTTTCAGAGCGATAGAGATAACTTCTGCTCTTAGTTGGGCTGGGTATTTACCTTGAATGGAGGAGCGGTGACGTGGAAAAGTTCCAAGCAGGAAACTGTAGCTGATTCAACGTGCGAATCAGAGTACATAGCAGCGAGCGAAGCATCGAAGGAGGCAATATGGTTGAAGAACTTCATCGGAGACCTTGGAGTTGTACCAGCCATAAAGGAGCCTATGGATATTTTCTACGATAACGAAAGAGCGGCTGCCCTAACTAAGGAACCGAGGGATATTTGAAGATCCAGACACATCGACAGAAAATACCACTTCATCAGACATCGGGTAGAAGAGGGACTCCTTGTAGTAAAGAGGGTATCGTCAAAGGAGAACCCATCAGATCCCCTCACAAAGGGTCTGAGCAGGGTTAAGCACTTATAACATGCAAGGAGCATTGGTCTGAAGGACAATATTAGTTATTGTGATTAGATAATTATTTAGAAACTAGTAATAGATAAAATGTAATTGAAATTTGATGATTGAATAAAGAAGTTTTATTTATGAGTAAAGTTACTATATTGTTTCAATTGTTTACTATTGTTTCATTTTTCATGTTTTGACTTCCAAAATAATAGGATTATTCAAATTATACACAGTCGATCATACTTTGGAAGTAGGCTGTGAGGTTAGACTGTCATGAATTGGCTTCTAGATTGTCTAAACATTTAGACATAGAAAAAATTTCCTGCAACGTTCATGAGTACTCTTGAAATAAGATTTGAGTATTGGATTAAACCCACGCTCATATGAATCACTTCATGGAATTTATCACGAGTGATTGTGAGACAATAATATCTTATAGTCTTTAAATCGAGATATATGAGCTGTTGTTTACTAGTTGGTTGTGCATTGATATTGTTTAAACGCATCAATAACTTGATGTTATAAAATGCATTGTTGTGTAGTTTTTAATGAGTAAATAGTACAAGTATATAAGTCAATGTTTATCTGTTCCTTTTATCCTAAGAGGATTAAAAGCGATATCTTGGGTCCTCGATGATTTTGTGTTGACTTATGTGTCGTGCCCGGTCAGGACTGAATTGATGTGTTCAATTTAGTTCTATGTCAAAGAAATCAGAAATCAGGAAACAAACTGTTCGACAACGAGTATGAATTCATTCCATGTCTTTGTCCACACGATATCTTGAGAACCGAGGACTACATGATCCCCTATCTAAAGGACACGTGATTGGCTAGGTCAGAGTTCTATAGCGGCTTTTGAGAGCTACGACTGCTAATTGGATTTTGAAGTCATACTTGAAGTATAGTTATTGGACATATCCAAGTGGGAGACAGTTGGATTAGGTGTCTAAGTGTAACACCCGTCAAAATTAGTTCAATAACAATCACATGTGATTATGCCAATTATGTAATGTGATTTTGTTAAACTAGTAATGTGATAAACTTACTATGTAATTCATGTTAAAGTATGAACTTTCATGATACAACTCAAAGTATACGTTCATACGATTACAAAAATATAGAGAACATCTAAATCTGACTTCGCGTGAAGAAGTTATGATAAATTCTAATGCTATAATGCCTTATAACAAGAGGGATTTAAAATAGACTTAGAATTAGCTATTGGAGTCTAAAATAAAGTCATAGTACTCGGAATTACCTACGCGTGCATATAAAGAATGCCAAAAATGGAGTTCGTATGCAAAAGTTATGGCATTCCGAAGATGCAGCGGTCAGAAACCCTAATTTGACTGAACTCACGACGTGAACATCAAAAATTCACGACGTGAGGAGTCAAAAGACACTAATCGGAGCTATAAAACACACGTTAAGGCTATGGGATGACTCATGGAAGTTCACGACGTGAACCTATCATGTTCACAACGTGAATGGCCCCAAACACCCTATAAATAGCGATCAAAGCTCATTCAACCCTTACACCTTCTCCTTTCATTCTGTCTCGTTTCCGAAGGCCGTTTTCCCTTCTCGAGCCTGACAACGACGAGCCTCTGACCGTTTAGATTCTATAATTACGCTAATAAGGTGAGTTTCACGGCCCACTTTCTAATATTTTCGGGGGAAAACGCATGCTAAATATTGAATAAAAGTTAATATTATGTTTATATGATAGTATGTTCGTATCAACATATATAGTTATATTAACTGTGATATAGTTGTTTTTCCTCATATATACCTAAAGTATATATGATATTTTCAAAACATACAACTATCGTAAACTTGTTAGCATGCTATTATACTAATGTAGACCTTGAGTTATACTCGGGAGTTCTATATATACTATGTGTGATATAGCCTCGATGCTATACTCGAGAGTTATATATATATATATATATATATATATATATATATATATATATTGATTTCTAAGTATGTTATTATTGTTGGTTTTATGTC
Organism: Lactuca serriola; assembly: GCF_051521515.1. Taxonomy (NCBI): domain Eukaryota; kingdom Viridiplantae; phylum Streptophyta; class Magnoliopsida; order Asterales; family Asteraceae; genus Lactuca; species Lactuca serriola. The sequence continues at coordinate 318,824,570 of NC_136412.1, forward strand.
AAGATAAAACCTTGTTTTACTTCAAGTTATAGTTGTTATACTGCCTAAATGTTATGAAATTAGGAGTAATGTTTTAAAGCATAGTCTAGTAACTTAGGGTTTTAGACATGAAAATGTTTTTGTTGTTAGAACTATAGAACGTCGTCAAAGTCTACCTGAGCTACTATATTCATCATCTAAGATTGGGGATCTTAGTGAAAGTCCTTTGACCTGTATTCGTTAATCCCGTGAGCGAGGAAGTCGTGTATAATTAGTATACGGGTTGACCACCCCACTTGTGACTGTTAGCTACGGTCAACCAAAAGCGAGTGATGAACTATCCTTTTATTTGTTATTGTTCCGGCATCAATGAAACGTGCGGAAACTACCACAAGGTGTGATCCTTGTGCTACCGCAAGGTGTGATCCTTGTACTACCGCAATGTGTGATCCTTGTAATAATAATAAGAGGTATAAAACTAAGTCATACAGTCGCAGCTACAGACTCATGGTAGAACAACTTTAGAAGCATTATAATTTGTCGATATACAAGTATGAATGTTAAGTATAAGTTTCCCAAAGACTTATACTCTAAGTATAAGAATCTAGTAGGTATATTACTTGTATATTAAGTAGGCTACTATACCTATCCTACTTACTCGTATATAATTGAAATAGATTTATACGTAGCGGTTTTACTCGTATAGAATTGAAATAAGATTTATACGTAGCAACTTAGTTTGTATGGAATTACAAACATTTATATTTTTAATATATAATACTTATAGGTATATACTTATTCGGTAAGTAAACCATTATACCTAGGATATATATACTAAACGTTGGAGAGTCAAAATGATACTTTCAAAACTATACTTTCGAACTTGGAAAATGTATTATTTTATGGAGTCAAAACCTGTGAACTCACCAACTTTATGTTGATGTATTTTAAATTGCATGTTTTTTTAGGAAGTTGATAACTATGATACGAGAAATGACGTTACACTGCCCGGTGTTTCCGCCGACGGCCGGGGTGTGATAGATTGGTATCAGAGCTATTAACTATAGTGAATTAGTACTTTCTTAGGAAAGCACGACTATAGTTTAGGGCTTACTCTGCTAGGTTTAGGTATACCCCTTAACCTATAATAAAAAGTATTATTAAATTATACTACTGAAGGACTAATTACGGGAGCGGTGACATGATAGACACGTTGCTTGGGTTGCTGAATTTCAGAACGACTATATGCTAAAATGATCCTGCCCTCCGACTGTCTGGACTGGCCGGTGCCTTATCAGTTAGACCTGAAGTAACAAACTATAATTAATACTACCTGTGAATACAAAAAGCATAAAGATATAGAGTTATGTATGAACTCAGTCCCGCGATGAGAACACATGTATATAACCCAAAAATATAGAAAACCCAAACCCTCGATAAGAATTCAACGCAAGGTTTTAGGTCAAACTACTTAGTCGAGTTTTATTGTACATGGTACGAACCACAACTAAACGTAGACTGATCACCTATGTTTAATTTTGGTCAGACCTATGCACAACTAAACTTGGATATGGTGGTTGATGGACTAAAACACCTGAAGATTCTAGAAGATTAAAGATAGATCTCAGATCAGGATACCATCAACTCGGAGTACAATAAGACGATTTACTGAAGACAACATTTAGGACTCGGTATGGTCAATATAAGTTCCTAGTTAAGTCTTTGGATTAACCAGTGCTCCAACAATGTTCAAGGACCTCATGAATAGTGTTTGCAAACCGTACTTGGATAAATTCGTGATAGTATTATCGATGATATATTGATATATTCACGAACCAAGGAAGAACACGGTCAACACTTGCAAATAATCTTGGAACTACTAAGAAAAGAAAAGTTGTACGCCAAATTCTTCGAATGTGAATTTTGGATTAGAGAAGTACAAATTTTTAGAACATGCAGTTAGTAACAAATGGTTTCATGTCGAACCTTCCAAGATTGAAGAAATTAAGAATTAGGAGGCATTGAAGACACCAACAGAAGTGCGCCAATTCCTAGGATTTGCTGGCTATTACCGTAGATTCATAGAGAATTTCTCCAAAATATCCAAGCCGCTTACTGAGAAGGATACAAAGTTTAACTGGGAAAACAAACAAGAAGCTGCTTTATGATTTGGATGATTAGTATGGCATGTATAACTTGAGAAAAACCTAGATCCAAAGCATTAGGGTTGCATGTATACCATAGGAATGATGTAGTGCTCACAACCCATCAGATGTGTCTAGAATGGTCATGTTGGCTTGGTTGTTGAATTTCAAAAAGGCTATATAACGAAATGGTCCTACCTGCCAATTGTCCTGCCTGGCTGATCCTTACTTGATAGATCTTAATGTAAACATTATGAATAGTGGCGAATCTTGACTATAATTATTATAGTCAGCAAAATTACACAAATAGACTAAGGCATAGTATGTTATGCGTGTAGGTATTTTTAAAGTATGAAGCGAAGTGCCGCCGAAATCTTCAGTTATCCATTTTTATCAAGTGAGTGCATAGTTACCATCATCTTACATATAAATATGAAGTATCTAATTAATTAATTGTTATATGTGATTATGTGCAAAGATGTTATGTGTTAGATGAAATGTCACAAAGATAAGTTATATGATTTATACCATATATGATTTTTATAAATATAATACATTGGATAACAGAAGGTAGTAATAGATGCCATAGTATAATCAAAGATCTAGGCAATGATAGAATGCCATAACTGTAGAAATGGTACTAGTGTGCCAATGATGTAGGAATGGTACTAGTGTACCAGTGATGTAGTCATGTAACAAAGTATAAGTGACAACCACCAGACTATTCATGACAGTCTCGTGGAACACTGGCATCGATGGACTTCATGCTTATTTATTAGATAAACTTAGAAAGCGATCGACTTCGTGCCTATTTGACGGACACATGCAGCGATGGAATTCATGCCTATTCCTTAGGGAAAACCCTTAGGAATAAATATAGGAAGAAACCTACTGACATGTATTGCGGATAAATCCCTATAATAGTACTGTCAGAAACGATGACTATGATAACCCTTAGGATAGATAATCAGGGGTGAATAAGTAAGAAAACAGTGGTGGGTAATCGGGTTGAGTTTTTTTGATGAAAATAATATAATTAAAGAATTTAATTATTATGGGTCGAAAACCCTATGTACTCTCTAAGTTTCCCAACTTGACCCATTCAACTTGTTTATATCATAGGTAGCGGTACAAAGGTACATGCACAATGAGAGATTCAAGGAGAGTTAGACTGTTAGCCTAAGACATTGTAAGGCATGTTTATGCTTATGTTTTGTATCAGTTATGACATCCCAAGTTTTTTATAAATTAATGAAAATCATTTCTTCAAAAATAATTTTACGAGACCAAATTCCGCATTAATAAATAAACTCTAGTTTTGAATAAGCATAAACAAATTTTTTAAAATGGCCGTAAATTCGAGGATGTCACTATTTGTATTAGAGCATTAGTTTAAGCAAAATAGGAATTTAGAGGACTTCTAGACTTAAAATTAGAATGATAAGAGATGATCGTAAGATGAGTGTCTACTATAATTTAGGTAATACACTTGAATTGACATAAACACTAGCTCATTTTAAGATAAGGTGCCTGATTTGCTCTTATGTGCTAAATGGTTTTTTTTATTGCATGCCTTAGGTTTTCTATCTAATTGGTATTATTAGGTTTAAGGTTTGTTGCCAACCTAGAATTAAGAAATTTTATGTGTTCAGGTTTCTAAATGCTTAATTACGGTATTAGAACCGACATATAACTTTTCCGAGTGATAAGGAGGATCATGCGTCTAGACGTTCCCTATCTATATTCTCGTTTCAATACACTGGTAATATGATTTAGTGTATAGAACGTCATGGTGAGGACACGAAGAAGATTAGGAAACGGTAATGAAAACCAAAAGCATGAGCCCCCTATATGTGACAACCCGAAAACTTCTACCCGGTACATCTAGTCAGTTAGTCTAAGTTAAACTCATTTCTATTAACTCCTAGCACTGATTAAGGGCTCATTTAAGCATTTAAAGCCTTGAGTACAACCAAATTTTGAATTAGGGATGGGTTGGTTTAATATTTAGGGTTGCAAATAGGCCAAACACTCCATCAAAAGGAGTGTGTGGCCACAAACATGACTGTGTGGCCGCACACCCGAGTGTATGGCTGCACACATGAGTGTGTGGCCGCACACCCGAGTGTATGGCTGCACAAATGAGTGTGTGGCTGCACACCCGAGTGTATGGCTGCAGACATGAGTGTGTGGCCGCACAACCGAGTGTACGGCTGCATACATGAGTGTGTGGCCGCACACCTGTGTGTACGGCCACACACATGAGTGTGTGGCCGCACACCCATCCTCCAGCCGCACACTCATCCTAATTTATATAGGGTGACCCTTCACTCATTCCTTTCATTTGGCTGCACTCTACTTTCTCTCTCTAAAAACTTCATCCAAGAACACTCTAAGGGCCTCAAAAACGTGGAGAATTCCATCATTTAGCTTGTTATACAGGTAAAACACCTAAATCTAAGCCTGAAGCTCTTCATGTTCTTCGTCTTCTTCATCACTTGAAGGTGTACGGCGGTACACCTTCATGAGGTGGCTGTACACACCTCAAAAACCCACCAAAGTGAGAGTTTTGGCCCTTTATCTCTTAGTTGGACTTGGTTTGAGCCTTGAAACACTTGAAAATCGACGTTTGGAGCATAAACGAAGAGTGTACGGCCGCACAGTCCCGTGTGCAGCCGCACACATACCCTGGCCGCACACTCTAGCCACACAAACCCTCTGTCCGGCCGCACACTCCTGTGTGCAACCGCACACATAGCCTTGCCGCACACACCTTAAAGGTGGCCATACACTCACCTAACGCAATCCTTTAAGGTCCTAACACTTAGTGCAAGTAGTCCCAAGTTCCTAGAGTGGTTCTCCATCCAATTTGGTGGTGAAATACCTTCATTTGACTCCTTTATGTATCACTGCATGTTAATTAGGATCAAATCGCGTTCAAGGCTTCACTTGAACACCCAACTTTGCGTGTCAATCCTTCATTCAAATCACCCAAGGTGAGTTCATACCCCTATGTTTTTCCGAGCTTTTCATGTTTTCAGGGTGGAATACAAGCAAAAGTACAAGGAAACTTGTGCTCAGATGTATTATTTTGTTTAAGATAATTATATTTTCAGTATGCTTTTAAACACGGAAAACAGTTTTACCAACTGATTAAGAAATCAACACGTAGAAACAGTTTTCAAAACTAGAACAATGAACTTGTGAATCATATAGTAAAATGTATTATTTTATAAAGGATTCATGCAAATCATAAACAGGATTTCGGTATTATTACTTGTAAATTTGTTAGGCTATGTTTGAGACACGTCCTTGGTAACACTCACCACAAGAAACAGAGTGGAGGACTAGCACTCGTGACCAGAATCTCTTGTAGGGAGAGCATGACTGTTGTGTATAGATCTATACGGGACTGACAATCCCGCACCTCATTGCTAGCTACAGTCGGACCGACAGGTCTACGGGTGACAAAGTCATTTGGGATGCAGGCCGATGCAGGCTATATCCAGTCAGTTATGGTCATGAAACTCAAAACCTAAATAATAGAGATTTACTTTTGTAATAATGAATCAAATGAACTAACCTCAAAGTAATAACCGATAGATTACTGGAGGGTATTACTAATAATACCTTCAGGATTTAGTTCATCACGGTTTTCTATTGTTTAGTTTTATTTATGTAATAAGGCTAATATACCTCTCTGGGTGTAACCAGGGTTTTTAAAAGAAAACTGCTTTTATATACACGAGTATGGTAGATACTTGCAAACCTCAGTTTAAAACGGATAATCAACCTTCAACCTTCAGGGAAAATATAGGATTTTCCCGGGATAAACCGACTATTCAAAACGGATTGTTTTACAACCAACGGATATTCATATTCATTCCACGACATATTGGATTGTACATGTTCCGTACGAACCTGGAAGTCATGGAATGAATGGGTTTTCAAACATGCTTTTCATAAGAAAATATAGGATTTTATTGAGGAACACTTTTCAAAAGGATTCAAAGAACACTTTTCCATCAAAACTAAATGCTTATGAACTCACCGACTTTATGCTGATATTCTTCAAAACTGCTTGTATTCTCAGGGAATTAGTAGATAGGTACTTCCAGGAGTTCGGAGAAGTCGGAGCATTAAATTCGCATCTTTACTATTTTACTTTTGATATGAACAAAACTATGTATTAAACAATGTAAACCTTTTTCATATATGTATTCAATGTCTGGTTGTGTTTACTATGCTTTCTATGATACAATTGTTGTGATACTACGCATGACGTCAGCCACCCCCGAACGTTTCTGTCGTTCCGGTTTGGGGGTGTGACAGATTGGTATCAGAGCTCTTATTTATAGTGAACTAAGTATACCGAACCATACATGGTATACAACTATAAACATTAAGGGGCCTAAGTTCTCTAAACTAAAAGTATACTTTCAAAAATATAAGTATTTTTATAAAAAGTATATAAGTATACCTAAGTACCCGAACCAGTGTCATAAGTAGAACAAAAAAAAAGTATTTGGATGTTGGACATCGCGGTTAAACCTGGGCAATTATGTAATCATGATGTCTAGGTTCAATATAGACTGATCAACTATATTCATTCGAGACATGACCAACATGTGCTTGGGAGTGACTGTAGTGTCGCAGCAAGTCTAAAACTTACCTAGGTACCAGAAAAGTTCTAGAGTCAAACATAAGGGTTAAAATACTATAGGAGTATTTTAGGATGCTATAACGACCAAACCAGAAACTTACCCAAGAATCCATCATTGGAAGTATTAATAGATTCGATGCCTATCCCTTTACCATCACCTCGCATAGATAGCATGGCTGGATTCCATCTCCTTGGCAACCCGTACTTTCCCAACCAAGGAGATGATGGATGGATCGAGCCAGAGCCAGAAGGAAACCATGAAATCCCTTTGGAAAATGACCTTGCCGAACCATTTCCCGAAGAGACTAACTCGGAACCCGAATTCAAAAACATACCTCAAGTGACTCCAATACCAAATCCTAACCCTCGAGATGAAAACCAAGGTCCAACGCCTATGTGGGTCGGGAGTTTGAATAGGTGGAGCAATGAGCAAGACCAACCCCTCCCATATGACGGAAACCGCAACTTCTACAATCTGAACGAAGGAGGCCCCATGGACAGGGCCCTACCAATCCTGTTACGTTGAGTGGCTCGTAATGTGGAGCTATGTATGGCAACCCTTCAACGAACTATGGAGCTCGAAGCTGATTCGAACACCAGCACAGACCGCATCCGTTCCTTCGAGATTGCTCATGCGAGAGCTGCAAGGAACAATGAAGCCCTACAACAAGAGTAGCTACCACTTGAGCTGAGCTCATAGAGCTCCAAGCATGCCAGACAGTTACGAGAGCCTCCTTCTTGACATGGAGTGCCAGCTGGCTAACTTAAGGATCCGTCCGAGGAGTACCCATCGGCGATAGGAGAATACTCTACTCATCCTTCATTTTTGGTCCAAGGAATAACCATCATATCTATGTTCTAAGTAGCTCTTTTCTGTAAACATCCCTGTCCTTCATGTTGCCAAGATTATTTCCCTTTTAGAATAACTTAGACCTATTTTTAGGTCAAGGGTTCCGAAATATGGGTAATCTCCGTTTCAGTTATGATGGCTATTGGGTTTTGAGCATTCTAACACTCCTAAGTGTACATGCAACCCTAAATACCTTGGATCTATATTTTCTCTATTATACATACAAATATGAATATTCCAAGGTATTACCCTATCTAGCATACAATCTTTTGATACTTGGGTAATAAGATAGATAGAATACATACCTTTTTGATGTAACTTGTCTTCATGCAGCTTGAGTGCCTAGTGCCCCAAGTGTGACACCTCAAATGGTTCACACAACACCATGAACACTTGGAATAACCTTGAGAATAAGGATACTTTGGTTCTCACTAGTGAAATTGGCCTTGCCCTTTTGTGTACACACACTAGTGCATGATTTCTTGAGCCATGGGATTCTTTTATATGGTGGCTATTAGGGTTACACCATGTAACTCATAACTGTACCTATTCCTTATGCTCCATGGATTTTAAACTCCATGGAGTATCCATGGGTCACCCCATGGACTTAGTCCAACATAAGGAATCTTGGATCACAAGCCCACATATATAAGAATGAATGATTTACACAATCAACCCATATATTTAATTAGTCTCCTTTTGGTCACTTAATTAATTCCAAATTAATTCTTGATCAATACTAATTAAATAACCTTATTAATATATTAGAACTTATAATATATTAACAAACCTTAAGTGTTATTTCTCTCATTATAGTCTATCCAAATGTATAATGTCGTGCAACCCAAATAGACCATGCCGGGTCGGGTCAAGTCTCAGAATTACACTTAAGCTTGTAATTATAACCATATTTACTGAGCTTTAGTAAATTATGACGAATAGTCTTATCGATCTTTTTTGGTGGAGTTGACCCGTGCACAAGAATGTGTACTCAATCCCTTAGTCCTTCACTTGACTTACATATACATGTGAACAAGGAACTAGTCTTAATTTTCCAAAGATAAAAAATTCTCATTCATCATGCTATACAACTTGCAAGATTCCAAGTTTCGGTCCAATAGAAACTTGGGTGATGAGGATCTTTCCTTATTTGGTAAATTTAGACATTACCACAGATGAAAGAATCATTTTCATATTTCCACTCTTGCTATTAATGGAATCATATAAGCAACAAAATTTTTTCCACAACTGCCACTGTAAGGATATTTTTAAAATAAATAAAGTCAAAATTTTTCCTTATATTTTAAGACTTTGCGGAAAAAAAACTATCCTTACAATGCTAAAGAGCATGAAAACTTTGTTGTTATCTATTACTAAGCAATATATCATAACTCCTAAGAAGTAGCTCAAGAATCTGATCTTCAAACTATGTGATAGAAATCCATCTACGCGATCAAATTCAACATATTCTTTCTTTAAGTTTCTTCACTTTTCTTTGATTCTTAAAAACATCTACATGTGACCCAGTCAAATCATGTATCAAGAATCTCAGAAGAGAAACTTAGCAGAATTAGATAGTGGACTTTACCTGAAGTAGAGTCAAACTTATTGACTTTAACATCCATAGGTAAAGTTTGACAGCATCGCAACTAATTCCCCTTGCTTTGGAAATGTAAACATATGGACCCTTTGGTAATGGTATGCAGGACTATCACCAACTTAGCTTTTCTCTTTACCATTTGGTCAACCGAGTTGACTATGGCCGATCCCTTACCATTGGGAAGAGAGAGCGTTACTGGATATCCAGTGTCTTCATTGTCAATGTCCATAAAGTTTTAGGAAGTTTATCTTAGCAAATAGACAAGATCATTAAGGGTCTTGTCATAGTCTGTTTCATAGGGGTCCCAAAGGAACTCACTATGTGACTTAGAAAGTGATTGAACATCCAACTTTCTCAAGACTTTGAAACCCAACTCTCCCGGATTGTCAATATGTGACTTCATCTCCAAAATGTGATCACACCTAGAACTTGCCTTGCCAATAGGGCTTGAGTGACCTTGAATTTTGTGGGTTAGGGAGAATAATTGGAGGAGGTGGAGGAAGTGAAGTTCCAAGAGATTTGGGAGGATCATAGATGTCTGAACTAGACATATTTTGGGAGATATTCAAGATATTTGATTAAAAGTTCTTAATATAACACCCAATATGACGTATTAAGGCTAGGACCCTACAAACTATTTTATAACTTGGAAGAGGGATGACGTAATCCAAGCTATAAAATATTTGAAGGTAGGTGAATGACGATTCACCAATTTCCACCAAGATAAACGAAATATATTATTAGGTTTTAATTGGTTTTTGAAACTTCTAGATTCTTTTGAGATTCATTGAACTGTTCAATGGCATGTTTCAATCTCGAGTATGCCCTTTAGGTTTTGTGACTGGGATGCCGAGGATCACAAAACAAGGTGTGAAGTAACCATGCAAATATACTTGGTACCCTTAATTATTTACCCCTTAATTGATGTGCCGGTTAACCACACACACTCCACCTATACTATGATAAATATTAAGTTACCCTTTGCCTACCTTGTTAAGTACAGGTTAGTGTGCCGGTTAACCACACACGCTCCACTAACGACTTAAACAAAGTGCAAAGTGTAATTTCATGGGTTAGCACCAAGTTCACATTTTCCTAAGTAACTAAGATTGGGTATTAATAAGAGTTTTGTTACTTAGTATTTATCATTAATACTTTTAATGAAGGGATAATTCTAGTCCTTGTCCTACCCGTTCGGATAACGACCCTCCACCGGTCAAGGAAGCGGTGGGTGAGAGTGGACACCCATTAAACTGCCATTTTAAAGGCAGCAACCTTATACCCCCCTTATAGACCGACTTCGTGATTGAGGCCTACTAACGGTAAGACTGACTTTACTCTTATACACACACACACACACACACATATATATATATATATATATATATATATTATTAACTTATAATATTATAAAGTATAAGGGTTGAATTTTAACTTTTAAAATTCTAAGGGCTAACTTGGAATTAAAGAATTCATAAGTGAAAACTTTTCCAAATTCCAAAACTTGAGGGCAAGTTTTGAAACTATTGAAAACTAATTAATTCCATAACTTATGTGTTTAAAGTAGTTTTAATTAAAAGACTCTTCAAGTTCCATAACTTGAGGACAAGTTATGGAAGACTTTCAACTAATAAAAGAATGTAACTTTTCTTTATTTTGTAACTTATGGAATTAATTAAGGTTACACATTTTATTACTTAATGAAGTGACTCTTGAACCTCCATAACTTGAGGACAAGACTCTTCATTTTTTGTAACCATTGCCAAATTTTATGAGTTTTATGAAACTTAAATGTGACTTTTCATATAACTTGAGGACAAGTTACAAAACACATTTTAGAATCAACTCTTAGATTAAAATGGATTGAAAACACATAATCAATTAACTTTTCTATTAATCTAAGCAACTCATAGGAACAAGATAATTCAAATCAAACTTTTTCATGTAATTAGTCTAAACTTTAAACTAATACAAAGCATGAATCTATTGACATTTATCTTTGAAATTGGATTAGCATGAACATTACCACATCAAAAACAAGTTTATAAGTCCAAAAACATCTTAGGTTAATGTTCCTAGTCCAATTCCAGCCAAAACAATTGAATATATGCTGTCTGGGGGTCCAACTCGTCGAGTGCATGAACCAACTCGACGAGTTGGATGCATTTGGTCTTGGACTCGGCGAGTCTGCTGAGCAGACAACATAAAAACTCGATTTTTTAGCCAATTTTGCAAGTATAACAAGAAAACAAGCATATGATCTGATACCACTGTTGCGTTTTGGCATTCTAACACTCCTAAGGTACATGCAACGCTAAATACCTTGGATCTATGTTTTCTCTATTATACATACAACTATGAATATTCCAAGGTATTACCCTATCTAGCATAGAATCTTTTGATACTTGGGTAATAAGATAGATAAAATACATAACTTTTTGATGTAACTTGTCTTCATGAAGCTTGAGTGCCTAGTGCCCCAAGTGTGACACCTCAAATGGTTCACACAACACCATGAAAACTTGGAATAACCTTGAGAAAAAGGATACTTTGGTTCTCATTAGTGAAATTGGCCTTGCCCTTTTGTGTACACACACTAGTGCACGATTTCTTGAGCCATGGGATTCTTTTATATGGTGGCTCTTAGGGTTACACCATGTAACTCATAACTTTACCCATTCCTTATGCTCCATGGATTTTAAACTCCATGGAGTATCCATGGGTCACCCCATGGACTTAGTCCAACATAAGGAATCTTGGATCACAAGCGCACATATATAAGAATGAATGATTTACACAATCAACCCATATATTTAATTAGTCTCCTTTTGATCACTTAATTAATTCCAAATTAATTCTTGATCAATACTAATTAAATAACCTTATTAATATATTAGAACTTATAATATATTAACAAACCTTAAGTGTTATTTCTCTCATTATAGTCTATCCAAATGCATGATGCCATGCAACCCAAATGGACCATGTCGGGTCGGGTCAAGTCTTACCAATTATAGTTATGGACTTAGACATTAATCCAACAATGGCAACAACCATATTTCAGTTAAAGATGATCTTTGTCAAAAGTATACCTTAGATCGAAAACATGCAAATTAAGCAACTTTATCAAAGTCACGTTACCGTTTCATCTTAGAAGCATGTGTCATAGGAAGTACTCTTACCTTAAGACGATCATTCCTTTTCCCCATCGATTTTATATCAGTCTCCATAACAAGCTACGACGTCATAATCGTCATGAGATGGTTGAGCCCAAATCGTGCTGATATCCTTTGCTTCGAGGAAGCGATTCGTCTCAATCTTCCCTTCAACGAAATCCTTACTGGTCTCAGTGATAAGATTTTTCGAACCTTTGTATCATTTCCTGCGCCAAGCCTAGGAGCATCTGTGGAAGGAATGCTATGCATTCTTGGCTCATGTTGACAATGAGACGGAAGAAGTTAAGGACCGTGAGAGCATCTTCAAAGTCTGCAACTTTCCCGATGTCTTCCCCAGAGACATTCCAGGGATTTCTTCTAAGTGCCAAGTTGAATCCCATATCGACTTGATCCTCGAAACTACCCTTATAGCCAAATCTCCATATCGTCTAGAGCCGATGAAAATGTGAGAGTTATCCAACCGACGTAATGATCTAAAAAACAAGGAGTTCGTAAGTTATTATATGTGAACTTTATTGCGTTCAAATCATTTTCTATTCTTGCTAGACCACATCATGGGGATGTGGGTCGAATAAAAAATGAGAAATCTTAGTGCATAGATAAACGTTTAGGATTCATCTAGAGGAAACCATTGTTGCTCACAAACTCTTTTCTTGACATATAGCAGATCATGCCTCCGAAGAAGCAGAATCAACCCACTGGTAAGGCCTCAATCCTCCAGATGGACTCAACTACGTTCCAAGCTACTGTCACAGCAACCGTAGCAGCCACCCTAGCTGTTCTTAACACTAACAACACAAATGCGAGTAGAAGTGTTAATGGAAGGCCAAACCTTGGTGTGAACCAACCTCAACAACAAGTGCCTACTGGAAAGGACACCCTTGATCCCCAACCTAACCTCCTGAAATGAAAGTTCAAAGGAACTTGTTCAACCCAAGGACCTACTAAAAGGCAACCAATTGGGGCAGTCAATACCCCAGTCATCCCTTCTGTTCCCACACTAACCATAGCCTACTGTGGAAATCTCCTGCAATGCAGCAAATGTAACTACCATCATCATGGAGTCTGCCGAGTGCTGCATTGCACCAGATGCAACAGGAAGGGACACACCTCCCGCGGTTGTAGAACCCTAGTCAAGTTCATCACTCCAACTAAAAATGTTGGGACAAGTCCAACCTGTTACCTCTGTGGAAGTTTAGGACATTTCAAAAGAGACTGCCCAACATAGAAGAACAATGGGGAAACAGGAGGAGTCTGACCTCAGAGAATGAGGAGGCATCAAAGAACCCTGCTATGTTTTGGTACATTTTCGAAAACCCCTATAATTGCTCATAATCGTGATTATTTCCCAGTCCAAATTAAATCACGACATTCTTATAAGATTGAAAGCCCCTAATGAGTAAGTTATGACAATTTAGTGAATACGTTAAGTTCAATTGTAATTATACACGGCTTGTGTACACCAAATGATCATAGAGAGATCTAGTAAGAACCATTTCATGAAAGTCATAGTTTCAAGACATCAGAACCCTCGTGTTAGTAGTACATGTTAACTTTGAATCAAACACAACAAACACCAGAGCTGTTCACCCAGAGGCACCAATGTGCTAACGAAACGAACTTCCTAGACAAAATTAATGCATGATTCTACGACGTCATCTTGTTTAGTTCGACTGAGTCTATGTTAAACATAACCCTTTTGTCTTAAATCGTTCGATCGTGAAACTCCCGTCGCTCGTGACGACAACCAGATGCGAACTTCAAAGAATTCATCTCTCTTCAAAATCCGAAAGTATGCATACGAAGAGTATCATCCACAAAGAAAAGGAAAAAGTAAGAGAACCATCCGGATAATTGAAGATGTGTCATGGGACACACATCTACCCTTAATCGAACTTTCTTGCAGCAACGACGACCTTTCCGGTATCGATGTTGCTCCGTTTGAAGCCCTCTATGGTCGTAAGTACAGCTCCGCTCTTTGTTGGGCTGAGGTGGGTGACACATATCTAGTCAAGAGTTAAGTCCCCAACAGCACCCTCACGAGCCCTAAAATTGGTGGACGTGTCCCTTGAATATCTTACCCTGGAAAGGCCAGATACGCTGCGAAAAGCGTATAAAGCTAAATCCAAGATATGTTAGACCATCCTAGATCCTTGCTAGGGTTGGTCCAGTAAACGTACGAACTCCGGTTACCTCGAGAAATTAGCAAATTCCATTCCGCCTCCCACGTATCGAATCTAACGAAGTATCGGTCCGATGAGACATTTGCAATTCCCATGAACCTTAAGTACCTCCATCTTTTCCAAGGCCATGAGTTATATTCTTATTCTTGAATTTCAGGACGGAATTCCCTCTAACGGGGGGATGATGTGACAACCCGAAAACTTCTACCCGGTACATCTAGTCAGTTAGTCTAAGTTAAACTCATTTCTGCTAACTCCTAGCACTAATTAAGGGCTCATTTAAGCATTTAAAGCCTTGAGTACAACCAAAGTTTGATTTAGGGATGGGTTGGTTTAAGATTTAGGGTTGCAAATAGGCCAAACACTCCATCAAAAAGAGTGTGTGTCCACACACATGAATGTGTGGCCGCACACCCGAGTGTATGGCTGCACACATGAGTGTGTGGCCGCACACCCGAGTGTATGGCTGCACACCCGATTATATATATATATATATATATATATATATATATATATATATATATATATATGCACACACACACACACACACACTAAGGCATATATAATTAAGATTGAAAAGACAATCGAATAAATGATTCTACCCTAAGCCCACAACCAAACAAGGAACAAGAGTTAAGGCGAAATCACCAATTCTAAGCCTGTAGAATCTTATATATATATATATATATATATATATATATATATATATATATATATGTATATATATATATATATATATATATATATATATATATATATTGGTAAAACAACAGTTGAAACACTTTGAAATAGTTTGAATATTAACACGAGATTCCTTGTGTTTTACTTGTATTCCCCCCTAAAATATGGAAAATTCGTGAAAACGTAGGGGTATCAACTCACCTCGAATGTGTGTTCTTGGTCGGATATGAAAAGAGTGGCGATGTTCTTCGAGTTAGGACACTTGTAAATAGTCGTATCCTAATAATATTTATACCCGATACTGTATGTAAATTAGTGAAATAATCAATTAAACTTTTAGTTAACACTAGCTTATGTCAGAAATCGTTACAATAATTCTTAATAATTTTTGGAGATGTTCTTGGTATCCTTGAAGATATGAAGGTTATTCTTGATGTTCTTGGGTGAAATATGAAGATTTGAAGGAGTTATGAATGTTCTTGAAGAAAAATATGAAGATTTGATGATAATATGGGCAATTCTTATGAAAATATGGTGTTTTCGGATGAGTTTCTAGAGAAAAGGGAGGAGTTTTCGAAGTGAAAATGTGAGGAATGATGTATGTTTTCGGTTTTACATACATACATACATACATACATATATGTATATATATATATATATATATATATATATATATATATATATATATATATATATATATATGCATATTAAGTAAAAAGTGATGGGATGTTTGCATTGGAAAGTGTAATATATCACATAGGTTAGTGTGCCACCTAATAAAGCAAGGGATTTCGGTGTAGGATCCACCGAAATCATCCTGATTTTGGTCTTAAAGACCTACTGAGAACTAGTTTTCGGTCAAATGAGTTTGCGGTCTATGTGGTTTTCGGTTCGAAGAGTGGGACCTCCCTCACATGATTTCGGTCTCGGCCGAAAAGTGTTTTCGGTCTCACAAGGTTTTCAACCTAAATTGATTTCGGTGTACTTTTTGGTTCACAATTTGTGTTTTCGTTTTTGGTTTTGAATTTGATTCCAAATACCGAAAACCCATTAAGTGGGGTCTAAATCACTAATTATTGTAATTAAATCTTTAGCTATTTAATTATTTGATTTATAATTTGACGTGTTTGACTTTTATTGATTGGTTTGGCTTTTATTGACCCAAAATAACCGATTGTTACATATATCAATTTGATGAATATTGGAGGACGCCAAAGAAATAATGGTTGCCATATGAATTATACAAGAAGCAAAAAGAAGAAAAGTATCGGCAAACCGGACAAGGTTACTACAAAAAAGAACAACCACCACCCGAGAAGAAGATGGACTTTAAGCCAATGCTTAATTGGTTTATGGAAACCTCTAAAACACAAAACGATGCTAATGATGTGACTTTTAGAAATCACCAAGCTTCCACAAAAACACTGAGACTGAAATCGGGCACTTGATTATATTTGTTAACGAAAGGTTACCACCCAAAAATCCCGATCGAAAACCACAACCACATGTCACGGCCATAACCACTAAAGAAGACCCTCATTTAGAGCCTATAGTGATCCATAATTAAGCCTCGAAGCAGCCTGATCCACAGCCGAAACAAATGAAGATCGAAGAAAAAAGAAAGGGTTGATGCCCAATTCTTACAACGTGAGCAACAGATGCTCACGTCGTGGCTCAGTCTGAACAAAAAAAATTCTTCTTTTGATAAAATGTATCAGCCTCTGTTACTTTTTCCTTTTTGAGAAAGGGTACATCCATTGGAGCAAGAGCACAAGAGATTTATAAAGAAAGTTAGGGGTATTCCAATTAATAGCCCATTTATTGAATCATTAGCGAAAATGCCCGAATACGCAGAATTTCTTCTAGATCTTCTAGACACTAGCCAATAATTAGAGAAAACTTCCGAGGTTGTTCTTAATGAACAATGATCAACGATAATCATGGAAGGCATAACAAAGAAGATGGGAGATCTAGGATGCCTTACACTACCATGTAAATTTTTCTTAATGAACTGTCTTACTATAAGGAAGCGAGGACAGGCTCCAAAGCTGCTAAATGGAAGGAGAGTATGGAAAGTTAAATTTAAAAGATGTATGATAACTAAGTTTTGAATTTGGTTGATCATACACGGGACCTTAAAACTGTTGGGTCAAATGGATCTTCAAGAAGAAGACTGACATGGATAGGAATATACACACATTTAAATATAGGGTGGTTACAAAGGGTTATACTCAGGATCAAGGATTTGATTATGAGGAAAATTTCTCACTAGTTTACCAGATTAAATTTATTAGAATATTACTTGTCGTAGCTGCTTTCTATGATTATGAAATATGGAAAATGGGTGTGAAGACTGCTTTCCTTAATGGGAAATTGATAGAAGATGTCTATATGACTCAACTTGAAGTCTTCATTGATCCAAAATATCATAATAGAGTGTGCAAGCTTGAGAGGTCCATTTATGGACTCAAAGAAGCGTCATGTGACAACCCGAAATTTCTATTCTGTACAACCCTTCACTTCTTTAGAAGTCACAACAGTTTCTGCTAATTTTCAAGCTTTTTGGAATAAGTTTGAGCATTTTAGGATTAGCACTTTAGGAGATATCAAGAGAGAGGATGCCCTAGGGTTTATTGTGCATCAATAAAGTTCCAAAAACTCCAAGAGTTTGGAGTTTACGGCCCAAATGGCTTTTGGATCGTAAACCCTAATGACTATATATATGACACTTAGCCATTTTTCACACTTTTTACCATTTCAAAGCTAGAACTCAAATCCTCTCAAGTAGCATCCGACTTTTCCTCCTAGATCTTCAACTTGTAAGTGTTTCCAGCCCTATTGAGTTAATATATTACTTAATCTAGTGATCTAACACACTTCCATCCGTGAAATCATTCCAAAAGGTTAGATCTTCAAGTTTCACCAAGAACACCAAGAATACACACTAGTATTCTTGGACTTTTAGCACCTTTTCAAGCCTCTATCTTGTAAGTACTTCTATCCTAGAGTATCTTAAGGCTTGTTACACTTCCACATATCAAGAAATCACACGAGAAACACCAAGATCAAGGTGTTTACGGTCCAAGATGTTCTTGGACCGTAAACCCTAAAAAGGGTGCCAAAGTGTGCTCTAGCCCCTCCTAAACCTTGGAAACTTGCTTAGATCCCTTCCTTGATGTGTTTAGGACTTGAAAACATCAAAAGACCATAAACCATATGGGTTTACGGTCTTAAACCCAAAGGAAAATGGTCTAAGGACCGTAATTCCATTTAGGAGTGAAAGGGTGCCCTAATCCCTTCCATAGGCTTATACTTCAAGTAGAAATGCTTCTAAGGACTTTTGAGGCTTCAAATCACAAAGTGGTCAAAGGAGCATGAGTTTACAGCTGTAAACTCATGGGTTTACAACCGTAAACTCATGGGTTTACAACCGTAAACTCATTGGGTTGTGGTCACAAAAACCGTAAACTCAAATGAAGGGTTTCCTTGAACCCTAGACTTGATAACAATGTCCTACAACACTTAGATGCAATCCTTAGGATTTATAGCACTTATATAAGGTGTTTTGCATGTCTTAGGATGTCTTAACTTTGTTAATTAGTTGTTTAAAGACTAATTGGATACATATATGTGTTATTATATGTTAACTAGGATCATTGTACGTGTTCAAGTCTTCACTTGACACTTAGCATCCTATACAGTCCGTTCAGCCAAACCACTCACTACAGGTGAGTTCATACCCCCTTAATCAATATTTTAAATGTTTTTAAATGCTTTTATGGGGGTGGGGATACAAGTTGAATCATGCTAGTTATTATACCAATCACATGTCATTAATAAGTAGCATACAAATGGATTTACTACTCTTTTAGCTGTTTTACCAAGCAGATTACTTCAAATGGCTTTCCAAAATGTTTTTACTTGTTTAAAACTCTTTATCAAACTGCCTTACGTACTGAATGTTTCTTTTCAAACTCTGTTATAATTGTGTTTCAAACAAAAGTTTCCTTATACTTTAAACTGTTCTTATCAAACAATCTGCTTTCAAATCGTTTTACAACTGACATCAAGTCATCCTTTCTTAGTTACTAAACGTTTAAATGGTTTTACAAAACTTATTTTATACTTTTATATTGTCAAATGCATGGCTATGTATGTATAGTTATATAAGCAATGTTTAAAGGACTTAGGAAGGCTAGCTCGCTTTATCTTCTTTTTCTCGTTGGGATGTGGCTTTAGGACATCGGTTATCCATCCGAAGGTCGTCTAAATATTAGTTATATATTATGTATACATATGTAGACATAAAAGTTCTATCATTCAATTCAATACCCTTGGGTAGCAAGGGTATACGTTCATGTTCATACGTACAAGTCATATTACTAGTAAACTACGATAAGTGTAGTTTAGGAAGTTACTAATACTATTACTAGAACAAAGAATCATATAATGAGTCAGTTCATTCATGAGTCAATACTTGCTAGATAGAGAGAACACACAATACAGCTAGTACACACAGTACATTTCAATACTTTCTAGATAGAGAGAGAACACACAATACAGCTAGTACATGCAAAACATTACAATACATATAGGCTAGACAGAGGGAGAGCATACAATACAGCTAGCACATTCATTACATATACATTCATGCAGTTATGTGAGCCACTAAACGGGGCATGTCACTACTTTCCATGACCGTTTTTGTATCCAGAATCTCCGTAATTGGGGAGCGTATGATTTTGCGTATAGATCTATACTGGATTGACTATCCTACACCTTGCTGCTCGCTACAGTGGGACTTGCAAGTCTACGAGTGCCAAATGTCATTTCTTACAGCGTCTTACATCATCGTTTTACTAGAGTCGGTAGCAGGATACAGGCCGATCACATGTTACTTTAAATTAAAATTGGTTTAAGGTAGTTAGTATAGCAGTAGTTACTTATTACAATACTACAATACTATAATATTTTTCCCATTACATTCACTTCGTGAACATTCACACGATGCACGGTAATGTAAAAACTATATTTTTGGTTAATGATAGTCGGATTTGGGAAAATACACACTCTTACAAGAGACACACACAGATACTAGATGCCTTGGTAGAAGGCTACTTTTAGTAGGAAACATAGGGTTTTCTAGGAGGTTCAAAACTTTTACATACTTAAACTTCACATACTTACAAATACTTTCTTACAAATTCAGACACTAAAATACTTATGATCTCACCAGCTTTAAAGCTGATACTCTCTTTCAAAATTACTTGTATCCTCAGGTCAATAGTAGATAGGTACCGATGCAAGGTTTAGAGAAGATGGAGCTCGTTCAAGACTCATCTTTCATTTTGATTTGTACTTTAGTGTCTATTAAACATGTCAGAACACACTTGTATTAAAATTTTATTATTAATGCAATGGATGATGTTGTTGCTTGTTTACTACTATTCAATGTTGTGATACTGTACATGACGTCCTCTACCCTAATACGTTTCCGCCGTTCCTGGTTTTGGGGTGTGACAGATTGGTATCAGAGCATTGTTTATAGTGAATTGAGTATATCAACCCATAAGAGATATACAGACTATAAATACAATGGGATTAAAATATTCTGACCAAGAGTTTATACTTTAAATAATAAAATATTTAATTAAGTATACGTGCCTGCATTCATACTAAAATCAGTGTCACTAGGACAGTACAAAAGTATTACGATTGTTGGGCAGCACAAGTAGACTTAGAGACATATAGTCAAAACTGGGAAGATATAACCTGATCAACTATATTATCCGAGGGTTGACTAGCATGTGCCTAAGGATGGTTGTGAGGTTGCAACAAGTCTAAAAACTTACACACAATACCACAATGAGAACAATAGAACCTAAATCTAAAATACTATAGGAGTATTTCGAGTTACTATAAGCTACTTATGTGCTAGATTCTTATACCTCTTTTCTCGCGTAGATAATATGGCTGAATTCCATCCTTACGGCATCTTGTACTTCCTTAACCAAGGTAATGAAGGCGGGTTTGAAGCTGATCCAGGAAATGACCACCCAATCCCTGTGGATGGTCACCAGGCTGAAGGCTTAGGAGATGGTTCTGACTCCGAGCCTGAAGTAGAGAATCTACCCCCAATGGCTCTTGTCCCAAATCCTAACCCTCATCCGGCTTTTGAAGGCCCGACGCCTCCGTGAGTGGAATGTTTGGAAACATGGAGCCAAGGGCAGGATCAGTCCATGCCATTTAATGGAGACCGAAGCTTTTATGACCTGAGCGAAGGGGGCTCAACAGACAGAGTCTTGCCAATCTTGGTCCGTAGAGTGGCCCGAAATGAGATTCAAGGCAGGACAACCCTACATCAAATCACGGAAGTTGTCACCAATGCGAGAATGCATACCCTCTGCACCATTCGTCTAGAAGATGCTCGTGAGAGATCCGAGAGAGACCACGAAACCCTACTGCAAGCACTGACTGAATCACGAGCCGAAGTCATAGAACTCCGAGTACGCCAAAGGGTGTATGAAAGACACCTGCTTGATATGGAACGCCAACTGACTGAACTAAGGGTTCACCAGAGGGATGGACGTCACCAGTAGTAGATGCGTTACTTTCTTTCCCTATTAAAAGGAATCATTCTTCCTATCTATGTCCTATGTGGCATTTTTCTATGAAACTATCTTGTACTGTAGGTACTCTTAGTTAGGCCTTTATGCGGCCAAAACCTTTCTACTTTGGATATGATGTAAGACCCTCTACATGGTCAATTTTCTCAAACTTATTACGTCATGAATATCAAAGATATTGACAGTCGGCTAACTTCTGAGTCATTCTTTGTTCAAATACTTTCATCATGCTATCATGGGAGTCTATCTGAAACCCACTCTAGTCGAACTATGAACAAGGGTAATGTAGCTCAGGGATCATTCCCAATTCTTTTTCAAGGGTTGGGTTATGTTATTTACCAACCGATGGTACCCTGTTTTAGACGTCAAGCATCTTGTGACCATTCTACGAACTTACTTCTACTCTTTACTAGGACTACATCATGGGGATGTAGGTCAAACCTTCCCGAACTTACTTCTATTCCGTACTAGGACCGCACCATAGGGATGTAGGTCAAACCTTCGAGAACATACTCTTTCTCTTTACTTGAGCGATCGAAATTCATCTAGGTTCAACCATAATAGCTCACGAACTCCTTTTCTTTTTCGTGTAACAGAATCATGTCGTCATCCGGAAATAGTCAGCCGAACAACGAAACCCCTATCCTTCATATCGACGCCGCTACATTCCAAGCCGCGATAACAACTGCTGTGTCAGCTTTCCTTACACACCTTGGCTCTGGCAACGCAAAAAAGACTGACAAAGGGGTTGACATTTCTTATCGTGGTAACGATCCGAGAAATCAATAAATAGTAACAGTCGCTAACACCCAAATCAACAACTCAGAGTTTAAGAAACGAAAGCGTCAAGCCCAAGTGGAACGCAAGCGATTTCAAAGGCTTTCCAGGCAACAACAACCAGTGGTGACCCCTTCCGCCTTAGCAACAGTCAAGCGATATGAGGGAACACTCCCGAAGTGTAACACATGTAACTATTATCATACTGGAACTTGCCGGGTATTGCAATGCAACAATTGCAACAAAATGGGCCACATTGCTCGTTTCTGTAGAACCACCGCTACCACAGGGGCCAGCCAAGTTTGCTATAGTTGTGGTGAGGCAGGATACTATCATAGGAATTGTCCAAATGGGAAGATCCACGAAAGCAACCGTGTCCACATAACTCCGACCCGACACATCGCTTCCACCACCGATGTTGGTACCAGCCAGATATGTCACCAATTCGGTGAAATTAGGCACCTCAAGAAGGATTGTCCGATAGCGAAGAACTCCGGCGCAGACAGAAAGATACTAAGGATCACTGCCGCAGGAGAGACTACTACGGACCCTCGTTAAAGTATCTAAGGCGTTTGTTGTAACAGACTCATAAACTGTTTAAAACTAGTGCAACTTGAGTCTTATCTTTTGTGAGATCCCGTCAGTAAAGGGATGCTCGTGCTGCGTATACTTGTCTTTTATAGTATACCTTGTTCGCAGCAATAGTTTTGTGGTAAATCTATAGTACTGTATCTCTGTTAAAGGTTGCACTATTGGGTTTTGTTTGTAACGTCTTTATGATCAAGTCTAATGTCTTTATTTCCAAGTGATTCCGATATTATCATACAACTAGACTCCATTCGATCCACACAATACCAGTTCGTGCGTACATCTCTTTCTCCGTAAACGTCTTTCTAGCGAGTCCGATATTATCATACAACTAGGCTTGTTTTCTTGTTAAACTTGCAAAATTGGCTGAAAAATCAAAGTTTGTTGCTGTCTGCTCAGCAGACACGCCGAGTCCATGAAGGCACTTGACGATTCCAAGGCTAAACTCATCCAACCCGCCAAGTTGGTTCATGCACTCGACGAGTTGGACCCCCAGACAGGATATCTTTGACTGTTTTGGCTGGAATTTGACTAGGAACATTACCCTAAGCTGTTTTTCAGCTTATAAACCTGTTTTTGATGTGGTAATGTTCATGCTAATCCAATTTCAAAGATAATTGTTAATAGATTCATGTTTTGTATTAGTTTAATGGTTAGGCTAATTACATGAAAAAGTTTGATTGAATTATCTTCTTCTTATGAGTTATTTAGATTAATAGAAAAGTTATATGAAATTGTTGTTTTCAATCCAAATTATTCTAAGAGTTGGTTCTAAAATGTGTTTTTATGAATTCTCCTCAAATTATATGAAAAGTCACATTTAAGATTCATAAAACTCATAAATATTTCCATAGGTTATGAATAAAGAAAAGTCATATTCTTTTAATAGTTTAAAGTCTTCCATAACTTGTCCTCAAGTTGTGGAACTCGCAGAGTTTTTTGAATTAAAACTACTTTAAACACATACGTTATGGAATTGAATAGTTTTGAATAGTTTCGAAACTTGCCCCTCAAGTTTTGGAATTTGTAAATTTTCCCTTATGAATACTTTAATTCCAAGTTAAGCCCTTAGAATTTTAAAAGTTAAAATTCAACCCTTATACTTTATAGTATTATAAGTTAATATATATATATATATATATATATATATATATATATATATATGTATAAGAGCAAGTAAGTCTTATCGTTAGTCAGCCTCATTCACGAAGCCGGTCTCTAAGAAGGGTATACGGTTACTACCTATAAAATGGCAGTTTAATGGTGTCCACTCTCACCCGCTGCTTCCTTGACTGGTGGAGGGTTGTTAGCCGAATAGGTTGGACAAGGACTAGAATTCTCCCTTCATTAAAAGTAAGTAACTAAACTTTTATAAATTCCCAATCTTAGTTACTTTAGGAAAATGTGAATTTGGTGCTAACCCATGAAATTACACTTTGCACTTTTCTTAAGTCGGTTAGTGGAGCGCGTGTGGTTAACCGGCACACTAGTTGGATTTAACAAGGTAGGCAAAGGGTAACTTAATGTTTATCATAGTATCGGTGGAGCATATGTGGTTAACCGACACATCGATTGAGTGGTAAATATTAAGGGTCCCAAGTATATTTGCATGGTTATTCACACCTTGTTTTGTGATCCTCGACATCCCAGTCACAAAATTTGAGAGGGTACAATTGAGATTGAAACATTCCATTGAACAGTTCAATGAATCTCAAAAGATCTAGGAGTTTCAAATCCAAGAGAAACCTAATTAATTTATTTCGTTTTCATGGTGGAAATTGTTGAATCATCATTCGCCTACCTTCAAATATTTTATAGCTTGGATTACGACATCCCTCTTCCAAGTTATAAAAGTATTGTGTTGGGTCCTAGCCTTAATATTTCATATTGGGTGTGATATTAAGGACTTTAGATCAACTATCTTGAATATATCCCAAAAGATGTCTAGTTCAGACATCTATGATCTTCCCAAATCTCTTGGAACTTCACTTCCTCCACCTCCTCCAATTATTCTCCCTAATCCACAAGTTCAAGGTCACTCGAGCCCTATTGGCAAGCAAGGTCTATGTGTGATCGCATCTTGGAGATGAAGTCACATATTGACAAGCCGGGAGAGTTGGGTGTCAAAGTCTTAAGAAAGTTGGATGTTCAATTACTTTCTAAGTCACATAGTGAGCTCCTTTGGAACTACTATGAAACAGACTATGCCATGACCCTTAATGATCTTATCTATTTGCTTGGTGCTGCTGAATCAACAAAGGTTTAAGGACTAGTAAAGCAAATTTGATTAGGAGATCAACTTCCTAATGGATGTTGACAATGGTAACATTGGATATCTAGAAAAGGCTTTCTCTTCCCAAGGAAAGGGATCGGTCACAGTCAACTTGGTTGCCCAAATGGTAAAGAGAAAGGCTAAGTCTGCGATAGATCCATGTACCATTTCCAAAGAGTCCATATGTTTCTCTTGCCAAAGGAAGGGGTATTGATTGCGAAGCTGCCAATTTACCTGAAAGATCATAAGGTTGATTAAGTCAAGAAGTTTGACTCTACTTTAGGTAAAGTCCACTATCTAACTCTGTTAAGTTTATATTATGAGATTCTTATTACATGATGTGACTGGGTCACATGTTGATGTTTTAAGAATCAAAGAAAAGGTGAAGAAACTTAAAGGAAGTATATGATGATTCTGATCGTGAAGATGGATTTCAATCGCATGGTTCCGTGATCAGAATTTTGAGCTGTTGCTTAGGAGTTATGATATATTGCTTAGGAATAGATAACAACAAGTTTTTCATATGCTTTTGCACTATAAGGATAAGTTTTTCTGCAAAGTTTAAAATAAAAGGAAAATTTTTATTTTATTTATTCTGTGTATCCTTACAATGGCATTTGTGAAAAATTGTTGCTTATATGATTCCATTGACAACAATATTGGAGGATTTGTTTCTTTCATTTGTGGTAATGTCTAATTTACCAAATAAGGGAAGATTCTCATCACCCAAGTTTTAATAGGACCGAAACTTGGAATCATGCAATTTGTATAGTATGATGAATGAAAATCTTCATCTTTGGAGAATTAAGACTAATTCCTTAAGGGACTAAGGGATCGAGTACACATTCGTGTGCACTGGTCAAGTCTACCACAAAAGATCGATAAGAACATTCGTCATGATTTACTAAAGTTTAGTAAATATGGTTTTAATTACTAGATTAAGTATAATACTGAAACATTGGAAAAGTTTCGATGCATGGCAGAACGAATGAGAAGAATCAAATTAGGTAGAAGGATAAAAGTTTCTCAAATCTGAAAAGATGGGAGAGTACTTTAGTATCATGTTTTGTGATCATCTTAATAATTAAAGAACCATATCACAATTGTTCTTCTAAGGACATCTTAGTGCATTCTTATGTCTAAGAAGAGGAATCTTGAATTGTTGAAATGGTTAAATCAAGAAGATGAGTCATACTTCGTTCCAAAAGAAGTCTTAGAGTCATACTCCAAGATTGTAACTTGAGTGACACATCTTAAAGAAGGTTTATAACACTTTTCAAATGTAAGAGTAAAATGTTTTCTACTCTTGTACATTTGAAATTGGTAAGTTGTGATGTTTTGGATAAAACAAAGACTAACTAAGGCCAATTGTGTGAAGTGTTTGTCTTGATAAAGAATCCGCACTATCTCTTGAATATTTGGCAAGATAGTCTTATATGTCAAGAGGACAGTGGGAGTCTTAAAGATCCTGAAAGAATTTCAAGATTAATCAAGTATAAAAACCTGTAGTTTGACACTAGCACACGACGTGAGGTTTATAACCTATCGTGTTGACATATTTCTATTTCTGTGCCCATTCCAGTTAAATTTGGCTTTGCATATGATTTCTGAGAGTTCTCAATTGGTTGCATAACAACTTAGAAGCAATGGCAGGACCTTGTGTTGCTAGGTGGCAAGAAATTAAGATTGAGTTCAGTCCATATGAGTTTGGATTTGTCATTATCCTTGTCTTGTGATTATGGTTTTGACAAATTCACATGGATAAGAACACATACACCATAAAATCTAAGTGTCATAATGTTTCTCTCCGATTCATGAAAATGATGGTGAGGAAACACGTTCACTAAGTAGATTTTAAGTAGATAATAGTTGTGGTATTTTCATTATCAAAGTCGTTAGTGGAGCGTGCGTGGTTAACCGACACACTAACATGGACTTGTGAGAAATGGCAAAGATCTAAACAATTGAGACTATGATTACGACGTCCCTTTTCATAGTTCTAAAAATTGTTTAGACACACATGTGAGATATCTAAGGAAAGGTGTGTGATTTTGATAAAGTCTTATCAAAACATCTCGTATCAGAAATCTGAACTTTGGTAAGAAAAACAATAAAGTATTGATTTCTAGAAGTTCAGCTGATTTCTGAGTACATGTCAAACCTAGTGGGAGCATAAGTGTTATGCTAATAATCATCATGTTAGTGGGAGCATGATAATTATTATTAGTATTGCAAGATAGCAATGTTAATTATAAAAAACAAAAGTTTCAATTCATGAAGTTGCAGGGGCTGAAAAGTTGTTTTGCTATAATTAAGGGAGAGGAAATTATACTTCATTTCAATTCTAAAAGCTTAGATTGAGGTTTTAATCATCTTTAGTCTAGGATATATATATGATTTTTGTGTTGGAATGGCTCAACATAAGGAAATTCTATATATGGGTCCATTATTTGCGTTCGAAAATTCGATTATGATTACGACATCCCTTTTCATAATCTGAATTATGAGAACTTGGAAAATAGAAATATTATAGCAAAAGGACTGGTCTAGGATCATGTCTTTATGTGAGACATCATGAATCGTGTCCCATATGCTTCAGATATAGGATCGATTGCATGTGCTATAATATTCACCCTTTCTAAAATTTTCCAAATGGATGGGGCATTAAGAAGGGAAAAGGTCTAGAACTGGATATGACTAAAATGATTAAGCAATTGTCGAGGACAATCTAAGGTTTACCAAAGATTGGTTGCTCAGGGACAGTTGGAAGTATAGTGTTAATTTTGGATGGACCATATTGACATATTTTGAAAACAGGCAACTCTTGTTCGGAGTAATGTTCAAAAGGGGAATATGGAAATGTTCCCACAGGTGGAAGTTATTCATTAAATCTGTCTAAGATTAGGAAACTTAATGCAAGAAGAATGTTCGAAGGCAATGAACTTTGAATATGAGACTAGTTCCATGGAGTTGGTCTCCATTGGAATACTCTATAATGTGTGTTGACAAGTCTTTGTTACTTTGTGCATAAACATTACAAGAGTACCAATGCATATAAGTTTAGAATCTAACAGATTTAGGTAAATGACAAGAATTTGGAATTCTTGCATTTGCGGTAAGGATTTGGGACTGTGAAATGAGAATCGTTGGAATTATGTTCAATCGGTCTATTTCACAAATTAAAGATCATATACAAACTTAGTATGCATACTTGGTGTATGGCATAAATCATGTTTAGACAAACATAGTGTGCATACTTGGTGTATGGCATGACTAGTGTTTAGAAAAACATAGTGTACATGCTTGGAGCATGGGAAAACTATTGTTTTAATTCAAATATAATGTTGATAGTTTGAAACAGTATGCAATGAATGATAGGTAATCAATATGGTGATAAATAAAAGGTGTTTTATTTATATTCATAAGTTCTGAGACCATATTGGATTCGATTATTCATGTGTTTCACTTTGCATGTTTTGACTTCTAGAATAATTAGGTCGTTCTTCCTGAATAACTAAGTTATTCGAACTATCCACTGTCAGTCATATGTTGGAAGTAGATATGAATCAAGACTGTCATGAAGCTAGATTGTAGATGTCTAAGGTATGAGACATAGCAAGTGGTGCTCCAACATTCACGAGTACTCATAAGTTTTGATTATTGGATTCAACCCACGCTCATTGGAATCACTTCATGGATTTTATCACGAGTGATCATGAGACGATAATATCTTATATTCTTCAAACCTAGAGATATGAGTTGTTACTATGAGTTGGTTATACATTAATTGCCCGAAAACGCGTTGGTAACTCGATATTATAAAACGTGCTTTTGTGTATGATTCAAAAAGTAGTAGAACAAGCATATGAGTCGAAGTTTATCCATTCCTTTTACCCTTGAAGGGATAAAAGCGATATTTGTGGGCCCCTCGATGATTTAGTGATGACACCCCGAAGTGCTTAGCCAAGCCAGGACTAATATGATTTGTTCAATTAGTCGGTCGTCATAAATTGGAAATCTCGAAACAAAAAATGGACAGAAAGAATGATTTTAATCCATGTCTTAGTCCATATGATATCTAGAATGGAGGAATATATGATCCCTTATCTGATGGACGCGTCCTTGATTTGTTTAGAGTTCGACGACAACAACTTTTAAGAGCTACGATTGCTAGTCAGGTTTTGAAGTCATACGCAATAATAGTTTTAGACTTATCCAAGTGGGAGACTGTTGGATTAGTGTCTAAGTCCATAACTATATTTGGTATGTACTTGACCCGATTGGCATGGTCCATTTGGGTTGCATGGCATCATGCATTTAGATAGACTAAAATGAGAGAAATAACACTTAAGGTTTATTAATATATTATAAGTTGTAATATATTAATAAGATTATTTAATTAATATTGATCAATAATTAATTTGGAATTAATTAAGTGACCAAAAGGAGACTAATTAAATATATGAGTTGATTGTGTAAATCATCCATACTTGTATAGTGGGCTAATGCTCCATGGATTATCAAGTTGGGCTAAAACCCATAGGATGCTCCATGGTGTTTTTCTACCCATGGATCATGGAAATTAAAGGACATGAAAATTAGGGTTTACATGGTGTAACCCTAATTGTGACACACTATATAAGCATCTTATTCTTCCAAAAAATTGGCCACTATGAAGGAATGGTGAGGGCTAGCCGATTTCATGAAGTGTCTCATTTCTCTCAAGTTATTCTAAGTGTATTTGATGTTGTGTGAACCATTTGAGGTGTTACACTTGGGGAACTAGGCTCTTAAGCTCCATGGAATCAAGCTACATAAAAAAGGTATGTCTTCTAACTTATATTACTCCATATAAATCAATGTTTTGTATGCTAGTTAGGATAATACCTTGGAATATTCATATTTGCATGTATAATAGAGAAAATATTGATCCATGGTATTTAGAGTTGCATGTATACTTAGGAGTGTAAGAATGCTCAAGACCCAATACCATACTCTTCTGCTATAAAATCGATCATGTATGTCATGACATGTACTAGAATGTATATCTCATATGTGTTTGTTGATATCAGGACAACCCTGTCGAAAGTTATTAGATAGTTGTAAAAATATCCTCAATTATCTAAAAAGAACTACGGATTTGTTTTTAGCATACTGAAGTAGAGAAGAGTTGCAAGTTACAATTTACACATTTGTGAGTTTCCAGATTGACGTGGACAACTCATGTTCACATTGAGGATGTATGTTCTTGCTAAATGGAACAACTGTCATTTGGAAAAGTTCCAAGCAAAAGATAGTGGTAGAATCGACATGTGAGTTAGAGAATATTGCAGCTAGCGAAGCAACAAAAGAGGCTACGTGGTAAAAGAACATCATCGGTGATCTTGGAGTTTTACCAAGCATCAAAGAGCCTTTGGAAATCTTTTGTGATAATGAGGGTGCAGTTGCTTTGACTGAGGAACCCAAGGACCATGGTAATTCTAAACACATACTTTGAAAGTATCATTATGTTTGACATAGAGTAGAAGACGGTGACATCATCATGGATAGAGTATCATTAGAAATCATCCTATTGATCTGTTCATGAAGTCATTACTGAGAGAGAAACATGATGGTCATTCTAGGACCATTGGCATGAGACTTAATAATGATATGATTTGATAGTTTAGTTGATTAGTTTGATTTATTTTGAAACATATAACAATATGAATTGTAACCGTTTTGATATTTATTTCATGGTGACTTAATAAAGAGCTTATATTGCTAGTGCTATTCATTTCTATGTTTCACTTTCACATGTTTTGAACCCACTTACAAAATGTTTAATTATATTCAAACATCCACAGTTGGTCACACTCCGGGAAGTGAGTAAGTGATTTAAGATTATCATGAATATTAATTGATTGGCCATAGAGATTATGTTAGCACTCACGAGTACCAGAGAATAAAGACTTTAAGTATTGAAACAACCCACACTTAGAGATTACTTCATGGATCTTGTCACGAGTAATTCTTAGATGATAATATCTCTTATTCTTCAAACCGAGATACATATGGGGTTTTGCTTATGAAATCTGTTGTGCGTTGGTATGCTCTATGTATTCAAAGTTTATTTGTTCCTTCTCATATACGGGAAGAAATATCTAAGGCCCATCGGTCATTTGGTGCTGACATTTGAAGTTCTTTGCCGAGCCTTGACTAGATTGATTTATTCAATTTAGATGTCATATGTAATCGTTAAAAATATTTATCGGAAAATAGAACTTTAAACACTGAGATTGACCCTTATTCGTGTCTCATGTTCTAACTGCTATCTAGAACAAAGGAATATTTGATCACTTATCTAAGGACCAAATTTTTGATTAAGATTAGAGTTTGGTAGTTTCATTGGATGACTACTCTCTGTTGATTATTAGTGAAATATTAATACCTTTAATAGTTAACAACTTATCCAAGTGGGAGACTATTGGGAATAGTGTTCAAGGTCATTAACTGTCTAGTAATACTTCTAATAATGACATGACCCTTTTGGGTTGGTCTCATAACACAATTAAGTATAAGGAAATGGTGAAAAATAAGTTAGTAATTTATTAAATAATTAATAAATTAATTTGAAATGATTTTGGAATTAATTAAATAGTTTTAATTAATTATAGCTCTTGAATATTAATTAATTCTAGAGATTAATTGGAATATTCCAAAAGCTCTTGGAGCATAACTGGGATGGTTCTGCTTATCATTGGATAGGGATATGGTAGTTTTTGAGTAAGGTAAGGATTATTCTAGAATTTTTGAAACCCTTAAGGATTTATCTACTGCTTATAAATAGTTTGTTAGGGATCAAACCCTGGTTGATGATTTAATTCTCAAAACCCTCCATTCTTCTCCCCCTCTCATCTCTATGAAAATTATAACCCCTCTCCTAGAGTTATTGAATTTTTGCATAAACCCTAATCTTGGGTTACTCCTTGTTAGATTTTGGAGTTGTGGGTCTGACTACATTAGAGGGATTCTACATTGGGTTCTTCATCCTTTGGAAGAGCCGTCAGTTATGGGATCATAGTCGAAGCAACAAAACGTGAGTATTTCATCCATTGTTTGATTTTCAAAGTAAGTTGCTATAACTAGTAAAATTTAGATCCTAGGATGCATTTAAACATAGGTTTTTGTTTTTTTTCCACTACCTTGATCATGTGTATTGATTCCATGAAAACCCAATAGTAATTACCAAGCATTCTTAGATTAAACACTTGTTGAGTTAATATGTATATATTGTTGGAAATAAAGTTCAAGGTCATTAACTAGGTTGTAATATTTCTAAATAATAACATGGTCCTTCTAGGTTGGGCTCATGACACAATTAGCAATAAGGAGATTGAGAAAAATAAGTTTTTAATTTATTATGAATTAAGAAACTAATTGGATGTTATTTCGGTAATTAATTAAATGGTTTTAATCAATTAAAAGGAATTGAATATTAATTAAATACTAGAGGTTAATTAGATTAGAATATTATATAATCTCCTAGAAAATGATGGTGGACGAATTTGACATCTCTAGGATAAGAATAAGGCAAATTTTGAAAAAGATAAAGATAAACTCTAAGAGTTTGAATATCTTAAGGATTTGACTACTGCCTATAAATAGGGAGCTAGGGATTAAACGCTAGATGATTTTTGCTCTCTAACTCCATTCCCTTCTTTTATCCCTCACTCCATATTAAAGAAAATATAACCCCTCTGCAAAGGTTATTGATTTACGCAATATGCCTCATTAAGGTTTCCTTGTTTTGCTTTTTGGAGTCCTGGTTTTGGATACGTTAGAGGGATTCCCCTTTGTGTCCTTCATTCATTGCAAAGGTTGTCAATAAAAATGTATTAATCAAGAGATCAAGAGGTATATAATATATACTTCTTTTATAAAATCATGATATGCTAATTGTTTTCGCTGCTCTTATATCTCACTAGTTCTTCTGCTATCATCATAATTCTGGCATTCTGATGATGCCAAGGGGGGGGGGGGGGGAATGTGTTTAGTTCTGCTATGTTGTCACTTGATCATTCATATAGTAGAAAACACTCTTGAAAGAAGAAGATTATTTCTTGGATTCAAGAAAGTATTCATTGTCTAAGCGGGAGATTTCTCATCTCATGGGGAGCTGAAGCTGGAAGCAAATTTCTCAAGTTTTTCAAAAATTAAGTTTTTACATCATCAGATAGGGGAGCTTTTAAGGTCAAGCCTTATTATCTAATAAGTCAAAATACTCTCACATGCTTACCAGCAGCGCCAACGCCAACGCCAACATGCTTAAAGTACCAACATTAGCACAAGGATTAAAGTACTAGCGTCAGCGTGTGACAATTTGTACCATTATATTTCTATTGTATGTAATTATAGTATTATATTGTATTTTGGATAATTGATCCAATATCTTGGTGATAAGGAACAATTTGCATAATTAGAATAGATTAGAATCAATCCCTTGATTGATGGGATTCTCTAGAATAGATTAGTATATAATCATGTATTACGGTAAAATCCTAATAAGGTCTTTGTGACAACTTTGTACCAATTGCTTTGTGCACCTGTTCTCTTGGTGAGAACTTTTCTTAGTGAAAAACCATCTTTGTGATAATCTTTTTGTTCTTTTTTTCTTCATTATATCTTGTCTGTATCCGATCAAACAAACCTACAAGTGGTATCAGAGCAGGTTTACCAATACATTCAAGTAATCTGTCATCTCCATCGTAATACAACCCTAAATCTTCCCTTGCAAACAAGATTCTCGTGTTCAATGAAAACAACTTTGCATCATGGAAGACTCATGACATAATTTTCCTTGATATCATGGATCATGATATGAAATCATCAATGGATTGAAGCTGAAGCCACAGCTCAGTTACTAGTAAAGAAGACAGAAGACTCCTAAGCTTAGATGTGAAGGCAAGAACTGCCATAGGAAACTCTCTTCCATATCACATTTATTGCTTCATCCAAAACTGCGAGTCAGCAAAAGAGATGATGGAAAAGTTAACTTCTATGTACAATGAAGAAACGTCTTCTAATGATGAAGAGCCAAAAGGAAAATGTCTAATGGCTCGCATCGATGACTTTCACACTGATGTTTTGAAAGAAAATCCAACACATCATGATGCAATATAATCAAAATTCAAAAGGCTCAAGATTGGGACTTCTTTTCCGTGTATCAGGTTAAGAATTTTGTTAATTATTCTTCAAAAAAAGACTGATATGTTCAATTAATTGAGTCTTAATTTTTTTCACTCCATTCAAGAGAAATTCACTCTCAAATTTGAGATGAAATCTTTAAAAGAAAAGCTCATTTCCATTGAAAATTGTCTCTCGTTTCAGTAAAGAAAATGATAGTTTCTCACTGCCAAATAAAAATTTCTTCACTTAATAGGAAAAATCTGATGAACGTGCCAAAAACATACAACTTATTATAAATAACTGGGTGCATTCTCATTTTAAAGTAACTAAAATAATTAATGCTTGAATTCCTGATTAGTGTGAGAAAATACTCGGTGGTAATATCGATGAAGCTATCTCTATTTTCAAACGTGTTAAAACTGAACAAACTTTCTATAATGCTGGTGATCTTGAGAAGGACTTGAAAACTACATTTTTCAGCAACTCTTTTTTAAATCAAAACTTGATTGACAAATATTTCATAACTGATTCTAATGGTCACACCAAATGTAAATCTCACCTTTCTACTCTTGATCCTTCTCCATAATCTCCTAATCGTGATTATGTGTTGCCTAACACTGAGATTTTGCTGAAATTTCCCATTTCTAATGGTGAAATTCGCTCAGTGAATTTCCTCAATGCACTGTTAGTGATTTTGACACTGACAGTCACTAAATATTGTCTAACACTAATGGCTCCTCCCAATGCAACTTCAGTAGCATACCCAGTTCTAGAACAAAAAAAGGTTTTTAAATTAAATGAACACGGTTCCACTCATCAGAAGTCAAATGTTAAAATAAATCAATGTTCTAATTCTAAAGAAAAAAACTTTGGAATCAAGGTATGTGATAGATACAGAGACTCCTCGCATAAAGTCATCAAATGCACTTTTAAAGAGAACACCAAACGTGCTGATAATATCATTTCACGAAATAACAAATGAATCAAAAAGGAAAACTCCTTAAATTTCCTTATTAAGGGATGCTATAATCTCTTACCTCTTAAGAGACCTATTGCAAAATGGCTCAACGAGTGCTAATTGTTTCACTAAGCACCACAGGGTCAGAAGCATATCTAGTACTAAGACAATGGATGCTCATGACATATGATAGGATTTAAGTCACTTCTGGATGGTTATGTTAAAGATGTCACACCCTGCTCGGCTGTCACCGGAAATGCTAGGCAGCGCGACGTATGGATGTTGGTTCTTAGTCCTTAAAAATATATTGAATAGTACAAAACAAAATGTGTAACCTAAACATCTATTTTATTTATAGATAAAACGTTACATCGTATTTCTAGGGTCCCTATTACAGAAAGGTGTCCTAACAGATAGACATGAACGATAAACTACAAGGGCTTTTCTAGTTGCTTTGTCCATCAGCTGCTGCTTCCGGGAGTGTAGGCTTCCACGTCACGACTTCCTAGGAATACATGCGGTTTTGAAAATGTCAACGTAATGTTGGTGAGCTCACAGGTTTTTAGAGTTTTTGATTTTGGGTAACTTTTAAGAATCCTTTTTCTTTGAGAAAAACCTTTCTTAAATATTTCATTAACTTAGCTTTCTATCTTTTTAGGATATCTAATGATCCACTCTTCTATCTTATTAGGATACCATTTATTAATCCTAATTTATTATCTATCTAGGATATCTAACAATCCTAACGTATTTTAGTTAGGATATTTTTATTAATCCTAATTTACTATCTTTTTAGGATATCTAACGATCCTAACGCATTTTAATTACCATTCCAGGCATCCCTAATGGTAATCTAAACTCTAAGGCGATTTTAATGTATTACCATGAGCCCTATAATCGGCTATACTCTAAGGTGATCAAATGTATTACCGTGAGTCCCTATAATTGACGCTTTCAGGCTCTCGCAGGGTTAACGATTAATAGTATTAGACAAATACCGATGATAATCAAGGCTTTTGGATGAAATATCAACTCACTAATGCACTGAACTTAGGAAATTATCTTTTATCTTTCCATAATTACCCCTATATATACACACCCACATCACACTATCTTTATATACACCTTTTCTGGGTATATATCATCAAATGATTTTTGCATATATATAGTTTTTATCATATATATATATATATATATATATATATATATATATATATATATATATATATATATATTTGATAATTATAATTTATGATCTTATAATTATCTATAGATACAAATCGTCATATGTTTATCCAAATTACGGTTATTTTAACAGGATGTTTGTATAGTGTAACAACTAAGTACAGTGCATATCCTAAATCTTGTCTAGCATAACTCCTAGGTACTAAGGTTTCCAAAGTATTTGACAATCATAACATCTATGTATTATCTAATTCTACACTATCGACCATCATAACTCTTAGGCATAATATCATAGCTTATGACAAGGCATAGTATCTATAGATACACTATCCTAAGGCATCTAGATTTATAAAATGATTTGATATTTATAACATAAACATTTTTATAAAATCATTTGATAAGCATGTATTCCCCCCGTAAAACATTTAAAATTGTAAAATAGTGGCCAGGTCTCACTTGTAAAGTGTGAAGCCAGTAAAGTAGAGTATAATCGGGACTCGGGACTCGAAGATCGCCTTGTGGTCGACCAGGTTCGAGAACTCACTTACTAAAAACTATAATACATAAATAATAACTTTTCTTATATTTTGGAAGGAATTCTCGAAGTAGAGAACGAGAGAAAGGAAACATATTTGTGGTGAGGAACAAAATGAGCAGCATCATGTTCTATTTATACTGAGAATGCGTGCAACGCTAGGGTGGTGCGCATCGCGCACTTGCGAAATAGCTCCATTTCTTTTCTGACATGTGTCCTTTTCTTGCCAGTCCATTGTACCTCCTTCTAGAAGCACGTACGCGCCACACGTTCCTTTTGTGCCGAGCGCTCTTCGCAAAACTATAAAAATTCGTACATCCTCATATGAACACCGTTTTCGACGTTCTTTATATCCACGCGTAGCTCTTGACGATCACTACAACTTTCCTTTAGGTTGTATTGGATAATTCCGAATTTTATTTTTAGCCCTTATTTTTGAATGATTTGATGATTTTATAAAAATCATAACTCTCTCGTACGGACTCCGATTTTGGTGTTCCTTTTACCAAAATTCCTAAATTAAAGAGTACTACAATTTCTTTTTGGTGACTTTACCCAAATGTCATCCATTCTCTTCGTACCGTTTGACGTTAATAACTTTTAACCATGTGACTGATTTTTATATTTTATAAATTCATATCTTCTTCATACGAATTTGGATATGTATGAAATTCATATTTTTGGGATCGGGATTACGCGTACTTTCCATATATATATATATATATATATATATATATATATATATATATATGTTTCAGCGTTCTAATTTTGACTACGTACAGACGATTAGATTTATTTTTGCTATTTATCTTAATACGAAACTTTATATTTTTATCGTATGTTGATATATATAACATATTAAGCCTATTAAACTCGACGTTGGTCACTTTTCGTTAATAACGATCGATGCCAAAAGTCATAATTGTTACATTCTCCGCCCGTTTAAGGAATTTTGTCCCCAAAATTCAACTAGGAGTGCCAAACACAAAGGCATCACTTGGGAGAAATTATAATTAATTACTATTAATCATCTTTATATTTTAGATTATAGAGAGTAAATAGGATCCTTAGATTTTAGAACTAATGGCAATGATTAATAAAACAATTACCTATCATTAGGGTATTTTCCTCAAATAATAGTGATTTTTTTATCTTATAATCAATCACCTATAATCGAGATAGTCGTGATTATTATTTTATCTTATAATCAATCACCTATCATTTACATTAGTGGTGATTATTTACTGATGGAGAGAGAGAGAGAGAGAGAGAGAGAGAGAGAGAGATCCCTCAGTCAAGTACTTACTGAGACTTAGAGTGAGAGTGATTCCCTTAGTCAAGCACTTACTAAGACACATAGAGGTAGAGAACCCCCAGTCAAGCACCTACTGAGATTTTAGAGTGAGAGTGAGAGTGATCCTTCAGTCAAGTACTAACTGATACCAAGAGTAAGAGTAAGAGTGATCCTTCAGTCAAGTACTTACTAATACCAAGAGTAAGAGTGAGAGTGATCCCCCTGTTAAGTACTTACTTATAGCAAGAATGAGAGTGCGAGTGATCCCTCTTTCAAGTGCTTACTAATACCAAGAGTGAGAGTGAGAGTAATCCCTTAATGAAGTACTTACTAAGACTTTAGAGTGTTTATAATAACTGAAAGTTTTCTTAATAAAACTTTTCAAAAATTTCAAGGATCCTAGTATTACTAAAAGGATTCCTATACCTTTCATTATCATCTGTTCTAACATTATCTAATTATCTGATAAATACTATCCCCTGATCCTAAAATTAGACAATTTTTCGACCGTCTAATTCCTCCTTATTACGGTTAGACTCAAACGAGAGCTTCTCAATAGAGCTAAACCACACTTTCTAAAACTATTTAATTATGGAATCATATAACCTATGTATCCATCCTATAATTAATAACATGTGTTTCTTAGATTTATATTTTAATGCGTTTTTATGTAAAGTTTATAAAACTATATCATTATCCAGTTTGCTCGTAAGTTATAAATATGGACTTACCAGTTCTTAGGGGAATATTTTGGGCAGCGTCACTCATGTAATGACAAATGCTCTTCCTTAAGCATTACCCCTTTGATTCGACAACTTTGGGCATTCTCTTTTGAAGTGGCCCACTTCTCCACATTCATAACAGTTGCGGTTCTTTCCAATACCCATTCTTTGGGTAATGGCGAGTGGCGGACTCCTACAAGGCTTAGTTGTGTGGCCCTTCTTTCCGCAGTTATCATATATTAACTCTCTACATGCACCCACGTGATGGTAGTTACACTTATTGCATACTGTAAAATCTCCTGCATATTACCTTAAAGGAGTGGGCGACGAAATGGTCATTATATAGACTTTCCCTAAGTCTTGTTTCTTCCATGCCACTTGCTCTAAATCTTCCTTAGGCTTTCTCTTGCTATTTATTGATCTTGGGAGATCAGTCTTTATAACCATGGTGCCTTGGCGGACTACCTGATTGGTTTAGGTAAAGGCTAGTCTCTTGGCACTATCTTAAGTAGTTGGTCTGGAAGTCGTAACCAATCCATGGATAGGTTGTACTGAACCCGATATGTACCTTTCTACTTTCTTAGATTCTGGGGTGACAAAACTAGGATAGAAGACCGTGAGATCATTGAAGCGACTAGTATAAGTTGCAATGTCTACATCTTTCATGGCAAGATTCCAGTGACAAAAATAGGATAGAAGACCGTGAGATCATTGAAGCGACTAGTATAAGTTGCAATGTCTACATCTTTCATGGCAAGATTCCAGAGCTCTTGCTCTAACTTTTGCATCTCCTCTATGGGACAATACTCTTCAAATAGTAACTGTTTTTACTTTTCCTTAGAGTTGGAATTAGCTACACTAATTATAATGGTTTTGGTATTGACATTCCACCAGGACATTATTGTATCCTCAAATGTACAAGCAACAAACCTAACTTTACATTCTTCCGAGCAGAAACTAATTCTGAATACTGACTTCATCTTATC
This sequence comes from Lactuca serriola, assembly GCF_051521515.1. NCBI lineage: Eukaryota > Viridiplantae > Streptophyta > Magnoliopsida > Asterales > Asteraceae > Lactuca > Lactuca serriola. The sequence goes on from NC_136412.1 coordinate 318,864,957, forward strand.
GATCCAGCGAGTCAATCCTTCTACTCCTTCATTTCCTAAGAAGGGTTTGGGCTTGCAGCTCCTGAACTCCTTATAAGTACATGCTCTTGGGTGGCTTCCATTACCATCCAAAGTACTATCTCCTCCGGTTCTTCTTCCTTGTTCGGATTCAACATTCATATTAGCTAGGGCATCTAAGACCGTTTGGTCGATAAGTGCTTTGATGGCTGCTTGGTCAAGATTGGGTCATGATCCATGGTTCTTCCTAGCGACTCTCCTCTGAGGCATGTTTGGAACTCTATATTCGACATAAAAAGAGGATGTTAATCGAGGAGTAAATGCACAAGTATCACAAGAAGATTTAGGTTAGGAATGAAAACTTTGGTATGACAAAGAGATTTTTTTTCTAAAGGGGTGGCGAGGATACTACACTCGAACTCAAAATCTTAGGGATTAATTGGCTTGGGTTTCTTAATCCTTTTTTTTATCTCACACCTAGATCCTTCTCTAAGCTTTAAATTCTATGGCTTTCCTTTGATGGTTCCCAACTCATCATTGGTTATGTAAATGGTATTGGTTCACTGCTTTTCCTTATCATAACTGTACCACCTGTAGGGACTTCCTAAAGAATTTGAAATAACCAGAGTCTATTCCTCAATGATAGAATCTAGTTTTTCCTTCCTTGGCTTCTTTCCAGAGTAATACTAGACTCTAGTTTTTCCTCCCCAGTGGAATTTGTCCCCTCCTCAGCAGGATCATCCTCATCAAAGAGCTATAAAGGTTCCTTGGAGGGATCTTATGACAATCCAACTGGATCTCTAGTTACTCCTAAGGATTCACTCTTCTTGTGAGGTTCCTCGTCGGGGGTTTTACATGAAATAGAGGTATGGGAACCTCAAGGAAATGGGTATCGTAGGCTTTAAGAGAGGATGACACAAATTGATCTTTCTATGGAAATGGTTTCATTACCCTGTTTCCAAGATCTTCCATTCTCATGCGGTGACCATGCTATCTTTCCTAGATAGTGATGTCTGAGTCCTTTGGTTTTCTAGGTTCTATGGGATCCTTGAGAGTCTAGTCTATCAACTACAATATCCAAGTCTACTTATATATATATATATATATATATATATATATATATATATATATATATATATATATATATATATATCGGTCCAACAAGTTCTAAGCATAAGTGTACAGTCTATGTCGGGTCATGGTTCGGCCAATATATTATGCTAATCTCAGATATCGTATTTGATCAAACTGTTGAGTTTAGGCTTCTATGGGTTTTACCGGGTTTTCTCATCGAGAGATTTAGTTTTATTAATTTATATTTTGTACTTCTAGACCATACCATAGGGATCATCCAGGTAGGAAAAGTCGGAGGGCAGGATAGTTTTGGCATATAGCCGTTCTGAAATCAAGCAACCCAAGACGAGAGTTCCATCCTAATCACTTTTCCCCATAGATGATCTATCAGTAGGGTAATTAATAATAATACTTTTATTAATAGTTTTGAGGACAAACCTAATCGGAGTATAATCCCCTGGGCTATACTCGTATTTCCTAAGGAAGTACTAGTTCGCTTTAGCCTAGGCTCTGATACCAACAGGGGTGGAGCCAGGATTTAAGAATAAGGAGGGCTGAAAGCCTCACATTGAAAGTACCATTAAATAAACTATGCAATAAGAAATAAAATTCAACTTCTTAATTAGAGAATTGAAATCATGTTGATGTAGCAATGTAGCTGAAAATAATTTGTTCATAAAAAACTAACCTCCTCAACGAATAAAAACCGCTATGCTTGAACTCTTGAAAATCTTCAATTAACAAACATTGTTTATAAATATATGGGGGTAATATATTTATAATCAAATGGGGATAATATAGTTATAAGGGTATTAGTATAAATGGAGTCTTAATGAAAATAGTCGATTAAAAGAAAATAGATAGGGTGAGCGGTGGTTTTAAAGAATTAAAGTGAAAGGTCATTGTTTTTTATGTATAATAAATGTTTTTAAAAATATTTGGAAGGGGCTCAAGTATTATTAAGTGATCGATGTGGGAAAAAACTTTCCTAATTAAACCTTTTTATCTATAATATTGGCATAGTTTGAAAAGTGATAAAGGGGGAAAAAGCTTCCGGCAGCCCCCCTATTCCCTCCGCCTCTTGATATCAATCTATTACACCCTGCCCAACCGTCGGTGGAAACGCCAGGCAGTGCGATGTAGGGATTTTGGTTCTCAGTCCTTGAATATATATTGAACAATGCAAAACTGAATGTGTAACTTAAACATCTATTTTATTTATAGATAAAAAGTTACATCGGATTTCTATGGTTCTTATTACAAAAATGTGTCGTAACAAATAGACATGAACGATAAACTAAATGGATTTTCTAGCCACTTCCTCCATCAACTGCTGCTTCCGGGAGTGTAGACTTCCATCTCACAACTTCCTATGAGTACATGCGGTTTTGAAAACGTCAATGTAATGTTGGTAAGCTCACATGTTTTTAGAGTTTTCGATTTTGGGTAACTTTTAAGAATCATTTTTCTTTGAGAAAAAACTTTTCTTAAATATTTTATTAACCTAGCTTTCTATCTTTTTAGGATATCTAACACTCCTATCTTTTATCTTATTAGGATATCATTTATTAATTCTAATTTATTACCTTTTTAGGATATCTAACGATCCTAACATATTTTAATTATGATATTTTTTATTAATCATAATTTACTATCTTTTTAGGATATCTAATGATCCTAACATTTTTTAATTACCATTCCAGGTGTCCCTAATGGTAATCTAAACTCTAAGACGATTTTAATGTATTACCATGAGCCCTATAATTGATTATACTCTAAGGTGATCTAATGGATTACCATGAGTCCTTATAATTGATGCTTTCAGGCTCTTGTAGGATTAGCGATTACAGAGATTTGAAAAATGCCGAATTTAATCGAGGCTTTTGGACGAATTATCAACTCACTAACGCATTAACCTTAGATATTTATCTTTTATCTTTTATCTTTAATCTTTCCATAATTACCCCTATGTATATACACACACACACAGATCACACTATCTTTGTGTATACCTCTTCCGGGTACATATCATCAAAAGATTTTGTATATATATAGTTTTTATCATATATATATATATATATATATATATATATATATATATATATATATATATATATATATATATATATATATGATAGTTATATTTTATGATTCCATTATTATCTGATATATTTTTAAGAGGATATTTGGGCAGCGTAACAACTAAGTATATTGTATATCCTAAATATTGTCTAGCATAACTCCTTGGTACTAAGGTTTCTTAGGGATTTGAACTTTATAACATCTAGCTATTATCTACTCCTAGACTATCAACCAATATAACTCGTACGCATAATATCATAGCTTACGACAAGGCACAATATCTATAACTATACTATCCTAAAGCATTTAGCTTTCTAAAATGGTTTGATATTTATAACATACACATTTTATAAAATAGGTGTCGTAAACTCACATGTAAAGTGTAAAACCACTGAAGTAGGGTAGAATCAGGACTCGGGACTCCAAGATGGCCTTGGGGTCGATCGGGATCGAGAACTAACTTACTAACAACTAGAATATGTAAATAATAATTTTTCTAAGATTTTGGCAGGAAATCTCGAAGTAGAGAACAAGAGAAAGGAAACAGATCCGGGGTGAGGAACAAATGAGCAGCAACATGCTCTATTTATACTGAGAATGCGCATAGCGGCCTTGCGACGTAGCTCCATTGCTTGTTTGACACGTGTCCGTTTCCTGCTGGTGCATCGTACCTCCTTCTAGAAGCACATGCACGCTGCGTGTACCTTTTACGCCTGACGCTCTTCGAGAAACGTTAAAAATTCGTATCTCCTTCATATGAACTCCGTTTTCGGTGTTCTTTATACCCACACATAGCTCTCGACGAGTACTACAACTTTGCTTTAGGTTCTGTTGGATAATTCCGATTTTTAATTTTTACCCTTATTTTTAAATGATTTAATAATGTTATAAAAATCATTACTCTTTTATATGGACTCTGATTTGGGTGTTACTTTTACCATAATTCCTAATTTAAAGAGTACTACGATTTTCTTTTTGGCGACTTTACCCAAAAGTCAACGATTCCTTCCGTACCGTTTGACGTTAAAAACTTTTAAATACGCGACTGGATTTTTAATTTTATAAAATTCATATATTTTTCATATGAATTCATATTTTTATGAAATTTATATTTTTGGGATTGGGATTACGCATACTTTCCAAATATTATATATATATATATATATATATTTCGACGCACTAATTTTAACGATGTACAGACGACTTGGTTGATTTTTAATATTTATCTTAATACGAAATATGATATTTTTATCATATGTTGATATATATATATATATATATATATATATATATATATATATATATATATATATATATATATATTAAGCTAATTACACTCGAAGTTGGCCACTTTTCGTTAATAACAATAGGCGCCAAAAGTCACAATTGTTACAAAAGAGGATGACCCTACAGTTACTTATGGAGACAACAACAAAGGAGCAAGAAAAGGTCTTGCGGAAATTATGGAATTTATTGCATGGTTAGTGTGTGTGTGTGTGTGTGTGTGTGTGTGTTGGGGGGGTTAAAAGGCGTGGTTCACCTCCAGACCAAGGGCTGATTGTGTTGTTAGGATTTTCGGGTATTTTAAGGCTACTAACCACAATGATTTGTCATTTATCACCCTCTATCAACCCCAAATCAATCCTTGAGAATCCTTAGCCTCCCTTTGAACGTTTTGAGCTTATTTTCTCTCCTCTCATCCATCTTGGTGTGTTTTTGTAGTTTTGGAGTGATTTATTCTTTTAAGATTGATCTATAAGGCTTTGCAAGTGAAGAAATCATCCCTCATAATTCTTCTGTACCTTGTTATGTCTTAAAGATTCAAGCTTTATTGGTTTTTATATATTGATCTTTGAATATTTGGAGCTTTAGTGCTTTAAAGGTTATTTTCATCCTTTTGATTATTTGATCTAGGGAGTTTAGACAAGTCCATGATCTAAGTGCAATAATCTAAATTAGATCTCAGGTTTAAGTGGGTAGAGAGTGCATGCAAAAACTCTCTTTACTGTACGTTTGAAAAAAAATGCAATCTTTGACATTTTAGAGATTAGGGTTTTAGATCTAGTTTGTTTGGGATGTATTAATGAATAAATTTGGAAAATTTACGAATTTAGACATCAAAGAGATCTAGATCTAAAAGTTATAGGCTTAGATTTAATGGTTTAAGTCGAAATACAAAATCCTAGATAGGGTAAGACATGACACATGTTTTAGTAGGTGTGTCATACCTTTGGGGGTTTCTCTGGACACGTCTGATTTTTAGCTGGACCCTGACGATTTTGTTTTATAGTGGGCGCGGAGCACCCAGTGGAGGACTTGACAAACGTTTTCTGGACGTGCCTGTTGACTATAGAGTTAAATTTTCACCAATTCGACTTGTGGTCAAACTTTGATGGAATTGAGTATTTCTATAAGGACCGATCTCAGTTATCATTAGGTGGCTAGTGTTAGTTGTTTCTATGCTAGGCTTACTGATGAGCTGCTGCTATTTAAATTAGGTGAGTTTTCTCACTATACTATATACTGCAGTAGGTGTCCTAGTGTGTAAGTATATAGTTAGACTTTAGTATGTTGTTAGGCAGGTAGAATTGTAGACTGTTACTTGTGATGTTGAACTATCTATTTATTTATATTATGTATATGTTGACATATTATATGGTAGGATGAGGCATTCCATCTTTGTACAGACGGCCAAGATACGGGTGGACCAACTTTATGTTGAAGGCCAATGGGTGAGTTGATAGCAAGATCAACTAATGTTTTGTGAGCCTAGATACTCGATGTTGTTCAGACATATCGATTTTAGTACCGAGAGCCTTGCTTATATATATGTATGTTTTTTGCCATATATGGTATTTTGGGGAACTCATTAAGCCTTGATTTACCGTTGTGGATTAAATGCTTTTTTAGGTACTTCATTAAATCATGGAAAGGAAAAGGCAAGACTGTACATACACATCAGCAATTTTATAATCTAAGATTCTGCGATGCTTTTCTTCATAATTATGATTTTGGATTAAAGTTTATGAATGAATGCTCTTACATTGAAAGGGTGTTTATTGTATTTTAAAAATAAGAATTTATTACGAAAATTGGGACCTTATAGCGGTGTCGGGTGGTGATGAAGGTGATGAGTATATGGGTGGTTAGTGGTGTTGGAGAAGGGTTCTATGGAGGTTCAATGGTGGTTAACGGCGGTTAGAGTGGTGATTGTGTTTCATGGCAGCTAGAATGGTGGTAGTGGGTGGTATAGAGAGATGCAAAATGGATTTAGGGGTTTAAGCATCGTTTGTTTCTCAGTCTCATCCGATTTGGATCTACTAGATTTTCGATATCTATATTCTTCCATGGATTCAGAAAAAAAGAGAATGAAAACGAAATTAGTGTTTGTTGGTGTATACCGTCCTAATTTTCAGACTAAAATTTTCAATTTAAAATTAGCATAAACACTCTTTTTTGTACAAGTACAATCAAAGCAAAACCATTTGTTCATAAATCAAAAATCCATAAATCAGAGTTATATCAAAAATATCGAAGAATCTCAAATTATAAAACTGTTGACGTGTGTGTACTGTCACACCTTCACATTTCCAAGAATTGATAATGTACCTGAAAACATTTAATCTAAAAATGTAAGCACAAAACTTAGTGAGTCCCCCAAAGTATCACATACAACGCAACACAACAAAACATATATAACACTTATGGGTTATTAGCAACCCTATCGACTATCAACAGCCCTGAGTTATTAGCAACTAAAATACAACAATTTGGTTTATCAGCAACCCCGAGCTATTAGTAGCTTACATACAATAAATTGGGTTATCAACAACCCCGAGCTATTAGTAACTTACAAACAACATATGATAAAAGTAACATAGTGAGAAAACTCACCTGAGCTAAACAGTAGACACTTAACCGCAACCTCAACAATAGGAACGGATAACACAAGCTACCTAAAGCCAGACCAGAACTATCCCATAGCTAAGTACTTAATTCTACCAAGGTTTGACTTTAGAAGGTCAATATAATAGTGAACAAAATTCAACGGTCGACAAGTCAATGACCACCACACCCTGGCGAGATCTTGGCTACACCGTTGCCACGTCTAAACAAAACAAAATGCATTGCAGTGTGCCACCATGTCGTGGTTTTGGTCAGAAACTTCTCTTCTTTAAGAGCTTAATTCTTTAAGACTATTCTGAATATATTCCATAAAGATTCTTTTCATCACAAAAGATCATAAAAATTGTAATATTATGGACATGCATGTCCAATGCATATCTTCCCCCAACTTAGGTAAAAAAGGAGAAAATGGAGTCAAAACCTCATGCAAGACATCAAACAAGTGATTTACTTCAGATCTAAAATATATGATGCACTAGGGACCTCATTGAGTGATAAAGTTGCCAAATGTATAAATTCCAATCTTTCAAGAGTTAGATAACACTAGGAAACTTGCTTATTTTCTAGATCCAAAGAAAATGAAACATAAAGTTAGAGTCTTGAATGTTTACCAAGGTCCATGACTGAAGAGGAAGTTACACACTCACTGGATGTAACTTGATTGCACCTCAACACCTTGATCCTTCCACCAAAACAAACCAAAATGCCAAGATTCTCATAAAGACCCAAAGATGGGATAAGGTTTGCTTTTGGAGAGAGGGAGGCTAAAATTAAGGTGAAACCCTAGCCATCATGTTGCTTAAATACGACCCAAAGCCTGAAATCTAGGGTTTAGGAACCTGCCGCCGCCACATTGTGGTGAATGCTCAAACATGCTCTTCATTTAGATGACGTAGTCAGGCCGTGGTAAACACTCTACCACGTTATGTTACAAGATTTTTACTAAACCTTATCTACAAAATCCTTGAGCCTTCAACTAATCAAATCGGGGAAACATTTGTTAGATGGTGGATTTGAGTTTAAGGGATGAAGAACAAATGGAAGGAAGTGTGTGTTCTATGTGGGGTCTGTGTGCCCTTATATATATATATATATATATATATATATATATATATATACACACACACACACACACACACACACACACATAGAAAAGAAAAAAAAGAAAATAAGTATAAACACATACAAACATGCTCAAAAGAACCATAAATCCAGAAATTTTCTGGTTTGAAAATTTAATTTTCTAGAAAAAATGCGGACCACATGGACCATTTTTGCAGTTTTATCTTTATTTTATTTCTTAATGTGACATTATATTAACATTAATGTGAATACCTAAATTATTTTGTATTTTTAATGACAATAAGATAATTAAGTCATTTTTAAACAATGTTTTGTAAAATAAAAAATGAAAATAAAGTGGTATGAATTTACGAATATTAGATATTTATTGTGTTTCGTTGGAGTTAAAATGAGTAAATGTTATAAAAAAAAATAGAGGCGTTCAAAAAAAAAATATTAATATCTAAAGAGATTAAAGAGGCATTAGAACAAAAAATATTAAAATATAAAGAGGTTACAAAAAAATAAGCATTCAAACAACTAAAAAGTGGCATTTGAATTTTCTTAATGGAAATGATACTTTTTTAAGTAGAAGATGTTTGAAGATGTTAAAAAACTATAGTCTAGTGCCAAGAAGATCACACAAATACATTTTTAGGCCTATGTTATTTTAAAATATAAGCTAATATCTACATGATGCATATAAAATAGGTCAAGAAAATCTACGAACATCACCTTATTTCCTTCATACAACAAGAAGGAAATATAGTCCAATGCCAAGAAGATCACATAAATACGTTTTTAGGCCTGTGGTATTTTAAAATATAAGTTAATATCTACACGATGCATATAAAATAGGTCAAGAAAATCTACGAACAAAAAACAAACATCATCTTATTTTCTTCATACAACAAGAAAGAAACCAACCTGAATAAAATATTTAATTTTGACATTAAAAAAATTATTAATTAATAATAAGCAATTTGAAGTATTCTATAGTTTTATAATGCTTAGCTAGTTAAGACTAATCAACGCACGTACCCATCAATAATTTAAATTGGTTTTAAAGTTGAGGTCATTGATTATAGTTTAGGCTCGAGTTTGGCTTAAACTCATTTAACTCAATCTCGAGTCTTTTTTTAGCGAGTTGATCTCAAGTAGATTGATTCGTTTACACATGAACGTCTGGTGTTTCTATTATGTAGTTTTTAAATGTCTCATTGTTTATATACTTCAAAAGAGAAATTGCCAAACATATTTGTTTAGAGGCAATTGAGACTTAAAATTAAAAACTTAAAAGGTCGGCGAGTTCTACTAAGACGTGTGTATTTTCAAATTGATTGTTTTGTTTAAAATTTTGATATCAAATTAAAAATGTTTATATGGATATGTTTTAAAGATTTAGGGTTTAGACCCCTAATTTTGTCGCTTGTGTTCCGTCCCTAGACATGATCTGATGGAGGGGAAGCTTAAAATTTGAATAGTAGAGTAGTAAATGCCGTATAGGTACATTTGTTATCCGTCTATTTGGATGTGTGCAATATGTATTGTAGTATTATTTTTTTAAATACTTAAACGTAGGGTAATGAAAATGTATAGGTGATCAATTTTTTGTTTTACTCTTGTCATGACTCTATGTAACTCAATTATTTATGTACACAATATCCTTATCCTTTCAACTCAAAGCTCTTTGGTTAATGCAACTTTTTGTTATCGTCTGCTTGTGCCCCCTATTTTGGCACATTGATCTTCTAGCAGAAAGTTTATTATGGATGCATTTTCTCTATTATTAGGTCGATGCAAGGCTCTCCCTACTTCTTGCCCAATTTCTTTTTTATAGCTGGTTGAAGTTTTGTAGTTGTTATAATGGATAAAAATATATAAACACATTATTGTTATTATGGATAAAAGTATATATTTTTATTATATTAAACCATTTTCTTATTTTTCAAATCAATTTATCCTTAATTACAAGTACATCAACTGATTTATGGCCATCTGCAGACAAAGGTCTGTACATCATTGAATAACTCAAAGCACACAAAGAAGCACTTTTTATTGTGGTTGTCTTTCTTCAATCTTAAGTCACATCTGTGCGTGCGTGTGTTGAAATGAGTCTATCGTACCATCGGTTCTGACTGACTCAAATTTCACACTGGAAATCACATATCATAAAAGAAATAAACTGTCAGTATTAATTAATTAAAATCAGCTCCCTATTGAAAACAATGAAATGACAACCAGGACAAAGGCAAAAAGATGATGGGATGACTCAAATGTTCTATAATAATATTGGTTGGATTCTCATTTATTAAAAAAAATCTTTATAAAAAAGCAACAAAGATGTGTTAAAGATATTCACACTAGTCTATCAAACTAAATCTGTGAACTTGCAAACCCTTGTGCCAAGAACAGCAAGGCATGTTTTGACCCATTATCAACACCATGAAACCTAACAAGCTAAAACCAAAAGGTAACCAAAATTACATGAAGTTGACACAAAAAACCACGAATTATCAAAACAAGCCTACGACACTTTTACCATGAACCACTTTTATCATGCAGGATTAAAGGGACCAACTTCTAGTTCCACTAAAAGGATATATTGTGATCACAACTAAGAACTGAGGATAGGCCTTCATATATCATCCATTGCATATATTGGATAAATGGACTTTATTTATCTATTTAATTTATGGATTGACACTTTAAATGTGTAAAGATATACATATCTCATCCACATATTTGATAAATACAAGCCTTATAAGCTCAAACTTTATGCCACTTTGGAGCCAATCAGATATGAACCAGGTATGTACTATGTACTTCATGGATAGGTTGAAACCTAACTAAATCATCTGAAATCTAACTTGTCACAAGTGATTTGATGGAACCTCTTCTTGTATTACACAAGTATAGATGCAACAAAGGTATTCAATCCTCATTATGGCTATTATTTTAAGTCAGCGTCAAGCTTTTCTTAACCTAAATTCAAACCTACCCTTTCAGTGGTAAGGACTTGGGTCTTTTAGCCCATGCATCATTACTAAAATGGATATTAGGTTGAATCTGACCTAAATATGACAGTCTCTAGTCAATTTCAGCTTACATAACAGTATTTTTCATGGTTAACTGGTATCTTGATTGGTATCCATAATAATTCGTCCTTAACTAAATTTGAAAATCAGTTTTAACTTCCCTAGAGAAAGGAACTTAAAAGAGAGAAAACAATTAGCCACTGTGACACTAACATAGGTTTTGAATTCGAATCAGGCACTTATTAATTGTTTAACGAGTTACAAAGAAAATGTAAACAAAGACACTACTAAACGACTTCACCTTTTTTTTTTTTTTTTTTTTTTTTTTTTTTTTTTTTTTGAATTCGAATCACGTACTCTTACTAATTATTTAAGGTTTACTAAATAATTTATTAACTGTTATTTCACTTGGTTTATGTCAAAAAGCCAAATGAAACTGAGTGAAGTGAAAACACTTACTTTTACTGCAAAAAGCTGTAGGATTTAGCTGAGTTTTAACTCAGTTATACACTACGAGACAAGATAAGCTTTTCATCATCAGGCTACGTACAAACCTTAAAACTAAGTTAGCCATGAATACATAGGGAACATACAACTGAAAGTGAACACTTAGAAGCCTACTATATCAATCAAGCATTACCATATCAATTCTTTCATCAATTTAACTTGTAACATATGCATCATATCCGGTATCATGCAGTGTCATCGATGGTAAAAGTTATAAGAATAATTCTGGCTAAAGGGTGTTCTCCAAAATGAAAAAGATTGAGAAAGAAATAGTGAAACATTATATATGATTTTAAAGGTTAATTAATAATTAGGGTTTAAGTTATGTGATATATAGATGAAGTTAAGTTGGAGTGCAATAAAGGAGGCACAAGGAAGGGACAAGAGACAAGCTTAAATGGTGGGAATCCAGAAATTAGATATCACACAAATTAAATATTAACCCTGCCGTGTTGTCACACTCACTTGTTGCATTCATGCAAGACAACCAATCAATCTGTCTATTCGGCCATTTACCCTCTTTCATGTACTTTTTTTTTATCCATAAATACTTTATTTATAATTTCTAACTTTTTTCTTTCTCGCCAATAAAGTTCAAAGCAAATTAAAATATTCAGAAAAGAATAATATATTTATAAAAAAACTTATAATATGTTCCTGGTTAAAATACTCCCCTTTTGAAAGAAAGGTTGCACGAGGTTTTTTTAATATTGAAATACAAATTCTCCATGTTAAATAATCAATTATTAGTTATAATCAATAGTTTTTTTCAACGTCTTTTATAATCAATAATAGTCATGATCTCGTTTGTTTTGAACCGCATTAATTGTAGAAAAATGGCATAAGTAATTTGTATATATATATATATATATATATATATATATATATATATATATATATATATATATATATATATATTTTGACTTTGTTGAATCTTTTTTTTTTTCCATTCGAACGTAATTTGTAATTAAATAAGTTGACAACTATGAGGCATCTATCTTTTGAGCGTTTAATTAACAATAAAGTAAAATACAACACACAACAAATTAATGCAAGTTGGGAAACAGAAGTTTTGTTTATTTAGTTTTATACCCATATTATTTTACATTTTGGTTATAATTTAAGCATTACTATCCTTTATAACTAAATGTTTTTAACATGTTTTTTAATTTACTCCATATAAATTATACTTGATATTCAACCAAAGATATAAAAATCAATGAAATTAAGTGGTTTAGGCATTTAAATATACTGAAAGTTTTTATTAAACGAATGATCATCAGAAAAATGCAACTTTTTTGGTTAGGATCAGCTTATACTATAAATAAACTGCAACTAGCTAGATGTATCCTTCATAAATTGGCAGTATATATATTTATTATTTATATATATCAGATATATTAATATATAAAGTTGATGATGCTTCTCGCTGAGGGGCAAGAAAATAATAATGGCCGCAAAAGCTTTAAGATATTATGATTATAAAATTCTAACAACAAAACAAAAATATATTAGAAGACTTGACAGATCGTTTTTTTTAGAAAAGATTGACCTGTGTCTCTCCACACAAAAGAAGAGAGCAAAAAACTTTGATGTCAAGATTCTCCATGTCCCATCTCATGAGTGATCTTTGGAAAAAACCCCACATTGGATGGTCTCACCACTGCCAATGATCATTATAAAACTAAGAACAACCTCCACTCATCAAATCGATTTTAATTAACCCATTTTTTTTAATCACTCTTCAATCGTTAATTGTTTTTTTTTTTTTTTTTTTTTTTTTAAAGAAACATATGTTTATTCCGATCGTTCGAAAGGAAAAATATTAAATTAAAACAAGCAAAATAGATCAAAAGGTGGCCAAATTATAGAGGAAAGATGCTATCGATGAATACGTATCCATGAATGTGTTTTTGTGGTTGATATATTTGTGCTTAATTAATCAGTCCCACTACATGGATGAATATATAAAAGGTAATTCTAGAAAATGAAAGAGACAGAAAGATAAATATATAAAGATAGTTGACCTAATACTCATGATGGGAATGGTGGTACATTGATGTGTCACAACCACCTTGCGAAGATCCATGTCGATGATGATGATGATGATGATGAGTGTTGTGATGACTGTTATCTTCTCTTCCTCCTCCTACATCCATCTTGTTGCATCCAATTTGTGCTGCTGCTGCTGCTCCAAGATTCAGATAAACCAATCTTGAATCAAGATTCAAGTTCCCACTGCTATTTGAACTGCTGCTGTGTGTATGAGTGTGTGAATGATCATCGTTCATCTGTGGATAAATCTGTGTCGAATTTGAAGCTGCATTTGCTGCTGCTGCTGCATTCCCTTCTTCCCTCGAGATCACTAATGCAGCTGACTGAACGAGCTCTAAGCAAAGCCTGAGTTTGTTTGGTTCGATGTGGGTAAGTCCAGGCACTGCGCCTTTAAAGAGGAAATCTGATGTTAGGGTTCGGAGGATGTCAAGAGGAGTGATTCCTTCAATGGTTCGGACATTGGGGTCTGCGTGATGGTCGAGTAACACTGCCACCATGTCCGGAGACACCATTTCAGAAGCTATGTGAAGTGGAGTTTTCCCTACTGGTCCCGCCGGATAATTGACATCAGCAGCTCCTAGTTCCAGCAACGCTTTCACCACCTCCCGACTGCAACTCTCGACTGCATAATGTAAGGCTAATGCTTCATCAAGATTTAGGCCTTCCCCCATGACCATGAGTTTAACAAGCTCAACGTCCGATGAATCAAGTGCTCGTCTCATACGCCGGATTTTTTGGTCTTCGAGATCAGCCGCTACTGAGAGGTCGTGGTGGTGGTGCTGGTGGTGGTGGGGCATGAGAGAGCGGCGGGCGAGGGAAGATTTGAGTCGGAGTTCTTCAATTTTAGCCACAACATCTATGGGAAGATGCTTAGCTAAAACTTCTGGTGGGAGACCAGATTTTGCGACCAAATGAGAACAAGTTGTCCATAGTTGATGCATGTCTTGCTTTCGTGATGCCAAGAGAACCTTCATCACATCCTCAATCGAAGCTTTCTCTACCATGATTGCTAATTGCTTCTGCATATTAAAAACTAAAGATTAAAAAAGAAATCAAGATTATTATAGTCTCCATACTTGATTAAAAATATATTGTTAGAACGTCATAATAATAAAGAAATCATTTTTATAATCATAAAGATAAGTTATATTATTTGGCTTAGAGGAGAAAGATTGTGTGATGATGTATGATATTTCCTTTTTCTGCATTATTAATGAGACTGTATCTCTATAATCAAACAAAAACAGAAATGAGGAAAGTAGAGGGTTAGGGAGGAAAATGATGGGTGTATTAACTGTTGAAGACAAGACTAGAGAAGGATAAAAAAAGATCTAAATTTAGAAAGCTGGTAGTGTGGAACATAAAGATAGAGCAACCCAATTCAAGAAATGAACAACGTTCATGAAATCAAGATAACGCATGAAGCCTTCTCTTTCATAAAGACATTTTTGGAAATATTCTGTCCATTTTCCAGAAAGATTATTGTATTTCATCATCCGTTGAAGCATTGTTTATGGAAAAAAAATCATTTTCAGGAGCCTAATCGGACCAAACACTACAGAAAAAATAAAAGAATCAAAGATTAGTTTTTTTATTGTAAGATACTGAAAACTACGAAATTGAGAAAGAACCCAGAAAGATCTTATCTTCTGGGTTATATTTTTCTTCATTAAATCTTCAAAAAAAATCATGCATAACAACTACAAGTGATTCAAAGATTTACCCATATCTCCAGAAAGAAAGAAATTGGAGTAATTTCTATGGAAATGATTAAATGGGTTCTCTAATTCATGTATTAGAAAAGGGTTGATCTGGGTTTGAAAGAGAGAGAAAGAAAGTGGAGACCTGGGTGAGTAATACAAGCTGCTCAACCCCGAAGGATCTAGCGGCGGATAGTGTATCAAGAGCAAGATCTACGGCGGAGGTGCAATGTGTATGCCAACACCCTCTTTCACCACAATTAGGTCTGGGCTCATGTTTTTGCGGTATAATCGAGACCTGGCCACTGTACAAGAACTGCAGCATCAGCAAGAAGACCTCGTACCCTACCGAATTCACAGGAATGACCACCTGTGAACTAGTTGAGTTCCTGGGAGAAGCGGGACCCATGCCCATACCCATCCTTGACCCTAATGGATCCGATCCAGACCCGGTCGGAGAATCGGTGCCGCCGGAGCAAAAGAATTTCCTGAAGAAGAGGCTGCGAGCAGCCAGGATGCAGCGGTGGGCATGGACGATTCTTCCCTCCACGCTAAAGGTAACGTCGCTGAAGGCTTGCCCGTTGATCAGTAGATTTAGATAGTCTAGTGATAGAGATCTTAATGAATCCTCTAGAGACATGGCTGTATATGCCCCTTCAACCAGAAAACTTACTTGCTTTCGCCGGACTAGCAAGAAAACTGCAGGTTAGTAGTGATAGAACATGAGAGGCTTGGAGGGTGTGTTCATCTTCAACTTCATGTGTCTGTAGTTTCTTCTTAAAACGTGGAGTGAGAGAGAGAAAGAGAGAGGGATAGAGAGGGAGAGAGAGAGAGATGATGTGTTTACTGTTATTTCTTGTGGGAGATATTTCTTTTGGGGAGGGAGAAAGAAATTGGGTGGCTCGACGGCTGGGGCTATTTAAAAGGGGGTGAAAGTGTATAAAAAGTAGAAATGTTTAATAATATTTCCTTCTTTCCAATAATATAACAGTGACCAAAATCGATCTCGGGTTAATTTTGGATAGAGCAAATTAGAGTCTTGGTCCATGTGGTTTGCACCAAATAACAATTTTAGTCTTAGTATTTACATTTAGTCATGGGTGGTCCCTATGGAGAGTTTTGGTAACGCCCATGGTCCTCCCCTCTACCAGCCCTAACGGAAGGGCTATTAAACATTTTAAAAAGATGAAAATACTTTTCTACCATTGCTTCCACCATCACTCACCCACCACCATCAGCCTCGTTACTGCCGATCACCATCAATACCACCATTATCACCAACATCAATAATCACCACCATCTCTAACCACCACCATCATCACCAATCACCATCACCATCACCATCACCATCAATGTAACGCACGAGTCGCCAACTATAAGATTGATCCTTACATGTGCGTTAACAGGGTGATCTCGGCGTACGTTGGGCGTACGCACCTTATTTAAGGCCCTTAAGTCCTTCAAGTTCATCACCCTTTCAGCTCCCATTGCTTTTTAATGCTAATCTCGAAACCCTAGCCATCTTGAGTATATTTTTGAGCTTACGTATAGTTTTTAGGTGTTCTTTTATGGTTTTAAAGAAGGACGCTTGAGGAGAAGCAAAGGAGAAGAAGAAGCTTACAGATCTAGAGTTTGTGCATCATTTCTATCTTATTAGAGGTATAAAGTCTGAAACGTGTTTATTCTAAGCTTAGATCTAGGTTTAAGGAAACACTTAGCATCTTTTGGTCCCATAACTTGGTCTTTTGGTGTATGGGCTACTCCAAACCATTTGAGCTGTTCTTTTGGACTCTTAGGGGGTGCAAAAAGTCATAAAAACCGCATCTTGAATGTTAAGACTTATCCATACATGAGTTGGTGACCACTTAAGAGAGATAGAAGGCTTAATTAATGGTTTGAGTCCAAATAAGGCATGAAAGAGCATAAAGTTTGCAACTTTATGGCTTAAGACACTTTTATGAGCTTGGATCACAGTTTTGGATGTTAAAGCTTAATGGATTAAGACATTGGGAAAGCTTTGGGCTAACTGAGTACGTTGCACGTTATGGGCCAGTGCCCCGATGTCGGATCATCAATGTATGTTGGGTGTACGATCCATATACGTCGCATGTACGCAGTCTGTAGGCTTATGAGATATTTTGGGGTCGAGTTTATTTGGATTTTTGACTTGTTTTAGTTTAGGCCTTAAACCTACTTGTAGTAGTTGGATATTTTTGCGCTTTAGGCCACTTTGGGTGCTCTTGGGCTATATTGGGCCTTCAGGTGCTTGTAGTTGGGCTTGGAATACCTTTTTCGACTAGTTGGATTTGGACCTTGGTAGGGCAAGCCCAATGAGGCAAGATTTAAGCAACCCTTTTTGCTTTTAAGACAAGAATTATGGTTTGGACCTTCGGTTAGAATGTTCGTCTAATTTCTAATTAGGGTTTTATACTTGTGCCTTAGGGAGAGGATTTCGCGAGTCAGCCGCTGAGTGTGATTTGATACCTTCAGTCTGAGGTGAGTTTCCTTCATTGTATCTGTGGGTCGAAGGCACTAATTCTGGCCCACTAGTTTATGTTGTAGTGTGATGGGAAAATGATAGATTATGGCTAAGAATCTGCTCAGAATTACATGGTAGAATGCTAGGGGAGATGCCTTTATGTTCCTTTTGTATGACCTTATAGATTCGCATGCTAATATCAGATCTGTTACTTGATAGGATGGATTATATAGGTTATGTTCTAAGTTGAATTTCCAGATGCTCAAATACTGCATGCTTTGTGCTTTATAAAATTCTATTGGTACTAAATAACTAGTGGATGAATGTGTTGGGTTACATATTATTGTGATTGAATAATTTTAGACGGATAGGTTTAACTCTATTGCACAACTCTTGTTTGAGTCCAACCGTTGTAGTGTGGGACTTGTCATTCGACGAATTATCTAGTACTAGTAGTATGTAATTATGTTAATGTGGTAGTTAGGTGGTATCAGTGGAAGTTCCTTCTGCAGCTAATAGTAGAAAGGGGTGAGGAAGTGAGTCCTAGGAAATCCCTGAGAGATGCGCTGGTGTGTAGGACGCCTTATAGTATGAGGAATGTACTAGTTGGGAAGAGCGACTTGGAGGAGTTGGTGTAGTCCTTGAGGAGGGTATAAATAGGCGTGGAAGGTAGTTTTGGGCCCGTACTACTAGAAACATAAGATTTATACCCGAGACCAAGAAGTCCACGATGAATCTAGGGAACTCCATAGTGTGAACCTTATCATGTATTTGCTAATTGTTTATTTGGTTATGTTTCAGTATCGTGGTGACATGTCATGGGGGAGGGAGTTCAGGATAGCGATCTGGTTCGGGCACGAGCACCGAACCGATTGATGAGAAGCTACGCAAGTTCATTGTATCTGAGGGTACTAGAGGCATCCTTGATGTGACCCCAATGATGTTCAGGTCGATCAAGGAGGGTATCATCGAGTTGATGGAAAATCGCCTTCGGATCTTCATGGCCGATCTGGCGGCTAGCCAGTCTGGGCCCTGTCCTTTCTCTTTCAAGGATTACAAGGGATGCGGGGCACCAAATTTCTTTGGGGTGAAGGACCCCATCACATCAAGGCGTTGGAAAGCTGACATTGTATGTGCTCAAATGATGAGATTCTGCCTCGAGGGGTCGAAGGTGAGGTTCATTGCAGGATATTTGAGGAAGCGAACATGAGATTGGTAGGATGAGGTCGACTATCCTTTGGGAGCCCTAGCCATTAAGGCGATGACCCGGCCATATTTTGTGACCCAATTTCGAGCAGAGTTTTCAACAGCTATTGAGGTACAACAGTTAGCTAGGGAGTTTCTAGACATGAGGCAGACAACTGAGACTGTGGCAGATATCACCGCCAAGTTTGGAGAGAGGGCTTTATTAGTACCCTAATATGCGAATGATAAGGAGATGAGGAGGAATCGATACCATGATATGTTGAGATCTGAAATCAGGTAGTTCGCTAGTTTTTCTGCCTGCCCGAATCTGGATGACATGATATCCAGGTCGTGGAAACAAGAGATTGATTTGGAGCACATATCGAAGAAGAAGGCGAACTATGGGCAGACAGTTAGGATTTTAGCGAAGAAACCCAAGGGTTTCGACTCTAGGTTGAAGGGCCAGCAGGGTCGGAGCCACTATGACAAATGTGGCAGGTCGCTTGATGGTGTTTGCAGAGCGGGTGCTTCAGGCTGCTACAAGTGCGACAATACATGGCGCTTTTGTTGGATTAGGTGTCTAAGCCCATAACTATATTTGGTATATAGTTGACCCGGTTGTAGCATGGTCCTTTTGATGGGTTATGAGAACTACATCAAACCTATGTTGTACATGAAAACCATAAAGCTTTGGATCTAGTTTGTCTAATGAACATGCAATAATCATCAAAAGCTCATAAACCCTAGATCTAGCATACAATAATCGAATTAACATATGAATTAGGGTTTAGATCTTATCTTGACTGTTATGTAGCAATAACAATCTAAAATTCTTTTAATCTTGACCTTTGAAAGCTTAGTGCCTCAAATGTTGCACCTCTAATAGAGTCACAAACACCATGAGCAACAAGATTAACTTAGAGGAAGGAGGAAGAGCCATAAAAACGTTCTAGGGTTCTCTTAAAGAGTTGTTCACGTTTTTGAGGGCTTAGGGGTTCCTTATATAGGTAGGCTATTAGCATTTTCAACCAGGAAACCCTAATCTGACTGCTTAGGCCCTAAGCAGCCCATTGACTCCCTCCTTAGAAGCCTTGGACGAATTCTAGTGGGTTTCCCCATAGATTTCGTCCACTCCAACTTTTGTGGAGTCCATTAGCCTATTTATGCAACTATCTTATAATTACACAATCAGTTCGCTTTATTTAATTAATCTCTTTTAGACACACAAAATTAATTCTTATTAATTCTTGACTAATATTAATTAAAAAAATATGATTTCTCTTTTAATATATTATTCATACAATATATTAATAGATCATAATTAATCTTTTTTCTCCTTAGTTCATCCTATTAGTTGCTATGGTGAAGGCAACCCAAAAGGACCATGCTCATAATCGGGTCAAGTACATACCAAAATAGTTATGGACTTAGACACCTAATCAAACAGTCTCCCACTTGGATAAGTCTAATAACTATATTGCGTATAACTTCAGAACCTGATCAACAATCGTAGCTTTGAAAAGCCATTGTCGAACTCTGATCATATCGGAAACGTGTCCTTTAGATAAGGGATCATATATTCCTCTATTCTAGATATCGTATGAACTGAGACATGGATTTTAATCATACTCTCTGTTCATGTGTTGTTTCCCTATTTCCGATTTATGACGACTGACAACAGACTACAATTGGACACATCAACTTAGTCCCGGCTTGGCCAAGCACTTAGGGTGTCATCACTAAATCATCGATGGGCCCACATATATCGCTTTTATCCCACTTTGGGTAAAAGGAGCAGATAAAATTTGACTTAATTCTTGCTTGTACATACTTATCAAATTACGCACAACAATATGTTTTATAACACCAAGTTACTGGTGCATTTACATATTATCAATGTGAAAACGACTTGCAGAATACAACTCACACATCTCGGTTTCAAGAATATAAGATATTATCGTCTCACCAATCACTCGTGATAAAATCCATGAAGAGATCAAGTGAGCGTGAGTTTAATCCAATACTCTAATCTTATATGAGCACTCATGAACCCTGCAGCAAACTTTTGCTATGTCTAAAACACTTTAGACAATCTACAGTCAAATTCATGACAATCTTCTTTCATACCTACTTCCAAAGTATGATCGAATGTAGATGGTTTGAATAATCTTATTAGTCAGGAAGTCAAAACATGCAAAGTGAAACACAAGAATAATACTAATCCCATATGGCCCCAAACTTTTGAGTATAAATAAGACGCCTTTATTCATTATTCAATGTTTCGGGTAATCAACATATTACTTGAATTATAACAACAGTTGTCCCATGCACCAAGCATGGACACTATGTTTACCTATGGTCCTTACTTTGTGAAATATATCAATTTAACACATTTCCAATGATACTCATTTCACAACTCCTAATCCTTATCATTAGTGTAAGAACACAAAATTCTCGCCACTACTAGAATATATTAGATTCTAACATTTTATGCAATGATCCTTTCATAATGTCACAACACCAAAGCCACCAAGACTTTCCAAATGAAATTACAAAGTTCTCTATTGGGGATTGTTAGAAGACAATTCCATAGATGTGAAGTCTCACATTCAAAGCACATTCCTTTGAACATCCTTCTTGCATAAAAGTTTCTAATCTAGACATAGATTCTCGATATCCAACTCCCAATATGGAGACATTTCCATATTTTCCATACGACAACTTATTACTAATAAAATCATATCGAATCATAATAATGCCATTATGGTCCATTTGTTACTATACTTCCAACTACCCACAAGTGACCAATCCTTGGTGAACCTTAGATTGTACTTGATAGTTGTTTAATTATTTTAGTCAAATCCGATTCTAGTCTCTTTTCCCTCTTAATGCCCTAGGCATTTGGAAAATTTTAGAACGGTTGAATATTACGGCATATGCAATCGATCCTATACCTAAAGCATATGGGACACGATTCACAATGAAAAACGTGATACTTTACCAGTTCCTCGCTATAATATTGCCATATATAGAATCCTTTTATGTTGAATCTTATCAACATAACGTCCATATATGTCTTTTGACTAATATTGCTAACATGCAACACTTAAAATAATAATCATGCTCCCACTAACATGATAATTATATCCATACCACTATAACATTTATGCTCCCACTAGCTTTGACACGTATTCAGAAAACATTTGGACTTCTAGAAAGCAATACTTATTGACTTCCAAAGTTCATATTTCTAATACAATATGCTTCGATAAGCCTTTATCTAAGCTTCTTAAACTCATATACCTTTCCTTAGATAACTCATATATGTGTCTAAACAATTTCAACACTTATAGCAATAAGTCTTAAATGTTTAAACTAATTGCCAAATCTCACAATTCAAACTATGAAGAGGGATGCCATAATCATAATCGAATTTGAGAATGCAATTTACAAAATCGCTATCTCCTTAAAATCCCTCTTTGTGAAAGCATTTCCTCACAATCATTTTCATGAAGGAGAGAAACCTTATGACACTTAGATTTTATGGTGTATGTGTTCCTATCCATGTGAATTTTGTCATAACCATATTCGTAAGATAATGTTTGTGACAAATCCGAACTCTTATGGACAGAACTTGTTCATTCTTAATTTCTTGCCATCAAGGGTCCCACCATTACTTCCAAGTTATTTAGCAGCTCACCTATACTAGTGTTTAATATGTTTACTCTTGATTAGTTCTTGAAACTTTTCAAGATTGTTTAGACTCCCACTGACCTCTTGACATATAAGATTCTCTTGTCAAGAAACATTTCTTGACAAACAAATATTCAAGAGTTAGTGCGAATTATTATCAAGACAAACCACTACACACAATTGGTGTTAGTTGGTCTTTGTCTTATCCAAGACATCACAATTTACCAATTTTAAACGTGCAAGAGTAAGAAAAACATTTTCTACTCTACATTTGATGAGTGTGTTAAAACTTATTAAGATATGTCACTCAAGTCACAATCTTGGAGTATGACTCTAAGACTTGATTTTGGAACGAAGTATGATTCACCTATTGATTTAACCATTTCAACAATTTCCGATTCCTCTTCTTATCCATACTAGTGCACTAATATTTACTTAGAGGATCAATTGTTATATGGTTTCACAATCAATGAGACAATCATAAAACATGATACAAAAGTACTCTCCCATCTTTTCAGATTAGAGAAACTTTTATATTTCTGCCTAATTGATTCTTCTTATTCGTTCTGCCATTCATTGAAACTTTTCAATGATTCAGAATCATACTTAATCTTGTAAGCATAACCACATTTACTAGACTTTTAGTAAATCACGACGAATAATCTTATTGTTATTTGTGGTGGACTTGACTAGTGCACAACATTGTGTAACAGTTCTCCTAGTCCTTCACTTGACTCTTTGTCAAGGAATAAATCTTAATTTTCCAAATATGAAGGTTCTCATTCATCATACAATACAAGTTGTATGATTCCAAGTTTCTGTCCAACTGAAACTCGGGCGACAAGAATCTTTCCTTAATTGGTAATTCTCGACATTACCACAAATAACATAACTAAGAATCACATCCATTTCAACATTGCTAAAAATAGAAATACACAAACATCAATTTTCATACATGCCATTGCAAGGAATTATAAATAAGACAAAAACCAAAATTTATTTTATTTATAAAAG
The DNA here is from genome assembly GCF_051521515.1 of Lactuca serriola. NCBI lineage: Eukaryota > Viridiplantae > Streptophyta > Magnoliopsida > Asterales > Asteraceae > Lactuca > Lactuca serriola. The sequence continues at coordinate 318,888,749 of NC_136412.1, forward strand.
GTGCGGAAAAACTTGTCCTTACAATGCAAATTCAAATGAAAACTATGTTATTTAATATTCCTAAACAATCTATCATAACTCTAAAAGTAGCAGCTCCAAAAATCCAATCATCGAATCATGCGATCGAAATACAGTTCTTCGTGATTAGACTCATCATGCTTCTTCCTTTAAGCTTCCTTTCTTTTCTTTGATCCTACAACACATCAAAATGCAATCTTATCACATCATGTATTAAGAATCTAAAATAGAAAACTTAATAGAGTTAGATAGTGGATTTTACCTGAAGCGGAGTCATACATCTTGACTCTCCCATCTCTAAGATCTCTCAGGTAGTCAGGGAAGCGTCGTAACCAATGCCCCTTCTTTTGGCAGTAGAAACATTTGGATTCTTCTAGAACGGTACACGGGACTATCTCAGACTCAGCTTTTCTCTTGCGTAGAGAAAACTTTTATGGACTTCCAATGTTGCTATTTCCCATAGAAGGATGGGACATTGATTTACCAGACAAATTTGCTTGACCAGTACGCCAAATCATCACTGATTCAACAATAATAAGCAAATAAGTCAAATCAATGAGGGTCACGTCGTGTTCTATCATATAGTACTCTTTAACGAACTTACCATATGAATCGGGAAGTGAGTGAAGAACCAAGTCAACACCCAACTTCACCGAGACATCGATTCCCAACATTCCCAATCTATCAATATGCAACTTCATATCCAAGACATGAGCACATACCGACTTTCCATCTTTGTGTCTTTTCACCAATAGGGCTTGAGTGACCTTGAACTTTTCAAGTCTTCGAACACGTGGGCCAGGGAGAATTATTGGAGGAGGTGGAGGAAGTGAAGCATGATTTCCATTTCCACAATCCAAGCTTGGAACATCATCTTCAAGCGGAAAACTTTTTCCAACGGATTCATGATGACCATAGTTGATAGATTTTAACATCTACAAAACAGGAGAAAATTCAAGTTAGTTGACTGGAATCCTTGATATAACACCCAAATTAAATAAAATATCAAGGCTAGGACCCAACACAATGTCCTACAATATGGAAGAGGGATGCCGTAATCCAAATTGCAGAACATTTGAAGGTAGGTAAATGACGATTTACCAAATTCCAGCATGAAAAACGAAAATTGAAAATTAAGTTTTAAATGAATTGAAACTCCTAGATCTTTTGAGATTCATTGAACTTTTCAATGGCATGTTTTAATCTCGAGTTTGCCCTTCGTTTGTGACTGGGATGCCGAGGATCACAAACAAGTTGTAGATAACCATGAAAATATACATGTGGCCCCCAATGTTACAGTCACCTAATCGACGTGCTGGTTAACCACACATGCTCCATCAATCTATGAGAAACATCGAGTCACCCTTTGCCACCTTTGCTTAGAGCCCAATTAGTGTGCCGGTTAACCACACATGCTCCACTAACGTCTTAGCAAGGTTACAAAGTGTAATTTTATGGAATAGCACCAACTCCATATTTTTCCTAAAGTAACTAAGATTTTGGGAATTTATAAAACATTTAGTTAATTCGTATTTCATTATACTTATAATGGAAGTTTGTGTCCTATCCTACCCGTTCGGCTAACGACCCTCCACTAGTCAAGAGTACGATGGGTAAGAGTGGATACCTATTCAATCGCCATTTTATAGGCAATTTCCTTAAACATCCCTTTATAGACCAGCTTCGTAAATGAGACCTACTAACGGTAAGACTAACCTTTTACTTGTACATGTATAATATTAAACTTTTAATTTTATACATAGTATAAGGGTGTATTTTACACTTTTAAAAATACTAAGTGGTTTAATTTAATAAAATTATACTTTTAATTTAATTAAATACAAATCACATTACTATGGACTAATTAACTCTCTTTTAATTATACATTTAATTAACTTAATTAAACCATAAGGTGTAATTTGAACTTTTCAAACAACTAGGGTTTTAGAATTTAAAAATTTTCAAAATTAAACTTTTAATAAAAAATTAAATTCCAAAACTTGAGGGCAAGTTTTGAAACTTTTCAAACCATTAGGGTTTCGAATTTAAACATTTCAAAATTAAACTTTTTAATCAAAAATTTAAATTCCAAAAATTGAGGGCAAGTTTTGAAACTTTTCAAAACTATTTAGATCAAATTATAAATAATTTAATTAATCAAATAATTGGTAATTATCTAAATTTGACCTAATTCAATTTTATGGCAAGATAATCCAATCAAATAATTCAAATAAATCAAGTTTATCATATAAGGCAATGATTATCTAATTAATTGACAATTATCTTCTATTTTGGCAAAGATAATCACTCCAAATTAATAAAAATCGGATTTTATCAATAAAAAATGTGTATAGTAATTATCCATAGCCAAAACAGGTCAAAATCCCGCAAAATCTGGCATCTAGCCCTCCGAATCATCGAGCTAACATTGGACTCGTCAAGTTGCCAGTGAACTCGGTGAGTTCAACTATAAACCCGACGAGTTTAGGCTCCAGAAACCAGATTTTCGCGATTTTCAGCTTGAACGATTATGTAAAGCATCAAATACATCAAACAAACAGCCTAGTCTCTGATACCACTGATGGTTTATGAGCACTACATCAAACATATGATGTACATGCAAACCCTAAAGCTTTGGATCTAGTTTGTCTAATGAACATGCAATAATCATCCAAAGCTTATAAACCCTGTATCTAGCATACAATAATCGAATTAACATATGAATTAGGGTTTAGATCTTACCTTGATTGTTATATAGTAATACCAATCTCAATTCCTTTTGATCTTGACCTCTGAAAGCTTAGTGCCTCAATGGCTGCACTTCTAAGAGAGTCACAAACACCATGAGCAACAAGATGAACTTAGAGGAAGGGGGAAGAGCCACAAAAACGTTCTAGGGTTCTCTCAAAGAGTTGTTCATGTTTTTTAGGGCTTAGGAGTTCCTTATATAGGTTGGCTATTAGGGTTTTCAACCAGGAAACCCTAATCTGACTGCTTAGGCCCTAAGCAACCCATTGACTCTCTCCTTAGAAGCTTTGGACGAATTCTAATGGGTTTCCCCATAGATTTCGTCCACCCCAACTTCTATGGAGTATATTAGCCCATTTATCCAACTATCTTATAATTACACAATCAGTCCCCTTTATTTAATTAATATCTTTTAGCCACAAAATTAATTCTTATTAATTATTGACTAATATTAATTAAACAATATGGTTTCTCATTTAATATATTATTCATATAATATATTAATAAATCATAATTAATCCTTTTTCTCGTTAGTTCATCCTATCAGATGCTATGGTGAAGGAAACCCAAAAGGACCATGCTCACAATCGGGTCAAGTACATACCAAAATAGTTATGGGCTGAGACACCTAATCAAACACCTTTTGGATTGCCTTCACCGAAGCAACTTGACTGGATGAATTATAGAGAAAGAGGATATTATGGTTTATTAATATATTATATGAATAATATATTAAAGCATAAATCATATTGGTTAATTAATATTGGTCTAGAATTAATTTTGTGATAAAAAGATATTAATTAAACCTAGGGGACTGATATTGTAATTATTGGATAGTTGCTAAAGTAGGCTGAGGAAACCCTAAAGATTGGGTGGACGAAATCTTGTGGATAAGGCCTTAAGAATTCGTCCAAGGAAGGGATTCTAGAAGGATCTTATGTGCTGCTTAGAGCCTAAGCAACCGGATAAGTGTTTGACTGAAACCCTAACTCCTCACCTATATAAGGACCCTTCTGGCCACCTAAAGTCAGCGATATCCTAACCCTAGAAGGATTGCTAGAGCCGAAAATCACCTCCCTCCTCTTTATCTTACATTCTTCCAATTTCCTTAGTGTTTGTGTTTGATTAGAGTTATTACATTTGTTATACTAAGCTCTCCAAGTCAAGGATCTCCAAGCTTCAATTGAAAGGTAATCATCTAAACTTGTATTAGTTATTAATTTTGAATTTTGTATGCTAGATCTACGGTTTACAAGCTTTGGATGATTTGCGTGTATGATTAGAGAAACCTAGATCCAAAGCCTTAGGGTTTGCATGTACACCATAGGATTCATGTAATGCTCAAAACCCATCAGTGGTATCAGAGCCTAGGCTGTTTTCTATTGTATTTGATGCATTGTTTAATAATTCGTTGCTTGCAAAATAAAAAATTATACCATCTGACAGCTGAACTCGTCAGCTCACCAGATGAACTCGGCGAGTCAGATGAACTCGGCGAGTCCAGTTTGTGACTCGGCGAGTCAGAGTGTCAGGGAGCAAAACTTTCGGGATTTTGGCCTATTTTATGATTGGGACAATTACCAAAAATGTTTTTTGTTAATAAAATCTGATATTTATCGAGTATACATGATTATCCTTATCAAAACAGAAGATAATTGAAAATTAATTAGTTAATTATTGCCTTATATGGTAATCTTTAATTATTTGAATTATTTGATTTTATTATCTTGCCATATAATTGGATTAGGTCAAATTTAGATAATTACTAATTAACTGTTTAGTAAAATTATTTGTAATTTGATCTAGAAAGTTTTGAAAATTTTCAAAACTTGCCTTCAAGTTTTGGAATTCAACCCTTATACTATTAGAAGATTAATATATATATATATATATATATATATATATATATATATATATATATATATATATGTATGTATGTATAAGATTAAGCTAGTCTTACCGTTAGTAGGCCTCATTCATGAAGCCGATCTATAAGGGAGTATAAGGTTGCTGCTTATAAAACGGCAGTTTAATGGGTGTCCACTCTCACCCACCGCTTCCTTGACTAGTGGAGGGTCGTTAGCCGAACGGGTAGGATAGGACATTAATTCTCATTAAAATTATAATGATAATTATAAAGTAACTAAATGTTTTATTAATTCCCAATCTTAGTTACTTTAGAAAAATGTGAAATTGATGCTAATCCATGAAATTGCACTTTGCACATTGCCAAGTCGTTAATGGAGCGTGTGTGGTTAACCAGCACATTAACTTGGACTAGTAAGGGTGGCAAAGGGTAGATTGATGTTTGTTATAGATCAATGGAGCGTGTGTGGTTAACCGACACATTGATTAGGTGATAAACGACATCGAGTGTACCAAGCACATTTGTATGGTTATTCACACCTTGTTTGTGATCCTCGGTATCCCAATCACAAACTTGAAGGGCATAATCGAGATTTAAACATGCGATTGAAAAGTTCAATGAATCTCAAAGGTATCTAGGCATTTCAATCCAATTAAAACTTAATAATCAATTTTTTTTCATGGTAGAAATTGGTAAATCGTCATTTACCTACCTTCAAATATTTTGTAATTGGATTACGACATCCCTCTTCCAATTTGTAAAATATTGTTTTCAGTCCTAGCCTTAATATTTCATTTGGGTGTTATATTAAGGACTCTTATCTAATCTAAACTTTATCTTTCTTTTTTAGATGTCTTCCAACACTGCTTCTGGCTCAAACCCTACTGGCTTTTTCTCCTTAATGAACTTACGTGAGAAAGTTATCTTTTACGGTTACAACTTCAATGATTGGATCAGGAACATCAGGATGGTTACTCGTTACGAGGAAAAGGAATATGTCCTCGAAAAATAGCTTAAGGAGATTGATGAGTCGTCTGCTACTCTCGAGGAGATCGCTGAGTTTAGGACTCACAAGAAGGATGCCACCAAGGTGTCTTGTATCATGGTGGCCACTATGACAACTGAACTCCAAAAGTCCTATGAGGACTCCAACCCTTTTGAGATGCACCAAGACCTGATGGAAAGATACCATCAGAGTGCTCGTCAAGAGAGGTATGAAATCATTTCCTTCATGATAACAACAAAAATGCAGGATCGTGAACCCATAACGGCCCACTTGCAGAAAACGCAAAGGTTTGTGGACCGCTTGCTGAATTTGAATGTGAACTTTGATGAAGAGTTGGCCATAGATATCATTCTACACTCTTTACCTCCGTGTTATGATCAGTTCCGTATGACCTATCATATGAACAAGGAGGAGGTCACTCTTAGCAAGCTTCAAGGCCTTTTGAAGACTGCTGAAAGTAGTCTCAAGGGTAAATCTGTTGTTTCTACTCCTACTGCTACTGCCCCTGTCTTGGAATTTGGACATGGAAAAGGGAAGAAGAGGAACGATCCCTCTAAGAGCCGCAAGGGAAAGTCTCTTGATGGATCCTCTTTTAGTGGGACCAAGGCTGGTTCTGCTGCTCCCTCTACCATTCCTAAGGAAGCATAGTGTTTCTATTGTCATGAAAATGGGCACTGGAAGTGAAGCTGCCCCAAATACTTGCAGGATGTCAAAGATGGGAAGGTTAAGGCCACCCATGCAAGTATTTATACAATTCTATCTAATAATTCATCACATTCTTGTTCTTGGATCGTTGATATAGGTTGTGTATTTCACATTTGTTCTGATTTGCATGGACTAAAAAGAAGTAAGGATGTGGAGCATGGGAATATGAACTTGATCATGGGGAATAGGAAGGTTTCACCTGTCACCAAGACTGGAGTTTATTCTTTATTGCTTAGTAGTGGGTTAGAATTAGATTTGAATAATTGTTGCTACTCGTCTGATACGACGAGGAATATTATTTCCTTTCATGGTTTGTACAAAAAAGGTTTTAGTTTTTCATTTGATAATGAAATTGGTGCTATTAATGCTTTTTATAATGATGTTTTTTTATTTTAAAGCATTGCCTTGTACTAGTGTATATGAAACTATGATGGTTGTAGACAACTTAGGAAATAATGTGTTGCACATTGATTCTTCCAATGATTTTGATAATGCATGCTTGTGGCATTGTCGTCTTGGACATGACAGCAAGAAATGAATAGGCCAACTCCAAAAGGCTAGAGTTTTGGAGTCACTCGACTTAAGGTCGGATGATACTTGTGAATTTTGTTTACTTGGAAAGATGACCAAGTCACCCTTCATTGGTACTTGTGAAAGGGTGAAGGTTTGTTGGATCTCATACACACCAATGTGTATGGACCCTTCAGAACCGCCACAAGGGATGCTAACCGCTTCTATGTGACTTTTATTGCTTATTACAGCAGATATGGCTATATCTACTTAATTAAACATAAGTTGGAAACCTTTGAAAGATTCAAAGAGTTTAAACAAGAAGTGGAGAATCAACTGGGCATGAAGATAAAGATGCTCCGATCCGATCGAGGTAGTGAGTATCTTAGTATCGAGTTCCAAGAGTATCTTAAGGAATGTGAGATTGTTTCACAATTGACGTTACCTAGGACACCATAGCTTAATAGTGTGGCTGAGAGGCGCAATCAAACCTTGTTGGACATGGTTCATTGCATGATGAGTCGAGCTTCATTACCTATCTCATTATGGGGGTATGCCTTAGAGACTACCACCGATATATTGAATCTAGTCCCAACTAAGAAAGTTGCCAAAACACCTCACGAGATGTGGACAAGGAATGTTCCCTCATTAGCACACATCAAGGTTTGGGGTTGTGAGGGTTTCATGAGACGCGAGACTCACGACAAGCTCGAACCTTGTTGTGAGCAGTGTATTTTCATCCGTTACCAACAGAAATCCTTTGGATATCTCTTCTACAGACTAAGTGACAATGTTTTCTTCGTTGCGAGGAGATGAGATTTTCGTGAGAGAGAGATCATAGGCCAATGAGACAGTAGGAGGCAAATTAACCTTGAAGAGCTTCAAGAGTCAAGCGGTGAAGGAACCTCAAACACTAGCGATCAACCTGAGGAGGAAACTCCTGTTGAACCAGTTGACGAGTCCTTACTTCTGAGGCACTCCAGTAGAGTTAGTGTTCCACCTGTGTTATATGGTTCCCATATAACATCTGAGGGTGACACATTTATCAGTGATAGCACACTGGTAAATTTGGATGAACCTAACAATTAAAAGGAAGCCATGGCATACCGCGAGTGTGAAAATTGAAAGAGGCTATGGACAACGAGATTTAGTCCATGTATGACAATCAGGTTTGGAACTTGGTTGACAATGTACCGGGTCGTAAGACAATCGGGTGCCAATGGATCTTCAAGAAGAAGACTGACATGGATGGGAAAGTACACACATATAAAGCGCGACTAGTTACGAAGGGCTTTACTTAAACTCACGGAGTTGACTATGATGAGACCTTCTCACTAGTAGCGAAGATTAAATCTATAAGGGTTATGTTAGCCATTGCTGCATTTTATGACTATGAAATATGGAAAATGGAAGTCAAAACCGCTTTCCTTAATGGGAAGTTGGCTGAAGAAACACATGAGTCAGCCTGAGGGTTTTGTTAATGCAAATTACCCTAGTAGAGTGTGTAAGCTTGATAAATCCATTTATTGTCTAAAACAAGCATCTCGCAGATGAAATCTTTGTTTCAATGAGAAAATCAAAGAGTTTGGATTTTCGAGAAGTGAGGATGAGTCATATGTGTATGTTAAGGTTAGTAGGAGTATAATTAGCTTTCTGGTGTTGTATGTGGATGACATACTACTCATAGGAAATGACATTCCAACCTTGCAGGAGGTTAAGTCCTGGCTTGGGAAGTGTTTCGCTAAGAAGGACCTTGGAGAAGCTGCTTACATCCTAGGGATAAGGATATTTAGAAACAGGAGTAAAAGACTAATTGGACTTTGTCAAAGTACCTACTTAGACAAGGTGTTGAAACGATTCAGCATGGAGAATTCCAAGAAAGGTGACTTACCCGTCCAAGGCAATACCAAACTGAATAAGTCTCAGAGTCCGAGTATAGAGGCTGAGATAACTGAGATAAGTTGAGTACCATATGCTTCTCCTGTTGGCTCGATCATGTATGCTATGACATGTACTCGCCTTGATGTGGCCTTTGCTCTGAGCATGGAAGCAGATATCAAGGGAATCCTGGTAAAGCTCACTGGACTGCGATAAAGAATATTCTTAAGTACCTACGCAAGATTAAGGACTGGGTCCTTATTCTTGGTGGGAGTGATGACTTAAGAGTAACAAGGTATAGTGACGCTAGCTTTCAAACCGACAAAGATAATTTCCGCTCTCAGTCGGGCTGGGTTTTTACCCTGAATTGAGGAGCATTAACTTGGAAAAGTTCCAAATAGGAGACTATAGTTGATTCAACGTGAGAATCATAGTACATAGCAGCAAGCAAAGCGTCGAAGGAGGCGATATGGTTGAAGAACTTTATCGGAGACCTTGGAGTTGTACCAGCTATAAAGGAGCCTATGGAGATTTTATGTGACAATGAGGGTGTGGTTGCCTTAACCAAAGAACCAATGGATGATGGCAGAGCCAGACACATCGACAGGAAATATCACTTCATAAGACATCGGGTGGAAGAAGGACTCCTCTTGGTAAAGAGGGTATCATCAGATGAGAACCCAACATATCCCCTCACGAAGGGACTGAGTAGGGTTAAGCATTTGCAGCATGCGAGGCATATTGGGCTGAAGGATGATATTAGTTTTAATGATTAGATAGCTATTTTGAAACTTGTAATAGATAAAATATAATTGACATTTGATGATTAAATAAAAGGTGCTTTTTATTTATGAGTAAGTTATTATCTTGTGTTAATTGTTTACTATTGTTTCATTTTGAATGTTTTGATTTCCAGAATAATTATATTATTCAAACCATTTATAGTCGATCATACTTTGGAAGTAGGTATTGAGGCAAGACTATCATGAATTTGGCTTGTAGATTGTCTAAAGTGTATTAGACATAACAAAAGTTTGCTACAACATTCATGAGTGCTCATAAGGTCTGAGTATTGGATTAAGCCCATGCACACTTGAATCACTGCATGGAATTTATCTCGATTGATCGTTAGACGATAATATCGTATAAGTCTTCAAACCAAGATACATGTGTTGTTGACTATGAGTTGTTTGTACATTGATAGTGTGAAAATGCATCAATAACTTGATGTTATAAAACACACTATTGTGTATGATTTGATGAATAGTTAGTACAAGCATATAATGTCGAAGTTTATCTGCTCCTTTTAATTCTTGGAGGATTAAAATCGATATCTTGGGCCCCTCGATGATTTTGTTTTGACTTATGTGTCGGGCCCAGTCGAGACTAAATTGATATGTTCAATTATGCTCTCTGTCAAACAAATCGGAGATCGAGAAACGAACTGCTGGACAATAAGAATGACATTGTTCCATGTATTTGTCCGACTGATATGTTGAAGAACAGTGGATTATATGATCCCTTATCTAAAGGACGCGTCACTGACTGGGTCAGAGTTTAACGACGGCTATTAAGAGCTATGATTGCTAGTCAGTGTTTTAAGTCGTACTTGTAGTTATAGTTATTAGACTTATCCAAAGTGGGAGACTGTTGGATTTAGTCTCTAAGCACATAACTATAACTGGTATGTACTTGACCCGAGAGTAGCATTATCCTTTTGGGTTGCCTTCATCAATGCAAATTGATAGGATAGACTTTTGATAATAAGGTTATTTGTGATTTGTTAATATATATATTCCAAGTATAATATATTAATATGAAATCATATTATTTAAATAATATTCATCAAGAATTAATTCGGAATTAATTTAGTGATCAAAAGAGACTAATTAAAGATATGGGGACTGACTTGGTAAATCAATGACTCTTATAGTGTGAGCCAATTATCCATGGTTATTTAGGTGAGCTAAGCCAACATGGATAGTCCATGGAGCTTAACCCATGGAGCCTAAGTAAGATGAAGATTCATAGTGCATTAGAGTTTACATGGATGTAACCCTAGCACTTGCCACACTATAAATAGACCCCTCTAGAGCCAAAATCGGTTTCCACAACATTCTTAGAGAGTGTGTATTGATTTTGAGCTAAGTAACTTATTTTTTCAAGCCTCCTTTTGCACTTGGTGTTTGTCACACATTAGAGGCATCACATTCGAGGTGCTAAAGCTTTCGAAGGCCAAGAACTACAAGTCCTATTAATAGGTAAGTTATTTGACTAGTAATTTTGTTAAAATTAATGCTAGTTAGGATGGATGCTTTGGAAAAACAAATTGCATGTATAATTAGAGAAAACAAAGATCCAAAGCATCTAGGGTTGCATGGGCACCATAAGGTTGTTAGAGTACTCAAAACCCATCAATGATATCCTGGGTGTGGGAATGAGAGATCGATTTGGAGCACATTGGGAAGAAGAAAGAGGAGCATGGGCAGACAGCTGGGGTTTTAGTGAAGAAACCCAAGGGTTTCGATTCTAGATCAAAGGGCCAGCAGGGCTGGAGCTATTGTAGGAAATGTATTAGGGCACCTGATAGGGGTGTGCAAAAAAACCGCAAAACTGAAAAACCGAGCTGATCCGTCCAATACGAAACCGAAAAAATCGAAACCGAAATAAACCGGAACTGCTAAAAACCGAAACAAAAAAAACTGGATACCTACGGGTCGGTTTCGGTTTGGATATGTAAATAACCGCGGATACCCTAACCAAACCGTTTATGTGGGTGTGTGTGTGTGTGTATATATATATATATATATATATATATATATATATATATATATATATATATATATATATATATATATAATTGATAGGTGATATGCTATTGTCGATGCAAAATTTAAATTAAAAGCTACAGTGTTTCTATTTTTATCAACAACATGTATATTTTATGTTTACCTATTTGATTCATAAAATGTAAGTTTTATCAACTATAAATGATATTTTTCACACGTGAGTTTTTTATTTTTAGAAATAATGGCCGAAATGGTGTTTATAACTTTGATTAATTTCTGTTTTTTATATTTAGTGGGTACCCGTGAACCGAACCGTGGTTACCCGCCTTCAAACGGTTCGGTTCGGTTCGGGTTTTTTAGCAATTCGGTTCTGTTTCGGTTAGTGCATGTAAGGTACTCACCCCGTGGTTACGGTTTGCAATTTTATTACTATCCGAACCAAACCGTCCCGTAAACACCCTGGCGCTTGATGGGGTTTGCAGAGTTGTTGCTTCGGGCTACTACAAGTGCGGCAAGACATGACACTTTAGCAAGGATTGCACTGCTTCTTTCATCACCACACATACATCATAAATGATTTGCTTTCATTCCAATTAGAGAGGCCACAAGAAGGCCAACTGTCCGAGTTTAACATCAGGAGGACCAATTGAATCATCTGCTCCAACCACCCTACATATTACTGATGGCTGCTAGGGTAAGGTGGATGCGCCTATGGTGAGGAGCAAGGCTTTCTAGATGACAGCCAAGGAGGCACGTGCTACATCGGATGTGGTGACATGTATGTCTCTTCTCCTTAAATCTTTATTTATGTTGATTTCTCTGCTTATATTTGCATGTTTTGTTTTAGGATCGTTCGTTGTGAACGATATCCCTGCTTTGATATTGTGTAATGCTCGGTTCCTAGTTTGTATTTAAATAAAGAGTTATTAATTTTTGCAAAGGGACTCACGAGTCGGAGGCTCCAGACTCGTCAAGTAGGAACGAATGAATGGACGCGGGACTTGAAGTCTACTCGACTAGTCGAGAGGCCTCAACTCGAAGAGTAGGGCTGCCATAGTGAAACCCTAATGTTCAGGGTTTGCACCTTATCTAAAGACCTTAAGACCCCCATTGTGGCCTCCCTCATCGCCTCCCATAGTCCAGAAAATCCTAACTCGTGATCTTGAGCTTTTTGCGTGCGTGTGAGTGAAAAAGAAGTGATTTCTTGGTGTTTTCTTGAAGGAGGGAAAACTAGAAGTGTTTGGTTGAAGGAAGGAGCTTTGGATCAAGAAGAAGAACCCCATTTCCAGCTCATTTGAGGTATAAAGTCTATACATTGTCCACTTATCTACTAGATCCCTTCATGGAGTAGTTTAGGACTTTAAAGGAGCCATTTTTGGAACCATTCGTGGATGCAAGCATGTTTGGGGTTAAGACTTCAGATCTATGGTCTTTGAGGGACTCCATGGCATAAAGGTGCCAACTTTATGGCCATAGGAGTCCCATGCATCATAAGAACCACTTTTAGAGCCTTTTTGAGCTAAATAACCCATGTATGAATGTAAATTTTATAACTTTACGTGTTATATTGACCCTAGAAGGCCATATCTGTGTTTTGGATGCATTAAGGCCGACTAAAATCGGCTGTTTGGAATTAGACTTTGGGGGACTCGACGAGTCATTCTTAGGACTCGGCGAGTTGGGTCATGGTTCCCCAAACTTTTCTGTTATTGAGAAAACTTGTTGAGTCTAGAAGATGAAACAGTGATTTGGACGTGTTTATGGACTTGAAGATCAAAGATCTCGATGAGTCCAAGGAAGGACTCGACGAGATCAAATGGAAAGTCCCGATTATGTTATAAGAAGAAACTCGGTTAGTTAGAGGGTATATCGATGAGTTAGATCGTGAATTCGAGATTCTCTGAATCACAGAACTCGATGAGTAGACGGACCAACTCGGCGAATCGAGTCAACCAGAATGTTGATTTGGACCAGAAGGTTGACTTTTGACTTGACCATTGACCAGAGTTAACCCTTAAAGGGGTAATAAGTTTGAAAGAGTAATTAAAAGAGATGTTATGTGTAGGAGTTTGAGGAGAGTTGATCCCAGCACTGAGGACAATTCAGATACATCACTACATTGAGGTGAGTTACCTTCTAATAGAAGTGGGTCTAAGGCACCAAGGCCGACCCACTAGTAGGTGACTATAGTTGAGATGATTGTCTTTGTGATAATTTTTTGGTATGCCACTATGTTTTATGTTTTATGTGTTAGTATGCTATGAGATTATGTGATAGCGGTAGATAGAAGACTAGTCCCCGGACCCGATTGAGATATACCGGCAGGGTACGTCGGGCACCCATATATGTCTGATAATATGATATGCTATGTTATTATGTGGTAGTGGTAGGGGTGAAATAGTCCCTATAGCCGGTTGAAATAAACCGGGGGTAGGTCGGGCACCCAGATATGCCTGGCAGGTAGGTCGAGCATACATATATGCTTAACAAGGGGTAGGTCGGGCACCCTGTTATGCCTGATAAAGGGAGGTTGAGCACCCAGATATGCTCAGCAGGGTAGGCCGGGCACCCAGATATGCCTAGCAGTGTGTTTATGGTTTGGTATGTGGTCTGATGAGGGAACTCACTAAGCTTTGTGCTTACAGTTTTATTTTTTGATCAGGTCCTTCTTCTTCGAAGGGAAAGGAGCCGACACGGTAGCAATGCATCACATACATGATTTCCACACATGAGATTCTTCGGATTTGTACTCTGACATTGTTACTATTTGATGATATGGTTTTGAGACATGTGATCTATGGTTTTTATGAAATAAATTACTTGATGATGTTTTCTTATAAAATGTTTTATGAATCGCTATATTAAAAAGGAAATTTTTGGTCTTGAATTTTATGATGTTACAGGTTGGTATCAGAGCCTTGGTTTGAGGGATTTGGAAACACCTTCGGGGTTGTCTGGACTCAAATCGAGGATTTGAAATATTTTTCAAGAAAATAGTTTTTCTAAAATTTAAAATAAAGAGTTTTGAGAAAGAACAAGGTAGGTGATGCATGCAATTAGCCGAGCTCAAGTAAGGCCCCGTTTGATAGTTTCCGACTGAGAAAGTACTAAATGGGAAAGGTCTGTCTGGGTAAGAAATCCTGACTGAGTAAGAAATTGTGTTGTTTGATTGTACATCTGACTGAATGTGCTGAGTGATGAAAAATAACCATTTTACCCTGCTGTTATTTATAGTGATGGATTAAGTTGCTGAATAATTATAAAAACATACATATTGTCATACAAAATTTAAATTACACACAAATAAAAAATGTCATACAAAATGTAAATTAAACATAAATCATTTAATATCCAAATAAAAACATAATGAAATTTAAAATAAGATAATAATTTAATGTAAAGTAGGTGAAAGTAGTTGATTTGCAATCTGATCATGCAAAACATGCATATATTCAACGTCTTATGGACCCTATTCTATGTCTTGTATGTTTTCTCTATCAATTCCCCCACCTTGGACGTTAGGAGTAACGATAGTGTCCTCCTCAAAATTTGTATACAAGTCATCTTCTATATTATATTTCCTTATAAAATTATGGACTGCGACACAAGCAATGCCTATGTCTCTTTGCACTGTAAAAGGATAAGGAGCCATTTGTTTTAAGATTGGGAATCTCGCCTTCAATACACCATAAGCACGCACAATAACATTTCTAAGTTGTGCATGAGCATAATTAAACCTTTCTTCTCTAGTTAAAGGTCTGCCTCTTCGAAAATCGGCTAACCAATACCTAGTTTTGCGGTATAGAGCCATAAACCCACGTGTGTTTGTATATGCGGCTTCGCAAACGTAATATTTATCTGCAAACGAGTGTGACACATATTATATAAAGAAGATAGATAATAAAAATTATATAAAGATTACAAACCTGGTGGAGGAAATGGAAATCCAGAAGTCGAATTGAATGCAACTTCTTTCAAAACTCTTGAATCATGTGTTATACCCTCCCATCTAGCGCAAACAAAGGTGAATATCATATAAACATCACAAATTCCGATTACATTTTGAAAACATTCTCCTTTTCCTCTTCCCTTATAACGAGTTTGTTGATCAACGAGTATAACCACATGTACAAGAGTTCCATCGAATGCACCTATTGCTCCGGAAAAAATATTTTTTAACCGTCTATGTCGTTCCGAGTTATGTCTTGTTGGATTAGAAGTTGTTGGTACTATAATTTCTTTTGCAAAACACATCATTGCATTTAGGACCTTGTGAAAACATTGATGAATCGTTTGTGTGGAGTGATGAAATCTTCCATTAACCGTGCGAAAACGTTCATTATGTCCTATAACATGTAAGAACATAGCCATCTTCTCTTCAGTGCTTATTGTCCTACTAGGTTGCAACCAATTTTTTTTTTGGGTAAAATGGTTGCATAATAATGCAAATGCCTCTTGTGTAAGACACATCATATCGAAACATTGTGTAGGGTGTCCGTACATCGAATCTTGCGTATACGCATACCCGCTTGAATCGTTATCTCCAATTCTATGAATTCTGATTAGTCTGCGCCGGTTTGACGTCAACCAATAAAACACAAGTAAAAGAAAAGCTACAACTTCACCATCAGAAACCATACTTGACCTGTTACAAACAATTAGGTAACATGTTAAAGTAAAAAAAAATCATGCACCAAAAAAATTAGTAAACATCATCCAAGTTAACAAAAGTCATATAACATAAAACTAGTAAATAACAAAAGTCATATTCAATATCATATAACATATCATCCAAAGTAACAAAAGTCATATAACATAGGACGCGAAAGCCATCAAACATAGGATCCAAAAAAATTGGTAAACATCATCCAATGTAACCAAAAAAACCAGTAACAAATAACTATTAAACATCATCCAAAATAAAATCCAAAAAAGTCATCAAACATAAGGTCCAAAAAAATTAGTAACCAAACTTTTCTACCCGCACCCATAAAAGATAACCATATTTCCTACCCGCAACCATCATCCACGACTCACAACTAGTATGCGAAAGTTGTAACCAAACTTTTCGAACATCAACACTTTCACCAATTAGCAATAGAGCGGTCTTGTGTCTTTCATCTTCTTCTCCCCATTCCATTTTGTTCAATTTCTCCATACACGCATTTCATGTTTTTCAATTCTTTCAGTTTTTGCACTAACGACCTTGCTACCTTGACAATCTCCTCTTTAACTTCTAATGCCCTTGCATCTCTTTTTTTTTCCCACCAATTCTTTTGTTTCCACCAAAATTCCGTATTTTTTGAACGCCCTGAAGACTCTTCACTTGCACCTACGTGTTGTGTTGAGGTCTCCATCGGAACATCGTCATCAAAATCATGGGCACTAAACTCTTCTAAAGGACGAGGGAGTATAGAAGATGGCCCCCAACTTTGAAAGCATGTTGAGTTCGGCCCTTGAAATAGTTGGGTGCAAAGATCAGGAAACAGCAGGGGTTTAGTTTTCAATGACAACACATACTTGTTCATCTGTTTACAGTTTTTATAAATATTAGTATTTTTTTATAAAAATAATCATAATAGTATTTGTTATAAAAATGTTACCTTTCCCTCTTCCTTCCATTGGTCATCGGTCAGATTAAATTTATTTTTTATAGGATCATATATATTGCCGATTTTGTTTTCCAGTTTCACCCAAGCAAGATATATTGATTTGAAGTAGTCAAAGTGGTTTCTCATTTGCTTCTGATCAACCTCTTTACCATGCTCGTTTATCAATTTTTCACGTATTGTCTTCCATGAACTTGCCTTAAGCCCAGAACCCTCACGACCATTAGTGGTTAGTTCGTGAATAAATGCATCAACAAAGGTTTTATCCTCACACTCATTCCAAACCAACATCTTAAAATATAAATAACAATTATCTACAGAAATCAACATCATGCTAAATAAAAATAGCACAACTATACAAAAAAAATGAATCTCATAACAGTTGGATTCCGATTTCATAACATAAAACAATTTTCTAACATAAACAATTTTCTACCAATAAAATCAATTTCAGATTTCATAGCTTATTCACACAAAAAAATTATGATTTCATAACAATAGCTTATATAAATAGAAGATTTCAAATTTCATAGATAATAAAAAAAAAATCTGATTTCATAGCTTATTCATAAACAAAGAATTCATAAACAAATTCAGATTCCATCAAAGTAGAGCAATACACAAAAAAATTCTAATTTTATAACAATAGCACATCTAAAAGATTTCATAAACAAATTCAGATTTCATAATATTAAAGAAATACACAAAAAAATTTTTGATTTTATAACAATAGCACATCTACACACAAGATTTTAGATTTTAAAGCTTATAGGTCATGAGAAGTAGAAATTAGAGGGTAGGATTCAAATTTCATAACAATAACACAAAACAATTCTGATTTTATAGCTTACAAACAATGAACTTCTAATTTTAAAGGTTATATACAAACAATTTTGATTGTAGAACTTACCTGTCGGAGAAGACGAAGATCCGACTGAAGGAAGTAGGAGATCCGAAGGGAGATGGCAGCGATTGGGAGGGAGCTGTTCGATGGAGGCGATGAAGGACGCATCTGATTTTGGATGCGGTCTCTTTTAGGTCACGAGAAAATTTTTAAAGGGCATGATGGTCTTTTGGGCGAGTTAGCAACATCTTCACATCTGAGCGAGTCATGCATTTGGGCCAGACAAGCTTACTGAGATAGCTCGTATCAAACACGAACGTCTGACCGAGAAAGCTAAAACATTTGACTCAGTTTGGGTAAGATGGATATCAAACAGGCCCTAAGTTTTCCCCAAGATACCCATACATGTTTGATATGATATATGATATGATTATGAGAATTGCATGCTAGATTAGAGTTAAGGATCTAGGAAGGATGCCTTATATGCCTATTGTATGTGTATGAGAACTGCATATTAGATTAGGGCTAAGGATATAGGAAGATGCCTTATGTTCCTGCTATATGTGCTTATTGAATAACATAGGAAGGATTCCTTATATGCCTATTTTATATGTATGAGAACTGACTCACGTATGTTTCATTGTTCTAGAAATAGTACGTAGTGATCATCTAAACTATACCTATTATAGTTTACTAGTATGTTTGTTTGAACTGTTACTGATTTGCAGAAGAGACTCAATTAATCACCATAAGCAACTAAGTTAAGTATGTTCCTTAAATATGGGGTTTAATATTCATATATGTATTTAATGAGCATAACTACGATTTAGCCGACAGTCGAACTAGTGATCCTACCTTAAGCCCACAACCAAACAAGGAACAGGGATCAAGGTATTTAGTAATAGTCCTAAGTCTGTTAAAGCATACTTATAAGTAAATAAATAGACGAATATGATTTTGATATAAAAGAAGTTTAAAATAGTTTCAAACAGTTTTAACAAGATTTTGAGTATAAGAAATCCTTTTGTTTGCTGTTTTCACATGTAAATGGTTAACACATTTGTATTGAGTTCTACTTGTATTCTCCCCCTAAAAGCATTTAAAAACATTTAAAAGTGTAATTGTAGGGGTATGAACTCACCTGATGTGAGTGATTTGAATGAATAATCGATATAGGATGCTTGGTATCACTAGTGAAGTCCTGAGCACAAACGAATCAAAGAAGTGTTAGAACCAAAAATGAAAGGCTGAAACTTGATCACGGTCCAAGTAGATGGGTTCTCAGCCCAAGAAGGGATCACGGACCAATACACTTGAAGTGTTCACGACCCAAGATGAAGGGTTCACGAGCCAAGGAGGGATCATGGCCCAAGAACAGTTGAAGATCTTGAAGAAAGATGATGATTCAAGGATGAAATCAAAGGATTTCACAACAACAACAAGAAAGGGAATTGTTTCTAACTATTTAGAGGAGAAAGGAGAGTTTTTTGGGTGGATGATACTTGAGAGAAAACTTGGGTTCACGGCTAGAAGTGGAGAAGTGAAGTGAAAATCAGTCAAAACTAATATATATAAGGAGGGAAGGTTCACGGCCCAACCGAGGTTCGCGTTCCGAAGGGTCGTTCACAGCCCGAGGCTTCGTCCCAAATGGTTTACATGTTATCCTTCCAAAACACATAACACTAAAGAATACTAGATCCAAACACTTTTAGCTCTTTCATCTATCTATATTAAGATAATAAAAGAAATAAGTTTGACCCTTGATTGAATTTTTGACTTTCGTTGACCAAGTTTAACTTTTGCAAGATAGAAATTTCGGGTTGTCACATCACCCCCTGTTAAGGGGAATTTCGTCCCAAAATTAGAATTAAGAAAAATACACATGGACTAAGGGAAAAGATGAGGATATTTATGTTTCATTTGATCCTCCGGCTCCTAAGTGAATTCGGGTCCCCGTTTTGCATTCCAACGAACCTTCACTATCGGGATACGTCTTTGTTTCATTTGCTTGACCTCCCTATCCATGATTTCTACTGGTTCTTCCACGAAGTTGAGGCCCTCATTGATCTCGATCTCATCGAGTGGGATAACAAGAGTCTCTTGAGGTAGGGTGTACGTTACTAAGTTCTTGAGGTAGTTTGAGTTTGTAAGCTACAGGGCCGATTCTAGAGAGAATCTCAAAAGGCCCAATGTACCTTGGATTTAGCTTACCATGCTTTGCAAAGCGTATCAAGCCCTTCCAGGGTGAGACCTTCAATAGGACAAGGTCACCAACCTGAAATTTCAAAGGTTTCCTTCTCTTGTCAGTATAGCTTTTCTTTCGGTCTCTAGAGGCTTTCAATCATTCACGAATCTAAACAATCTTCTCTTTCGTTTCCCGAATGTTTTCCAGACCTGTGAGAGTGTTGTCAGGAACTCATCCTTTAGCTAGTTGCGTGCCACCCACCTCATCCCAGCACATAGGGGATCTTCACTTCCGGCCATAGAGGGATTCAAATGGAGAAACTTTGATACAAGAATGGTAGCTGTTGTTGTATGAAAACTCGACTAACGGAAAATGGGTATCCCACGCTTTACCAAAGTTGATCACACAAGCTCGCAACATGTCTTCCAACTTCTGTATTGTCCTCTAACTTTGTCCATCAGTTTGTGGGTGGTAGGTTGAACTCATGTCTAGCGTAGTTCCTAAAGACTTTTGTAGCGACTGCCAGAATCTTGAAGTGAATCTACTGTCTCTACCAGAGATGATAGATATGGGAACACCATGCATTCGTACAATCTCCCTGATCTATGTTCTTGTCAGTTTCTCCATTTTGTTGGTTTCTTTGATTGGAAAGAAGTGTGCGGACTTAGTTAACCATTTTGTTTGTTTTTTTGGTTATGAAGTCCATAGTAATCTGCTCCCACTTCTACTCAGGTATCTCTGGTTGTTGTAGTAAACCTAAGGGTTTTTGGTATTCGACCGTAACCTTGGTGCAAGTAAGACACTTGGCTACGAAGGTAGCAATCTCTGCTTTCATGTTAGGCCACCAATATAAATTTTTGAGATCCAGATACATTTTATCTGAACCTGGATGAACGGATTATTGAGTATTATGCACTTCATTACTAGTCATTTAGTAGCTCCACCCACCGTCGTTGTCTCATGTTGAGCTCCTTCTAGTCGAATATGTGTTGAAGGATTTTTTGGTCTGTAAAGATAGTACTTTTCGTACCATACAATTATTGTCTCCAGATCTTAAGAGAAAATACCACTGCTCCTAACTCAAGATCATGTGTAGTGTAGCTGACTTCGTGCGTCTTAAGCTGTCTTGAGGCATAGGCGATGACCTTTCCCCGTTGCATAAGAACACAACCAAGCCCTTGGTTGGATACATCACAATATACCACAAAATCTTATGTCCCTTCTAGGAGGGTTAATATCGGTGCGCTGCATAAGGCTCGCTTCAACATTTGAAACGCCTTCTCTTGTTTCTCTTCCTAGTCAAAGGTCACACCTTTCTAGGTCAATGTGGTAAGTGGTTTCTGTTGAGGGAAAAACTTTGAGACACACTTGAACAAACGTTAGAACAAGTATACAGTGGAATAGTTAATCTCGAAGGATCTAAAAGCTCAACAATAATATTAAGAGTTAGAAGTTAGAGAGTTAGTTGCAGAAAAGTAAAGAAATGTAAATGACAACAATTGTTATATCAAGTATACACATAAGTTGATTCATAACGAGGAGTGCATTCAAACCAAGTTAATAAGTGAGATCAAACTTAGTGATTAAGTCACAGATGACTTGCTCCGAGGAGAGATTGCGATTGATTAAGAGAGTAAGAAGATTAGATAAGTAAGATATAAAGAGAACTTTGAGATGTGTATTAGAATTGGATGCGATATCTAATACATGAGGATGAGCTCTATTTATAGAGACCCAAAAGATAACATATTTACAACTCTAACAGTAGCCATGCAAGGCATACCGGACAATAGAGTGTTTTACAATAAAGGCAAAGTAATGTAAACAAGATAGAGAATGTGGTACTAAAGACTTCGGTTGAAGATTGCTGATGAAGCTTGCTTGACTGCGGTGGGTTATAGTTCAAGAGGGTCACTTTTTTGCTTCAACAATTTCCCCCTAAGTGACCTCTTTAACTTGATCAACTATCAAGTTTAAGGAACTTGATCAGGATCCACCAAAACTTCCTGATGTTCTCCAACCAGTTAATTCTTCTAAGTATTTCGAACTTGACCTCTACGGTGGTGTGCTTGGATTTTTCAACTGCATTTCGGCAGATGTCAAGTTGCTTTCTGGTGAGACGATGCATGGCTGTCATAGGAAGGAAATATTTGAAATTTTCTGTCTTCCTCTTGAAAATGAATCCAAGCTCAGGATAGTTGGTTGCAGCCAAAGATTTTTCTTCAAATCCTCCGGAAGGCATCGATGCGGGGTCAAGTGGTGGCAGATCAGCAATCTTGGAAATGATGGGGTGAATGTCTGCGTCTATCTTGACGAAGTCACAAAATGTTTCCTTAAGAAAAGTACTGGTCCTTTCAAGTGCAATCTTCATCTTCGGATGCTTCTCAGACGTGTGCTGAAATACCTTGGCGATGAGAAAGACTTCTTCAGGGTTCATACTGATGGGTTTTGGACATAAGAACTTTCCCTATGTGCACATATAACCCTATAGCTTGGATCTAGGTTTCACTAATTGAACATGCAACATATCCAAGACTTTCATGGCTAGATCTAACAATCAAAACATATGAAAACAGATCTAGAATAATACCTTGAGTTACTTGCTTGAAACCTTCTTCTTCTTGGAGCTTAGAGTCACAAATGTCACTCCTGTAATGGCTTACAAACACCAACTAGCATGAAGATAACATGAGAGAGATGAGGAAGAGGGAAATCGGCTCTAGGGTTACTCCAATCACAATGATAGCCGATTTCCTCAACCCTATAGGTCTATTTATACTGTGAGCTCCTAGGGTTTCACCCTAAAACCCTAATTGGATAACTTAGCCTCAAAGCAATCCAAATCCTCTCCTAGATAAGGCCTTGCATGATTTTTAGGTGATCCACATCCCTAAAATCTTCCAACCCATATCCCTAAGGGTTATCAGCTCAAAATACAACTTTCACACATTTGACAGTTTATACCCCTTTATTCAATTAATCTCTTTAAGTCACCAAATTAATTCCTAATTAATTTATGACTTATATTAATCAAATAATATTATTACTTCTCTAACATATTATTCTTATAATACATTAATAATAATATCTCTTCTCTCTAAATCACCATACCAAGTTGCTATGGTGAAGGCAATCCAAAAGGACCATGCACAATCGGGTCGAGTACTTACCAAATATAGTTATAGCCTTAGACACTAATCCAACAGTCTCCCACTTGGATAAGTCTAGTAACTATAAACGCAAACACAATCTGATTAGCAATCGTAGCTCTGAAAGACGCTGTCAACTCTGATCTTATCGGTAACCTGTCCTTTAGATAAGGGATCGTACAACCCTCTGTTTTGATATCGTGCAGAAGATTTCAT
Source organism: Lactuca serriola (assembly GCF_051521515.1). Lineage (NCBI taxonomy): Eukaryota > Viridiplantae > Streptophyta > Magnoliopsida > Asterales > Asteraceae > Lactuca > Lactuca serriola. The sequence continues at coordinate 318,912,273 of NC_136412.1, forward strand.
GAAACATAGTCATTCTCATCATCCAGCAACTATTTTCTCGATCTCATATTTATTTGACATAGAACTTAATTGAACATATCAATTCAGTCCTGACCGGGCCCGACACATAAGTCAAATCAAATCATCAAGCGGCCGTGGCATCGCTTTTACCCTCTTAGAATAAAAGTAACAGATAAACTTCGACTTATATGCATTTACTTATCGACTAACCAAATATACACAACAATGCGTTTTATGACATCAATTTACTGATGCGGTTTCGCATTATCAATGTACAACCAATTAATAAATAATAAACAATATATCTAGGTTTTAAGACCATATGATATTATCATCTTGCGATCACTCCAAAGTGATTCCAACAAGCGCGAGTTTATTCCAATGCTCAAAACTTGCTCATAAGCACTCATGAACGTTGTAGCAAACCTTTGCTATGTCTAATACCATTTAGACAATCTACACACCAATTCACGACAATCTTCATTCATACCTACTTCCAACATATGAACGATTGTGGACTGTTTGAATAATTCGATTATTCTTAATAAACTCAATTATCCTGGAAGTCAAAACATGCAAAGTGAAACAATAGGTAAACAATTAACATAAGACAGTAACATTACTTATAAATAATATTCTTATATTTAATCATCAAATGTCAATTACATTTATCTATTACATGTTTCTAGTACTATCTAATCTAAACTAATATCATCCTTCAGCCCAATACTCCTAGCATGCTGCAAGTGCTTAACCCTGCTCAGTCCCTTCGTAAGCGGATCTGCTGGGTTATCTTCAAAGGATATCCTCTTAACCACGAGGTGTCCTTCTTTTACTCAATGTCTAATAAAGTGATATTTTCTGTCGATATGCTAAGATCTACCATGATCCCTCGGTTCCTTGGTCAAGGCAACCGCTCCTTCATTATCACAGAAAATCTCCATGGGCTCCTTTATGGCATGCACAACTCCAAGATCACCAATGAAATTCTTCAACCATATTGCCTCCTTTGACGCTTCGCTCACTGCAATATACACTGAATCACACGTTGAATCAGCTACAGTTTCCTGTTCGGAACTTTTCCAAGTTACCGCTCCTCCATTAAGGGTAAAGACCCATCCCAACTGCGAACGGTAGTTTTCCCTGTCGGTCTGGAAACTAGCGTTACTGTACCCTCGCACCTTTAAGTCATCACTCCCTCCGAGGACTAGAAACCATTCCTTGGTCCTCCGAAGGTACTTAAGGATGTTCTTGACCGCAATCCAATGCGCTCTACCAGGATTCCCTTGATATCTACTGACCATGCTCAAAGCAAATGCCACATCAGGTCGAGTACAAGTCATAGCATACATGATCGAGCCAACTGCGGAAGCGTAAGGTACTCGGCTCATCTCAGCTATCTCAGCTTCAGTACTCGGACTTTGAGTCTTACTCAACTTTGTATTACTCTGTATCGGTAGTTCTCCCTTCTTCAAGTTTTCCATACTAAAACGTTTTAGTACCTTCTCTAAGTAAGTATTTTGACTACGTCCTATTAGTCTCTTACTTCTTTCTCTCACTATCATTATTCCCAAAATATAGGAAGCCTCTCCGAGGTCCTTCATAACGAAACACTTCCCGAGCCAGGACTTGACCTCCTGCAGAGTCGGAATGTCGTTACCTATGAGCAGTATGTCATCGACATACAAAACGAGAAAGCTAACTTTGCTACCACTGGCTTTGACATATACACATGATTCATCTTTACTTCGTACAAATCCAAACTCTTTGACTTTCTCATCAAAGCAAAGATTCCATCTGCGAGACACTTGCTTAAGTCCATAAATGGACTTCTCAAGCTTGCACACTCTATTTGGATGCTTCGGATCGACAAAACCCTTTGGTTGAGCCATGTAAACATCCTCAACCAACTTCCCATTAAGGAAAGTGGTCTTGACATCCATTTTCCATATCTCATAATCATGAAATGCGGCAATAGCTAGCATTACTCTAATAGATTTTATCTTCGCAAATAGTGAGAAGGTCTCATCATAGTCAACTCCGGGAGTTTGAGTAAAGCCCTTCGCCACCAATCGTGCCTTATATGTGTGTACATTTCCATCCACGTCAGTCTTCTTCTTGAAGATCCGTTTGCACCCAACCGTCTTACGTCCGAGCACATTGTCAACCAAATTCCAAAGTTGGTTGTCATACATGGACTGAATCTCGCTGTTCATCGCCTCTTTCCACTTTGCAGACTCTGGGCCTGCCATGGCTTCCTTATAGCAATTAGGTTCATCTAGATTTATTAATGTACCATCACTAATATACGTGTCCCCTTCAATTGTAATATGAAAACCATAAAACTCGGGTTGAACTCTAACTCTTTCGGAATGTCTAAGAGGTAATGACTCGTCAATTGGTTCAATCGGAGTTTCCTCCTCGGGTTGAGCGCCAGCGGTAGAGGTTCCTTCATCACTCGACTCTTGAATCTCTTCAAGATCGATTTGCCTCCCACTGTCTACTTGGCTTATGAGTTCTCTCTCTCCTGGAAAACCCCTCTCCTCGCAACGAAGACAACATTGTCACTCGGCCTATAGAAGAGATATCCAAAGGATTTCTGTGGGTAGCCGATGAAAATACATCGCTCACTACGAGGTTCGAGCTTGTCATGAGTTTCTCGTCTTACGAAAACTTCACAACCCCAAACCTTGATATGTGCTAACGAGGGAACTTTCCCTGTCCACATCTCGTGAGGTGTTTTGGCAACCTTCTTTGTAGGGACTCGGTTAAGGATATGGGCGGCAGTCTCTAAGGCATACCCCCAAAATGAGATAGGTAGTGAAGCACGACTCATCATAGAACGAACCATATCCAACAAGGTTCGATTTCGTCTTTCTACCACACCATTTAACTGCGTTGTTCTAGGTGGCGTCAATTGTGAAACTATTCCACATTCCTTGAGATAGTCGTGGAATTCAAGGCTTAGGTACTCTCCTCCTCGATCGGATCGAAGCATCTTGATTTTCCTGCCCAATTGATTCTCCACTTCATTCTTGAACTCTTTGAACTTTTCAAACATTTCAGACTTGTGCTTGATTAAGTAAATATAACCATATCTACTATAATCATCGGTGAAAGTCACATAGAAGTGGTTTCCATCCTTTGTGGTGGATCTAAAGGGCCCACATACATCGGTATGTATGAGATCCAATAAACCATCACCCCTCTCACAAGTACCAGTGAAGGGTGACTTGGTCATCTTTCCAAGTAAACAAGATTCACACGTGTCATCTTCCCTAAGGTCGAATGACTCCAAAACTCCATCCTTTTGGAGTTTGGCTATGCGCTTCTTGTTGACATGTCCAAGACGACAATGCCACAAAGATGCTTTATCCTTATTATTGGAAGAATCTATACACAATACATCATTTCCTAGGTTATCTACAACCGTAACAGTCTCATAAATTCCATTACAAGGCATTGCTTCAAAGTATGATTGCACTCTGCCTCCTTCGGGTTAGGGTTGGGCTTAGCAGGATCAACTTTGGTCCCACTAGAGGAGGAGCTATCTTGGGACTTTCCCTTACGGTGGCTCTTTGACGGAGCCTTCCTCTTCTTGCCCCTTCCCTGCCCTATAGCCAAAACAGGAGCAGCGGTTGGTGCGGGAGATGGTGCAACAGACTTGTCCTTTAGGTTGCTCTTAGCAGTCCTAAGGAGTCCTTGAAGTTTGCTTAAGGTGACCTCTTCCTTTTTCATGTGGTAGGTCATTCTAAATTGGTTGTAGCATGAAGGAAAGGAATGAAGGACGATGTCGATGGCCAAATCCTCCCGAAAGTTAACATTTAACTTGCAAAGACATTCAACTTATCGTTGCATCTTTTGCAAGTGCACAGTCAAGGATTCTCCATTTCCCATCTTAGCGGTGATCATGTTGGTGATGATCTCGTAGCGCTCTTGCCTCGTGCTTTGGTGGTACCATTCCATCAACTCTTGATGCATTTCATACGGATACGTGTCCTCATAGGACTTTTGGAATTCTTGGTTCATAGTGGCTATCATGATGCAATGTACGTTCGTTGCATCACATTCGTGTGTCTCAAAGACAACTATCTCTTCGGGAGTAGCGATTTTCGGGTTGACCTTCTCGAGCTTTTCGTCGAGGACACACTCTTTGTCCTCGTAGCGTGCAATGGTGTGAATGTATCTTATCCATTCACCAAAGTTCGTACCATCAAACGTCACCTTTTGGAAAAGACTCATTAACGTGAATGAGTTAGCAGCAACGTTGTTTGCGTTCGACATCTACAAATAGAAAGGACAAAGTTTGATTAGAATTGGATCCCTAATTAAACACCCAAAATGAAAAATTAGGGCTAGGATCCAACAACATTATTCACATATTAGAAAAGGGATGCCGTAATCCAATCATGCAAATAATTTGGAGGTAAGTGAATGACGATTCACTAATTCTTCACCACAAAAACATAACTTTAAGTTTTATTGAGAATTCCTAGATTTTAGAGATTCATTGAACCTTTCAATGACATGTTTAAATCTCAATATGCCCCTCTAGTTTGTGAATGGGATACCGAGGATCACAAAGCGGGTGTGAATTACGATGCAAATCTACATGGTGCCTTCATTGTTACAATCATCTATTCGATGTGCCGGTAAACCACACACGCTCCATCGAACTATGATAAACAATGAATCACCCTTTGCCACCTTTGCTTAGAACCAATTAGTGTGCCGGTAAACCACACACGCTCCACTAACTTCTTAGCAAGGGTGCAAAGTGCAATTTCATGGAATTGCATCAATTCACTTTTTCCTAAAGTAACTAAGATTGAGAATTTTATAAAATAGTTTAGTTACTTTATATGTTCATTATACTTATTAATAAGGAGAGAGAGAGTTTCCCTATCCTACCAATTCGGCTAACGATCCTCCACTGGTCAATCAAGCGGTGGGTGTGAGTGTACGCCCATTAAACGCCATTTTATGGGCAGCAACCTTATACCCACCTTATAGACCGGCTTCGTGAATGAGGCCTACTAACGGTAAGACTAGCATTTTAATTTTACTTTTATATATATATATATATATATATATTAAGCTTTTAATAATATAATAATATATGGTTGAATTTTAAACTTGTAAAAATCTAGGGGTTGAAATTTAAATTCTTCTAAATTAAACTATTAATCACAAAATTCAAATTTCAAAACTTCGGGATAGAAATTGAACTTTTGAAAATAATAGGGATCAAATAACAAATAATTTAAATTAAGCAATTAATATCATAATTATCTATATTTGACCTAATTGAATTTTAGTCATTAGATAATTACCAAATAATCTTAAATATTCCAATATTTATCATATAAATAATCCATATTTAAAAGATTTGAAATTATCTATATTTATGTGTGACAACCCGAATTTTATTCCGTCATTTTTAACCCCTCCTTCCGTTAATAAGCCTCGCTTTATTAAACTGTCCGTTAACCGTTTGGGCTGGTTAATTAATTTGGGACTGTTATAATGACTTGGTAAGGGTTGAAACAAATTAGAAACACCCTCATAAATCCCTTGAAAAGATTTAATTTCAACCAAGTCAAAATATGACCCTTTAATCGGGTGTGAGGCTTGATCCACAATGGTTGCTTGGAGATCGGTTTTGATTGCGGTCACCTCAGAGATAAGGCGTTCCGCAATAGCCATAAATTCTCTGTGATAAGCTTGACGATTATTGTCAAGTTATCTGATCCCCATTTCGACCTTCAGAGAGATACGCTCCGCAACCATTCTCTCTCTAGTTTCCAGCCTTTCAATTCTTTCCATTAGGGACTGTGGTCCAGGAATGTCTTCTGGTTGCGGTTGATTTGGCTTGACCGTAGCTAAGATTTGATCAACTTTGGCATGTAGACTGAGAAATTCTTTCCCTGTCACCGCATTCTTTCTCTTCTTCTTCTTTTCCTTTGGCTTAGAAGTGGAGTGATGAGAACCACTGGATTCTTCATCTTGATCAAACATCATTAGATCGTCATCAGAAGGAGAGGGTTTGTTTACCTCTTGTAGTTCATAATCATCGAAGCCAAAAATAGGAGCAGTGCTCACTTCGATTTCTGGTTCGTCATCTTGTGAACCTGCAACAGTGGGAGAGGGGGGAGCTTGAGGGACACGCTGATCAGTAACGGCTTCCTAAGCTTTCTGAACTGTTTTGGCCATTGCAGACATCCAGGCTTGAACCTTGAGGATGGTGGGTATGGTATTGGCATCGTTTATGGCATCTGCCCAATACTTGGCCACAACTTATATCTCTTGTTCCTTGAGTTGCTGTTGTATGATTTGCTGATCCTTGCGAGCTTGGAATGCCCTACAAAAAGCGGCATATTTCTTGGCTTCAGCCTCGTTAGAGGGTTGATACTTACTCCAAGAATCATTCGAGTCTTCTCTGTCAATTCCTGTAAATCGCACCAAGGTGTCCCTTGGGTTCACGGATCCTTGCACATTTGTGCTCACCGTGCCTAAGCCACCTGTTTCTAATGAAAGCAGAGTAGCATTTCTTGAGCTTCCTTGGTCTCCTTGACCCGTGTACAAGTTTGGCCTCGGCTGAATTTTGGCATGGGCGGAAGAAGTGCCATGCTGATGGGAATGTGTTTGTAGTGTATGGGTGACGTTCAACAGGATGGTGTTCAACTCCTCGGGTGAAAAGATATGTAGTCGGGAAGCCCTAGAGACTTTAGGGAGAGAACTAGTATTATCCCTTTGGGAATGTACTAGGGGGGAGTCTCTTCTTTGTTGTGATTCAGACTCACTTTCTGAGTCTGAAAGGAAAAAGATAGTGGTTTCGAATGGATGTGCAGGCATCCTAAGGACTATCGGAGCCTGTTGAGAGGATGAGGTATCTGTCTGGTCATGCATTTGGCTAGTAGGATCAGGTTTTTGTTTCTTGAGGATAGAAATGGGTTGGTTATCCTCTTCAGAATCACTACTGGAGTCATGGCGACTTAGTTCAGCAGTTGTAATTGCGGGTGTTGTTTTTCTTTTCTTTGAGGGTTTGGGTGGTTTAGAGGCATCCTTTTTGGGAGTTCCAGATTTCTTTGGGTTGCGGGGAACATGGAGAAAAGAAACCTTGTGTTTGCGTCTCTGAGAGACATTGGAAAGGGTTGTAGAGGAAGGGATTGCGGTACCTTGAGGGTTTAAGGCTGCGGATGGAAGGGGCGGGGTAGGAAGGTATAGGTCAATACCTTCCGTAGCCTCAATGTGGTATGAGACATCAATAGTCTCGAGACCAAGGGTAGAAAGAATATGAGTGAGGAGTCTGCGGATTGGACCAAAAATAGTTTGATCAGAGGAAGGTTGTACCTTTTTAGATCTTTGGTGACAAAGGGATTGATGTCACCGCCCATGTCAATTCCAGCATCCGCATGCAAGTCAGAAATGCAGAGAGACCAGAACCTAGCAAAATTAAGCTCGGATGGGTTCTGCCTTGGGCTCTCCTTGGGAATGTATTGCAGAAATTCATCCCAAAGGATCTGACCGTAGTTCACATCGTGGCCTGAGTAAATGCTCCAAACCAGTTCCAAAAGTTTTAGGCCCATGTTATCCGTGCCTCCGGTTCTGCTGGACAGACTATAAATGATAAAATGGCATACAAACTGCCAGACCGCAGGCAATTGGTTCTTCTTGAATTCACGAATTCATTTGATCTTCTTCTGATAGCCCATCTGATACAGAGCTGAGGTGATGTCCTCCATTGATGGTGTGAAGAACTTTATGGAGGGATGAACAAGCAGATTGATGGCATTGAGAAATTTTTCTTTGGATAGAATGACCAAAGAATCATTAATAAGATTTAGGTGGACTTCCAGGGGGTTATCGATTGGGCGATAGGCAGAGAAAACACATTCGCAGAGAGTGGAGAGTGGAACAACTTCTGTGAAAGCATCGAATGGTCAAAACATGGGATGATTCTTCAAGAACTTGATCATCAGTTTTGTGGGAGCATTGTATGTGGGTTGATCTTCGAAAACGGCTCTGAAATTGCTCGAGGCAATTGTGGGAGAGTCTAAACCAGTTGGGTTGATTGATCCAAAGGCTTTTGATTATTTCTTTGACTCACCGGATTTCACCATTGTTGAGTTTTTGAGAGAGCTTGAAGAATGCAGAAAAGGATTAAGGATTTTGAGAGCGTAAACGTTTCTTTGTGGAGAAAAAAAGGTTTTATAGTGGTTTATTGGAGCGGGAAACGTTTTTTTTACCTAAGTGAAATTGGGTAAAAACGTTTGGGTTTATCTTTTAGATTAGCATCTTTAATCTTAACCACAGATTGATAAAAAAAAAGGATTAAGATTGAAATTGGGATTAACCAGAAAAGGACTCTGCATTTAATGAAATGTCAGATGTTGAATCACGTCTTGAGAATGTGTGGAGGGGGTGAGAAAAATCCGTTGGATAAAGTAGAAGTTGTAACGGATGTGATGATTTAGGGTAATAGGAAAAGACATATTAGAGGATTTGATTTGGAAAATCTTTTATTTTGTCATCATACCTAAAATAGGTCTGACACGAGGTTTAGAGAAAAAGAACAAGAGAGTATTCTCAAAGGAATGTTTTTTTTTTTATTTAATGTTTTATTTAATGAAGGATCATTAAATAGCACACTATTTTTTATTTGAGAAAAAGGTCAGTCTGAGAAACAATTTATGTAATTGCGGATGAACACCTCATTGTGGATGGCTTCTTTGTCATTGCGGATGACTGTAGAGGGTGAAACTGAGAAGAGCACTTGTACAAAAGTTATTGATAGAAAGCAATAAAGACTCATGAAAGATAGATATAACATATGGTTGCGGTACATAGATTGCGGTACACAAGATATACCAAAACCATCTGTTATAAATGTCTTTCAGCTAGAACCGCAATAATGACCAAAAGGGTCTACGGTACCTATCAATTCAAGAAGAATTTAGTGTCCGGATTCATAATCCACAACATTTGTAAGAACGCATTGAGTTTGGTAGAGTCAAGTGCTTTTGTAAAGACATTAGCAATCTCTTCATGAGTAGGGACAAAGATGAGTTCGATGTTACCTTTCCGAATGTGGTCTTTGATGAAATGATACCGTAGTTCAATACGTTTCGTCTTAGAGTGCTGAATAGGATTATGAGAAATCGCTATGGCAATTTCAGAATCACAGTAGATTGGTATCCGCAACATTCTGTATCCGTAGTCTAACAGTTGTGTTTGCATCCAGAGAACTTGAGAGCAACAACTAGCTGCGACCACATATTCTATTTCTGCGGTAGACAAAGAAACACAACTTTGTTTTCTTGAGGACCAGGTGACAAGTCTACCTCCCAAAAATTGACATCCACCAGATGTACTTTTTTGATCAAGTTTGCATCCGACATGATCCACAACGGTAAAAGCTTGCAGACTAAAACCATTGCCTGCGGGGTACCATAGACCAAGAGATTTGCTTCCTTTTAGGTACCGGAGAATTTGTTTGGCTGCGGTCATGTGTGACACTTTTGGGTCAACCTGATACCTTGCACATACACTAGTAGCAAAGACAATGTCCGGTCGGCTTGCGGTGAGGTACATAAGTGAGGCAATGATGCCTCTATAAGTCTTGTGATCCACAGATTCGCCAGAGGGATTAGCAGAGATCGTATATTCGAAGGCCATAGGGACCTTAGCTGAGGAGCAGTTGTCCATAGAGTATTTCTTCAAAAGTTCAGTGGTGTACTTCTCTTGATGAATGAATATCCCTTGCTGGATTTGTTTGACTTGAAGACCTAGAAAGAAGTTAATCTCTCTATTCATGCTCTTTTGAAATTTGTTTGTCATGAGCTTAGCAAAATCATTCACCATTCCTTGATCAGTCGATCCAATGATGATATCATCCACGTATATTTGTACAAGCATAAGGTGGTCACCGTTTGCTTTTCTAAACAACATGGGATCAATCACTCCTCTTTTGTAGCCTGAAGAGACTAGAAATTCAGAAAGAGTCTCGTACCAAGTTTTTGGAGCTTGCTTCAGACCGTAGACTGCCTTTTGAAGCTTGTAGCAGTGGTCAGGGAATTCAATATTTTCAAACCCGGAAGGTTGTTGCAAATAAACCTCTTCTTTCAGTTCCCCGTTGATAAAAGCACTCTTAACATCCATTTGGTGTACTTTGATGTTTTTGTGGGCAGCGTATGCTAAAAACATTCGAATTGCTTCCATTCTTGCCACCAGAGCATATGTTTCGTCGTAGTCAACACCTTGCAGTTGACTATACCCTTTTGCAACTAGTCTTGCCTTATTTCTGATAACCACACCAGATTCATCTAACTTTTTCTTGAACACCCATCTTGTTCCAACAATAGTATGGCCTTGTGGTTTGGGAACAAGTTGCCACACTGTGTTTCTTTCGAATTCCTCCAGTTCTTCTTGCATAGCAGAAATCCAATCAGGTTCTAATAATGCTTATTTGATCGATCGTCACTCGACTGCGGACATGAATGCTACATAGTGACAATGGTTAGATAAGTCTTTGGCAGATCGAGTCTGGATACCTGCGGATGGATTGCCAATGATTTGACCTGGTGGGTGGTCCTTCATCTATACGTGTAGACGAGGCATCAGATGGTCAGCGGCTACGGTAGAAGGAATGTCTTCAATATCATAGGTTTCTTCGGATGGGGATGGCAGTTCCCCTGGATTTGGGAACATCCTACAGAGTTATCTTGGCTTGTTGGGGCAAGAATGAAATTATCTTGAGCAGCTTGGAGAGGTTCCCCATGGATTGCTGATGGGAGTACCTCTAGAATCTGAGAAGGTTCCCCCTGGACTGCTGATGGGAGAGAAATGATTCTTGAATCGGTTCGAGTGTCAATGGTGTCTATGATTTCATCATCGGAATCTGAAGATACGCTTGATGGTAGTGATTTTCTGAGGAGATGAGCTTGAGCATCATCAAATACTAGAACCTCGATGGTTGTTGCTTGATCCGGAGTAGAGCTTTCCACCTTAATCGGAGAGGTGAAAGTATTGAGAGATGCTACTTCAGATAGAAACAGACCAGAAACATCAGCATGTTGTTGTTGAGCAGTTGGTGACACAAGAACTTCGGATAGTTTTGCAGTTTCAACAGGGTCGAAAAGATCATCATAATTGACTTCAACCAGGTTTAGAGGACTTGAAGAAGTAGGAATATCACTTTCCATGATGGCAGTGGTTTCATTGGATGAAGGAGCGTCGTGTATGTAAGAATCATCGAATTTCACATCGAAGCTCTCAATGATTAGCCTCGTACGTCTGATAAGCACCCGGTAAGCAACCTTGTTTGTTGAATAGCCAAGAAAAATGCCTTCATCGGACTTCGGTGCAAATTTGTTAAGCTGATCTATGTTATTGATCACAAAACATCTACACCCAAAGGTATGAAAGAAACGAACATTTGGTTTCCGGTTGTTTAGACCCTCATATGGTGTTTTATTGAGGCATTTCCACATGATGCTTCAGTTTTGAACAAAGCATGTAGTTGCTACGGCTTCAACCCAAAAGTAAAGAGGAAGATGTGCGAAGTTGAGCATGGATCTAAATGCTTCAACTAGAGTATAGTTCCTTCTGTCTACTACACCATTTTGTTGAGGTGTATAAGGAGCTAAGAAGTTGTGAGTGATACCTTTAGACACCAAGAAGCTGTTGAGTGGATGGTTAGAGAATTCGGTTCCATTATCACTGCGGGTGCGTATTACAGGCAGCTTGATCTGAAGTTCTATCTCTTTGATGAAGTTGATGAGAATCTGTGGTGTTTCAGATTTGAGTCTGATGAAAAATACCCAAGTGAATCGAGTGAAGTCATCAACTATAACTAGTATGTACTTTTTGTGATGAAGACTGGATACAGTTGATGGACTGCAAAGATCAATGTGTAGAAGTTCAAGTGGTTCGGATATTGACGAATCAATCACCATGGGGTGACTTGCCTTGGACTGCTTACCACATTCACAAGCGGGACATAGAGTGTCATTGCTGAACTTGAGAATGGGTAATCCTCTGACCAGCTCTTCAGTAACCAAGGTGTTGATATACTTGAAATTGTGATGAGCGAGCTTGCGGTGCCATAACCAGCTAACTTCGGATACAACTTTGGAGAGAAAGCACAACTGCGGTTTTCTAATGACGAGTGAGACATCCAGAGGATACATGGTACCCTCGGATCGTGACTTGATCAAGCAGGTGCTTCTATCACTCGTCGTAATGTAACAAAATCGATCATCAAACTCAACTCGATGGCCTGCCTTACATAGTTGGCCAACACTGATGAGATTGTGTTTAAGGCTTTCTACATAAGCAACCTTCTAAATTGAAAAGTTCCCTGGAGTGAGTACACCGTAACCTCGGATGATTCCATTCGCATTGTTGCCGAATGTAACATTTCCACCATTGCATATAGGCATGAAATCCCGAAGGTATTCTAACCTTCCGGTCATGTGCAAGGAGCAGGCACTGTCAATTAACCATTCATATTCTTGTTCCTCCTTGCACAAATCCTGAGAATTACACGGTTAGTTTAGGCATCCAAACTAGTTTGGAGCCTGGGACAACAGGTGAGTTTCTGAGTGATGCATGGACCGAGGTTGCAGGGACTGGTTTCATGTCAACTTTTAAACCTAGTCCTGGACGTTTGTGTAATTTTGAAGTGTAGTGTGATTTTGTAAAGTCACGAGGTTTCTTATTTTTGCAACTACACTGACAATTACAGGTTGAAATTTTGTCTTTAGTTCTGATACCTCGTTTGGTCAGCGGTCTAAAGGAAGAGTTGTTTGATTTTTTGCTAGAGCGAGGTTGAAAAGATCTGACATGAGTGTTGTCATTTTTCTAAAAAGTTTGTTTTGAAATAGGTTTAGCACGTGTAGATCTTTGTGTCCTTTTTGTTGGATTTGGTAAAATACCCTTCCATTTGTGAAAAGTTTGACGTGACTTCAAATGTGTTGGAGTGGGTAAAATACCTTTCCATTTCGGATCATCTGAGGAATAGATTTGAAAAACACCGTTTTGAAAAGACTTTGAACCCTTTCTAGTCGTGTTAGATTAGTTTGGAATGACTGTTGAAACTGTACATTCCTTTTTGGATGTATTCTTGGTGGTAGGATCTTTTGAAAAATAGTGTGAGAAAACAGATTTTTCTGGACTTTTGGACTTTTGGGATCTGACATGCCTTTTGTTTTTTGAAAATATTTGTCTATTTGTGCCTCGGGAGCGAAGTTCTTCTTTGAAAGCCTTTTTAGCTAAGGATTTTGGTGAACGACAGTCTTTGTTATTTAACTGTTGTTTCCTAGAATCCTTGGAAATTTTGTGAAAACGTGGGCTTGAGTCATCAGAACTTGAGGATTTTGGGATTTGGGAACATTAACCTACTTCGAAATTTTCTATGGGTAATTCAAGAAAAATTGTTTGAAGAGTGGCAAAACTTTTGTTTGAAGACTGCGGTAAGGATGACTTGACAACCGTAGAGTATGTCTTAGTTGGGACTTCAATGGGACTCATGTGAGACTTTTGACTACAGTGAGGAGCACTGCGATCTGAGGACAGGGATGGAAAGTCTTTAGAGATTTCGGTGTCTTCAATGACAATTTCTTCATCGACTACGAATGAGTTTTGAGAACATAGGAGAGTAGTGCTATTGATAGGAGTTTGATCACATGTGTGACCAGAAACCTCGGGCACAATTTCCTCAATGACACAATTGTTGCTTTGATTGTGCAGTCTCCCAAAGTGAGTTTTGATATCTTTGGGAAAAGTCTTGTCATTGACTGGGAAATGAAATTCTCGGTCTGGAGGGACATAAAGTCTGTCTTTGTTGAACCGGGGTGAGGAATGCATTGCGGTAGGATAACCATTGGACCAACCCCAATTGTATGTATTGTCCACGGTTCCATTATTTACCAAGTCTTCAAAAGCTTCACTTTCATTGAACAATTTTTTGATTAAAAGATTTAAAACTACAATTTCAGTTTGAGCTAAATCTCTCTGATTCAAAGCTATCTCTAATTGGATTTCACTCAACATTCTTGCATCTTTTTCTATTCCAAATCTCTTTCTAACATAGCCATTTTGAGTATTTTGTTGTCCAGTCGTCCTCTGACATGGAACATCTCCTGGGACACAATGTTCTTCTCATCTAAGGCTTTGTTATAGTCTGTAAGGACGGCAACACATGTGTCATTAAGATTATCTATGGAAGGTTGACAATCATGCATGCTATAATTTAGAGTTTGGATCATGAGTTTTACCTATTCAACGATGCTCAGTGTTCCATGCTTTGCCATGTAGCAGTAGTTTTTGTTCATGCTTGCAGACCCATCCTCATCCATAGTTGCCATCATGCTGATTTTCCCTTTGCCATTTATACTGCTGATAGATTCATCTTCATCTCCGGATGACCATACTTGATGGTCTATCTTGACTTGGGCTACGTATGCCCTTGTTTCTCTTTTTCTTCCAGCTCTTGAGCCATTCTAAGGTAGAATTCTCTGTCTTTAACTACATTGGCCTTGTAATCTTTTGTGAAGTGATTTTCTTTGTTGCATTTGTGACAAACAACAACATCAGTCTTCTCTTCTGAGGGAGTACCGGAGTCAGAGGTTTGAGTAGACTGCGGTGCTTCCTTAGGTTGAGTATTGTGAGATTGTGGTGGTGGATGAGCATTTTTAGGATAATGTGAGTGATTTGTTTGTGGGTTGAAGTTACGATTGAATGGTGGTTTGTTGAATTGTTGGTTTTTGCGGAAGGAGTGAGGTGGTAGTCGATTGAATTGTTTGCTGACAAGAGCGATTGCCTTTTGAAATTCTTCTTCATCGTCATACTCTGTATCAGCTTCGTATGACTGCGGCGAAGTATCATACGAGGGATTGTAAGATTGGTTTTGTGGCGTTTGTGCTATGAGAGCCAGAGGTCCTCCGAAGTCAGCACAGTCTTTGAGTATGGTGGATTCCTATGCTTAGAGTTCCCCAGTGAGTTTGTAAAGTGATAAGGAATGAATCTTTCTATCACCTTGGACTATCATTTTGGCCGTAGTCCAATGTCTTCCGAAGCCATTAAGGAATTGAAGGTTTGTTTCATGGTTACTACGGATGGTGCCCGCATTGGACAACTTGGTAACAATCAGGTTGAATCTTTTGAAGGAGTCTTCTAGGCTTTTGCCAGTGTGAGCTTTGAAGTTGTTGAACTCGTTGAGTGCAGTTGTGAGCTTCTTTTCTTGAACTTTCTCTAGGCCTTCATACAGATTTTTGAGAACATCCTAGATCTCTTTTGCTGATTTGCAATTTATGATAATATCAAAGTTGTCAGGAGCAACTCCACATGAGATCTCATAAAAAGCAACAACATCATTTTCCATTTTAACGAGATCATCCTTGGTGGGACGGTTCAAAGCTGGTTGACCTCCTCCTAGCCTTGCTGTGGCTCCGTCAGTTTGGACTGGTGTAAGGACTGGGACATGTGGTCCTTCTTCTATAGATCACCATACATCTCTATCAAGTCTTCTGAGATATCTTTCCATCCTTTGTGACCGTTGATGATATTCATTCGCAACCAGTATTGGGGATCGATTTGAACCACCAACACTGTTGGAAACATTCATAGATAATGATTGTGTCATTTTGAAGTTTTTTTTGTTTTTAGAAAAGAGCTTCAGTGGTATAGAAGGCTCTTTGAAAAATCAGAGTTCCGGTTTTCAAAAAGCAACCACTATGGCTCTGATACCAATTGTTGAGAGAAAAACTTTGAGACACACTTGAACAAACGTTAGAACAAGTATATAGCGGAATACTTAATATCAAAGGATCTAAAAGCTCAACAATAATATTAAGATTTAGAAGTTAGAGAGTTAGTTGCAGAAAAGTAAAGAAATGTATATGACAACAATTGTTATATCAAGTATACACATAAGCTGATTCATAACAAGGAGTGCATTCAAACAAAGTTAATAAGTGAGATCAAACTTAGTGATTAAGTCACAAATGACTTGCTCCGAGGAGAGATTGCGATAGATTAAGAGAGTAAGAAGATTAGATAAGTAAGATAGAAAGAGAACTTTGAGGTGTGTATTAGAATTGGATGCGATATCTAATACATGAGGATGAGCTCTATTTATAGAGACTCAAAAGATAACAGATTTACAACTCTAAGATTATCCATGCAAGGCATACCGGACAATAGATTGTTTTACAATAAAGACAAAGTAATGAAGACTGCGGTACTGAAGACTTCGGTTGAAGATTGCTGATGAAGCTTGCTTGACTGCGGTGGCTTGGAGGCTGCGGTAGCTGATTGTTCAAGAGGGTCACTTTTTTGCTTCAACAGTTTCACAATCCTGGAAAAGTTCTGAATAAACCTGTGATAGTAGCCAACAAGACCTAGAAATTGATGAATTTCTGTAGGCGTTTTTGGTGCTGACCAGTTCTCAACAGCCTTAATTATGGAAGGATCCACGTGAATTCCCTCTTCGCTAACCACATGACTAAGGAATTCGACTCTTCGAATCCAAAATTCGCATTTAGAGAACTTCTCATAAAGCTTATTTGCTCGTAGTGTTTCTAAGATCTGTCGTAGCTGTTCACTATGCTCTCCTTACTACAAGAGTAGATAAGTATGTCATCGATGAAAACAATAACGAACTAATCTATGTAAGGATGGCACACCTGGTTGATTAAGTCCATGAACATTGCGGACACATTAGTTAATCCGAAAGGCATCACTACAAACTCGTAGTGTCCATAACGAGTTCGGAAGGCTATTTTGGGAACATCTTCCTCTAAAATTCGTAACTAGTGATACCCGGATCTCAGGTTAATCTTTGAAGAAAATTCCCCTTGCAGTTGGTCGAACAAGTCGTCTATACGTGGCAGAGGGTATCGGTTCTTAATGGTCAGTTTGTTTAGTTCTCAATAGTCAATGCACATCTGGAATGGTCCGTCTTTCTTCTTTACAAACAAGACCGGTGCTCCGCAGGGTGAGAACCTTGGTCTGATAAATCCTTTGCTAAGTAGTTCGTTCAGTTGACTGGATAGCTCCTGCATCTCAGCTGGTGCTAGTCGACAAGGAGATTTGGCTACTGGGGTAGCTCCTGGAACTAAGTCGATTCTGAACTCGACTTGACGTTGTGGTAGTAATCCTGGTACTTCTTCGGGAAAGATGTCAGGAAAGTCGCGTACTTTTGGGATGTTCTTTATGTCTTTTACCTCTTGGCTCATATCAACCACATGAGCAATGAATGCATGATATTCCTTTCGTCAGTACTTCTGGTCTTGTATACTACATATGATCCGATGGTTCGTGCCTGGTTTATCGTTATAGATAACTAGGGTTTCGCTATTCGGTATATTAAGACGAACGACTTTCTCAAAACACATGATGTCAGCACAATGAAGACTCAACCAATCCATGCTGATAACGTCAACGAAACTTTTAATTGAGACAGGCATGAGTTCGATTGGAAATGAATGACTATCTAGTGATAGGGTACATCCTATGTATATATTGTTGTTGCTCTCAGTGTTTCCGTTAGCCATTTCTACTGTGGCGGTTCTTTTAGTGCTCATGGTTGTTGTTTAAGTAACTGCACAAATTTTTGGTTCATGAAACTCCTCTCCACTCCACTATCAAATAGTATGCATGGATAAGAGTTATCTAGGAGAAACGTACTAGTGACCACTATAGGGTCTGCTACAGCTTCCTCATGGCCTATCGCCAAGACTCTTCCCACTCCACCAGCATTCCCTGCTTTCGAGCAGTTCCTCTTATAGTGACCCACCTCACCACACCTGTAGCATGCCTGGCCCACTCCAACACCAGGGACCTGGGTGATCGGTCTAGCTGGAGCTTTGCAGCAACGAGCGATATTCCCTTTCATGTTGCAGTTTGCACACTGCATTTCCCGGTACTGTCCGTTGTGGTGGAAGTTGCACTTTTTGCACTTTGGCAAACTCGCATCATACTATTTCGTTGGCGTAGTGGCAACAGGTGCTGTTGCGACATGAACAACCACAATATGCTGCTTCTTGGCAGAGTTCTGTGTTGTGTTGTTCTTCTTCTTGTTGTCGGCTGTTTTGGCTGGTTCCTGGACAGCAGGGGTTGTTGTTGGTGTGCGAACTCCATGATCAATAAGTCACTGTGCCAATCGTTTGGCACTGTCGAAGGTAAAGAGGTTTGAAGCCAGTACATTACCCTAAAATGGAGGTACCAGCCCCCAAATGTACCTCATGATCTTCTTTCCCTTAGTGCGGACCATCCCCAGACACAGAGCCACCAGATCACTGAACCTGGCAGTATAGGCTACTATGTCGAAGCCTTTCATGGTTAAGCTCCAAAGTTCCTATTCAAGTTATTGAGCTTCGCCCCTCGGGCAGTACTCCTCTGTCATGAAGTCCTTCAATTTTTCCCAGCCCATAGCATTAGCCACTACAAGAGTAAGTGACTTGACATGGCTATTCCACCATCTGAGGGCTCTGTCCAATAAGGTGCAGACAACAAATTTTACTTTGCTTCCTTCCGAGCAGGAGCATATCTCAAAGACCGACTCAGTCTTCTCGAACCATTATGATAGAGCAATGATTCCTCCGCTGCCATTAAAGGCTCTGGGTTTGTAGTTGGTGAAGTCTTTGTATGAACTCTCCGTAGGGTGTCCATGACTATCACCTTGGGTCGAGTTAACACCCATCCCACCTCTGCTAGTACCGCTAGCGTTTATTTGAGTTAGGGTTGCCATTCAGCCGCAGTCACCGCAACTTGGAAAAATTCAGGATCGTATTTAGGAGGAGGTGGTGGTTGAGTTAGAGTTATCGGAGGATTGCGTCTTGTTGATTTACGTGGAGGCATCTTTTAACTATAACTTTACAAAGATGAAGAATATAGTAAGAGTTCAATAGTGAGAATAATGAGAGTGATCCATGAACTAAATCTCCATCATTCAACAATTAAATGAGAATGTGTTTGCAATACAGATCTAACACTAGAAAGATGAGAGCATTTGGACAAAGATTTCCCTAGAGGATTAGATGTCTATCAATATCATTGGTATTATAGATGCATAAAGTTTGGGAAAAATTGACCTTGGAGTAGGTCCTACTGATGAGTTTGAGCCATAAGAACATTCCTGTGTGTACATGCAAACCCTAATTACTTGGATCTAGGTTTCACTATTGAACATGCAATTCATCCAAGATTTGGAACCCTAAATCTTGCATACATATTACAAGAACAATATAACTAATGAGATTTAGATGATTACCTTTGAATATCTCTTGATCTTCTTCTTCCTTGAGCTTAGAGTCACAAGTGTAACTCCTCTAATAGCTTACAAACACCAACTAGCAAGAGGGTAGAATATGAGAGAGGGAGGAGGCACTTAAAATCGACTCTAGGGTTCTAGGAGAAATAGTGGCCGATTTCTGTAACCCAGGGGTCCTATATATACTATGAGCAGCTGGGGTTTTAGTCAAACACCCTAATGGATAGCTAAAAGATTAAGCAGCCCATGGAACCTTCTGGAATAAGGCCATGGACGAAAATATGATGGGCTCCCATCATAATTTCGTTCACCCCTTAGTCCATTAGGATTCCTAGCCCAAGATACAACTATCAAACATTTGACAGTTTCAACCCCTTTATTCAATTAATCTCTTTTAGTCACCAAATTAATTCCTAATTAATTTATGACTAATATTAATTAAATAATATGATTTCTACTTTAATATATTATTCTTATAATATATTAATAAATCATAATATCTTCTCTCTCTCCATAAATTACCCTGTGAAGTTGCTATGGTGAAGGCAACCCAAAAGGACCACGCACAACCGGGTCAAGTACTTACCAAATATAGTTACAGGCTTAGACACTAATCCAATAGCCTCCAACTTGGATAAGTGTAGTAACTATAAATGTCAGCACAATCCGATTAGCAATCATAGCTCTCAAAGACGTTGTCAAACTCTGATCTTATCAGTAACCTGTCCTTTAGATAAGGGATCGTATAGTCCTCTGTTCTAGATGTTGTGCGGACAATTACATGGAACGTAGTCATACTTATTTTCCATCAGTTTCTTTCTCGATCTCTGACTCGTTTGACATAGAACTTAATTAAACACATCAATTCAGTCCTGACTGGGCCCGACACATAAGTCAAACCAAATCATCGAGGGGCCCTAATATCGCTTTTACCCTCTTAGGATAAAAGGAACAGACAAACTTTGACTTATATGCATTTATTATTCACTAACCAAATCATATACAACAATTGTGTTTTATAACATCAAGTTACTGATGTGTTTTCGCATTATCAATGCATAACCAATTACCAAACAATAAACCATATATCTAGGTTTTAAGACCATATGATATTATTGTCTTGCGATCACTCGAGATAAATTCCATGAAGTGATTCCAGCAAGCGTGGGTTTATTCCAATGCTCAAATCACACTCATAAGCACTCATGAACATTGTAGCAAACTTTTGCTATGTCTAATACATTTTCTACACACCTATTCATGACAGTCGTCATTCATACCTACTTCCAACATACGAACGACTGTGAATGGTTTGAATAATTCTTATTATTCAGGAAGTCAAAACATGCAAAATGAAACAATAGGTAAAAAATTAACATAAGACGATAACACTACTAATAAATAATACTCTTTTATTTAATCATCAAATGTTAATTATAGTTTATATATTACATGTTTCTAAACTATCTAATATAAGCTAATATCGTGCTTCAACCCGATGCTCCTAGCGTGCTACAAGTGTTTAACCCTGCTCAGTCCCTTCGTAAGCGGATCTACTGGGTTATCTTCTGACGATACCCTCTTTACTACGAGGAGTCCTTCTTCCACCCGATGTCGAATAAAATGGTATTTTTCTGTCGATATGTCGAAATCTTTCGTGATCCCTCAGTTCCTTAGTCAAGGCAACCGCTCCTTCATTATCACATAAAATTTCCATGGGCTCCTTTATGGCTGGCACAACTCCAAGGTCTCCAATGAATTTCTTCAACCATATTGCCTCCTTTGACGCTTCGCTCGCTGCAATGTACTCTGACTCGCACGTTGAATCAGCCACGGTCTCTTGCTTGGAACTTTTCCAAGTCACTGCTCCTCCATTAAGGGTAAAGGCCCAGCCCGACTGCGAACGGTAGTTGTCCCTGTCTGTTTGAAAACTGGCGTCACTGTACCCTCGCACCTTTAAGTCATCACTCCCACCGATGACTAGAAACCATTCCTTGGTCCTCCGAAGGTACTTAAGAATGTTTTTGACTGTAGTCTAATATGCTCTGCCAGGTTCTCTTGATATCTACTGATCATGCTCAAAGCAAAGGCCACAACAGGGCGAGTACAAGTCATAGCATACATAATGGAGCCAACTGCAGAAGTGTATGGTACTCAGCTGATTGATGCTGTCTCGACTTTGGTACCCGAGCATTGAGTCTTACTCAACTTGGCATTACTTTGGATCGGTAACTCTCCCTTCTTTGAATTCTGCATACTAAAACGTTTTAGTACCATCTCCAAGTAAGTATTTTGACTAAGTCCTATTAGTCTCTTACTTCTGTCTCTCACTATCCTTATTCCAAAAATATAGGAAGCCTCTCCGAGGTCCTTCATAGCGAAGCACATCCCGAGCCAGGACTTAACCTCGTGTAGTGTCGAGATGTCGTTTCCTATGAGTAGTATGTCATCAACATACAATACGAGGAAGCTAACTATACTCCCACTGGCTTTGACATACACACATGATTCATCCTCGCTTCGTAGAAAACCAAACTCTTTGACTTTCTCATCAAAACAAAGATTCCTTCTACGAGACGCTTGCTTAAGTCCATAGATGGACTTCTCATGCTTGCACACTCTATTGGGATGCTTTGCATTGACAAAACCCTCTGGCTGAGCCTTGTAAACATCCTCAGACAACTTCCCATTAAGGAAAGCGATTTTGACATCCATTTTCCATATTTCATAATCATGAAATGCAACAATGGCCAACATTACCCTAATAGACTTTATCTTGGCAACCGGTGAAAAGGTTTCATCATAGTCAACTCTGGGAGTTTGAGTGAAACCCTTCGCGACCAATCGCGCCTTATATGAGTGCACATTCCCATCCATGTCAGTCTTCTTCTTGAAGATCGACTTGCACCTGACAGTCTTACGTTCGGGCACATGGTCAATCAAACTCCAAACTTGGTTGTCATACATAGACTGAATCTCGCTGTCCATCGCCTCTTTCCATTTCACAGACTCCGGGTCTGCCATGGCTTCCTTATAGCTGTTAGGTTCGTACAAATTTATTAATGTACTATCACTAATATACGTGTCCCCTTCTGTAGTAATATGAAAACCATATAACTGGGGTTGAACTCTAACTCTTTCGTAACGTCTAAGAGGTAAAGACTCGTCAATCGGTTCAACCAGAGTTTCCTCCTCGGGTTGAGCGCCAGCATTAGAGGTTCCTTCTTTGCTCTGTTCTTGAATATCTTCAAGATCGATTTGCCTCCCACTGTCCCCTGGCTTATGAGTTCTCGCTCTCGGAAAACCCCTCTCCTCGCAACGAAGACAACATTTCACCCAGTCTATAGAAGAGATATCCAAAGGATTTCTGCGGGTAGCCGATGAAAATACACGCTCACTACGAGGATCGAGCTTGTCGTGAGTCTCTCATCTTATGAAAGCCTTGCAACCCCAAACCTTTATATGTGCTAATGAGGGAGCCTTCCTTGTCCACATCTCATGAGGTGTTTTGGCAACCTTCTTCGTAGGGACTAAGTTAAGGATATGGGCGGCAGTCTTTAAGGCATACCCCCAAAATGAGATAGGTAGTGAAGCATGACTCATCATGGAACGAACCATGTCCAACAAGGCTCGATTATGCCTCTCAGCTACACCGTTTAACTGCGGTGTCCTAGGTGGCGTCAATTGCAAAACTATTCTGCATTCCTTAAGATAGTCGTGGAATTCAAGACTTAGGTACTCTCCTCCTCGATCGGATCGAAACATCTTGATTTTCCTGCCCAACTGATTCTCCACTTCTTGTTTAAACTCTTTGAACTTTTCAAAGGTTTCTGACTTGTGCTTGATTAAGTAGATATACCCATAGCTACTATAATTATTGGTAAAAGTCACGTAGAAGCAGCTCGCATCCCTTGTGGTTGATCTAAAGGGCCCACACACATCAATGTGTATAAGATCCAATAGACCCTTACCCCTCTCATAAATGCCAGTGAAGGGTGACTTGGTCATCTTTCCAAGTAAACAAGACTTGCACACGTCATCGTCCCTACGGTCGAATGACTCCAACACTCCATCCTTTTGGAGTTAGGCTATGTGTTTCTTGTTGACATGTCAAAGACGACAATACCACAAGCATGCTTTATCCAAACCATTGGATGAATAAAATACACAACACATCATTCCCTAAGTTATCTACAACCATCACAGTTTCATATATTCCATTAGAAGGCAATGCTTCAAAATAAAATACACCATTAAGATAAGTAATAATAGAACCTTTTTCATTATCAAATGAATATCTAAAACCTTGTCTATATAAACCATGAAATGAAATGATGTTTCTTGCCATATCTGGAAAATAGCAAAAATTGTCTAAATCTAATCCTAATCCACTATTAAGCATTAAAGAGTAAATTCCGATCTTGGTGACAGGCGACGATCTTCTGGTCCCCATGATCAAATTTATCTTCCCATTCTCCACATCCTTATCTCTTCTTAGGCCCTGCAAATCAGAACAAATGTGAAAACCACATCCTGTATTAAGTACCCAAGAAATGGAATGTGATGAATCATTAGATTTAATTATGTAAATACCTGCATAAGATGGCTTGATCTTTCCATCCTTGATGGCCAGCAGATATTCTGGGCAGCTTCTCTTCCATTGCCCTATTTTGTGGCAGTGGTGGCACTCTGCCTCCTTTGGGTTAGAGTTGGGTTTGGCAGAACCAACTTTGGTTCCACTAGAAGAGGTACCATCTTGGGGTTTACCCTTGTGGTTGCTCTTTGAGGGAGCCTTCATCTTCTTACCCCTCCCTTGCCCAATTGCCAAAATAGGGGTAGCGGTTGGAGCGGGAGTTGATGCAACAAACTTATCCTTGAGATTGCTCTCAATAGTCCTAAGCAATCCTTGAAGCTTTCTCAAGGTGACCTCTTCCTTATTCATATGGTAGGTCATGTGGAGCTGGTTGTATCAAGGAGGCAGGGAGTGAAGGATGATGTCAATCGCTAGATCTTCATCAAACTTAACATTCAACTTGAGAAGACGATCAACATATCTCTGCATCTTTTACATATGAGCGGTAAGGGACTCTCCACTACCCATTCGGGTAGTGATCATCGAAGTGATGATCTCATACCTCTCTTGCCTCGCACTTTGGTGATACCGGTCCAGCAAGTCTTGATGCATCTCATTGGGATACATGTATGTGACAACCCTATATTTTTCCAAAGCAATGTAACACTAAAAAGTCAAATACAACGAAACTATTTGGAATCAATGAAATTAGCCTAAAAAATAAAGTGTTCAAAAATCAAAATTGTGAAGCATCAAATGTTAGATATCGTGCCAAGGTTTCCAAAAACAAAAAGAACATTCGAAACCGGGTTATAATGAAGAAATTATGACCACTCAAATACTCACGACACACCCGGTAAAACATTATTTAACATAAAAAGTGAAATTCCAATAAAATGCATTTTTAACCTTAAGTATCTAAACAAAAGTCGTAGAGTTAGTTAAACCGTAAACGTACATAAAACCTCAAATTAAAGATCAAACGATATTTAGCTAACGCAACCTAAACGAGAGTTGAAGGTCTCCACAACAGGAGTAAGATGATAAAAAGACAAACGAAAACAGACGTCGGATAAAGAAGTTATGAATTTTTAATGGACTTTAGCAGTCCCGACCTATTAAAAACATAGTATTAAAAATAAAGTCAAAACTAGCCGACGGAGTCTAAATGCAAGTTGTAGAGCATAGTCTCACCTAGGCGTGGATATAAAGAACGCGAAAAATGGAGCAAGTACGCAAAAGTTACGAAATTTAGAAGATTGAAGCTGGAATTATGCCTAGAGTAATTCAAGAGTACGCCCAGCGTACTCAGGTGCAGGGTCGAGTCCCATCGGCTGCAAGCTCTACGCCTAGCTAGACCCGAGTCGTAAGGCATGACACAAAGTAATGCCCAGTGTAACCGAAGTACGCCCAGCGTACTCACACCTTCAACCCTATAAATAGAGGGCATGAACTCCGGATTTTGGCACACTTTTCTCAAACTCTCACTCACTTTCACACACTTGTAAGCACCAGAGGCAATCCCGACACCCTCGGTTCCACACCCGAGCCCCCGATGAAGGTTTTATGCTACCGAGATCCCCGAGGAGCTCGAAGACGCAACTTTCCGCAATTGAAGTTCTGCCCGAATCTAGTCTCACTCTCTTCAAACCGAACAAGTGAGTTCATACCCCTACTTTTCAAGTCTTTTCATGTTTTAAGAGGGGGGGGGGGGGGGAATACAAGTGCAATACAAGAAAACGTATCATTTTATATAAATATAAATACAACATCTATCTTATTATTATTCGATACCAACATCTTACTTTACGTATAAAGTTTAGTATTTCACTAAGTTATTTTCACCAAATGGAACATACTTTCAGAAAAACTATAATGGGTATAGTTTGCGAGTTATTTATACATTATTACGTATACATCTTTAAAAACGAATTACTTTCACCTAAAGTGAAATAAAGACTTTCTTATCATAAATCTATTTATACTAAGTGATGTGAGATATTCAACTTCAACGTACTCTTAAGTATGCATTTCAAGTCCTGTATTATAAGCCATAATCTCTTGGAAGGAGAACGTGATACTTGTGTATAGATCTATACGGGATTGTCAACCCCGCACCTAAACTGTTAGCTACAGCTAAACTGGCAGGTCTGGGGTGACAAATGTCATAACACCACAACACCTGAAGAATGTTGTTACAGATAGTCTGTGTCAATAGTATGGTTATAAGACCCACACGAAAGTATAAAAACAAACTTGATTCACGAGACTCATATATGCATTCAGTATTTACATAATTTTGAGTACAAAATTCATCTTTATCATTTAAGTACGAAAGATACTAACGCCCTCCAACTTTGGGAACTTTTCAAACTACATGTGGAAAATATTGGATTTTCTGGAAATTAAGTGCATCTATTTTCTTCCAAAAAGACATACTTTTTTCAGTACAAAAACACTTATGAACTCACCGACTTTATTGTTGACACTTTTTCGAAACCACTTGTATTTCTCAGGGAATCAGTAATACAGGTAACTACCAGCTTTTGAAGAAGGAACGCTAAGGCGTTTATTATCAAACATTTTAAATCATCATATTGTAATATTCTTTTGGAAATATGTATAACGCAACAATGTGCGTTTTTATTAAATATATGATGGTTGTGTTGCTTTCTTTACGATATTTAATTGTTATGGTACTACGTGAAGTCATCCACCCCCGAATGTTTCTGCCATTCTGGTTTGGGGTGTGACAGATTGGTATCAGAGCATTGTTTATCGTGAACTAAGTGTATCGAACCACATAAGATATACAAACTATAAATGCAAAGGGGACCAAAAACCCTCTGACAAAACGTTTTCATAAACAATATATATTCTTTTAAAATATACATTTTTACATGCATGCATCGGTCTCGTATCATAACAAAGTTTTCTAAAAAGTATTAAGGCAAGTTGCGACACTACGATTGGGCATCGAGGTATGTAATCAAATCGAGAATAAATATAGCCTGATCAACTATATTTATCCTGGATTTGACCAACGTACGTCGAGGAATGGTCGTAGTGGACAACAAGTCAAAAACTTACCAAATAAAATTTCTAGACTTGCAAATTCGAAATACTATAGGAGGATTGTTATAAAATATAAGGACAATGAAAAACCTGCACACCACAAGATATCGTTAAACTTAGGATGCCGTTAAATAGAAATTTCTTTTCTTATAAAATTCTTATACCTCTATCCTAGTACAGACAAAATGGTCGGATTCCATATATCGGGAGATCCCTACTACCCAAACCAAGGTAATGGTGGATGGATAGAAGAAGATCTGAAAGAAGACCCAGAGGAAATCGAAGAGGAAGTTGAAGAGGAATTCGAAGTCGACGAGGAAGTCGAAGAGGAAGAAGAGCCTATAGAGGAGGAAGAGGAAGTTACGGATGGAACAGACTCCGAGCCGGAAGTAATCAACCCTCCCGCTCCTCGTCCTCCTGAAGTTAGAATGGGTTACCAAGGTCCCATTCCCATTTGGGGAAGCCATCTCAACCATTGGAGCCGTCAACTAGGTGTACGCCCTCCCTTTGGCATGTGTCGGGAGTTTTACAATGCCAGTGGGGGAGGCTCAGCCGATCGAGCGCTTCCTATTCTTGTGGGCACATTAGCCACCCGGAACTACCATTCGGACATGCAAGCGTCCAGAATTCGTGAGATCAATTCTGCTACACAAGGTAACGCCGCAGACATCCGTCGTCTGGACGGACTACAGGAAGATACCCAACTCTACACAGGGACACTTCAAAGCCAAATGGAGGCAGCACTTGCAGAAATAAGAGAGATGAAGGAACAACAAGCAGTTCTTGTGAGGCGTTTAATAGGAGTGAAGCAATCGGATGCCGAGTGTAGCTCCAAACGCACAAGACGCCGCAAGTAGGACTTGCCCAACTGCAACAATTTTGATATAGAATAGGATCTCGGATAAAGTTTTTCTTACTTTCTTTGAACTTGTAATCGGAGACCTCTGGATAGGTCGAATTTTCCTAAACACGAAGCATAATGTAACGCACCGTATGTATATATATATATATATATATATATATATATATATATATATATATATATATATATATATGAAGTACTTCTTTACATACCTCTCGAAACTTATAGGATTATCTAAATTGCTATATCTACTTTGAAACCATTAACTAAAGTCAAAGTCAAAACAAATTACAAGATATAACTAACCCTCTAGTGCACGATTGTCAAATCATTAGAAACTTATAGTCTTCATTATTTCTCTACCAGAACATGCCTCCTCGTAGATCATCACGCAGAAACTCAGCTCCAACACCACCTCCACCACCCCCTCTAACTATGGATGTAGCTATGTTCCAATCTGCTGTAACAGCCGCTGTAACCGCAGCGATGGCACAAATGAGTAACAACGGGTCAGGAGAGGAATAAACAGCTTTACGAATGGCCAAAGCCAAGGCCATTCCGGGGAATGTACTTACAAAGACTTCACCAACGGCAAACCTATTCCCTTTTATGGGACTAGGGGAGTGATGGCTCTATCCTAATGGATAGAGAAAACGGAAGCTGTGTTCAAAATTTGTGTGTGCCCCGAAGAAAGCAAAGTGAAATTCACCACCTATACTTTCTCCGAACGAGCCCTGACGTGGTGGAACGACCACGTCAAGACACTAACCCTAGTAGTGGCGAACTCCATGGGTTGGGAAAACCTGAAACGAATGCTCCTATGAGAGTACTGCCCAAGAGGCGAGATTCAGAAGCTCGAATAGGAACTGTGGGGCCTTACGATAGTAGGCTCGGACATCGCAGGCTATACCAACAGATTCAGTGACTTGATAATACTTTTCCCAGGAATGATGATCCTGGAAAGCCAAAAGGTGGAAAGGTGTATCTGGGGACTATCAACCCAACTTCGAGGGAGTGTGTTAGCCTCCAAACCCATGACGTTCGACAGTGCCAAGGAGCTAGCACAATCTCTCATTGATCATGGTGTCTGTCAAAGTGTCACGACTGTCATCGCTGAACCTACCAAAGGAAGCAACAACAACAACAACAATGCCAACAACAACAAGAAGAAGAAGTTCTGGAACAAGAGAAAATGGCAAACTTCGCAAGAACCTTCAAAGAAACAAATGGTGGCGGTCCATGCCGCTGCTGCCCCCACTACAACTCCTGCTACCCCTGCGACAATGAAACAATATGCTGGGAATCTACCAAAGTGCAACAAATATAATTACCATCACCATGGTAATTGCCGCGAAATGCACTGTAAAAACTATGACAGGAAAGGGCACACTGCCCGTTTTTGTAAGGCACCGGCACGACCAATCACTCAAGTTCCTGGTACTGGAATAAGCCAGGCATGTTATGGGTGTGGAGAAACTGGGCACTTCAAGAGGGTTTGCCCCAAGGCAAGGAATGCTGGCGGTGTTGGAAGAGTGCTGGCGATAGGACAAAATGAAGCAATAGCTGACCCCACGGTGGTTACGGATACATTTCTCCTCGACAACATTTATGCATGCATACTCTTTGACTGCGGTGCAGAGAGAAGTTTTGTGATTCATAAATTCAAACACCTACTTAATCAAAAACCCCAACCACTTAATAAAATATTCACTGTAGAAATGGCAAACGGTAAAACGGAAAGTGCAAGAGATATGTACGTAGGGTGCACATTAAATTTAAACGAGCACTTATTTCAAATAGATCTCATGCCCATTTCAATAAGAAGTTTTGATGTCATCATCGGTATGGACTGGTTAAGCCTTCACCATGCCGATATACTTTGTCACGAAAGGGACGTTCGCTTCAATCTGCCAAACGGCGAAACTCTTGTCATTTATGGTGACAAACCTAGTACAAATTTACAAATCATCTCCTGTGTTAAAGCACAAAAATATCTTCGTAAGGAATATCATGCCTTTCTAGCCCACATAGTAGACAAGAAACAAGAATTGAAGAACATTAAAGACATTCCGGAAGTCTGCAACTTCCCAGACATCTTTCCAGAAGATATTTCAGGGATACCACCAAAACGCCAAGTTGAGTTCAGAATCGACTTAATTCCCGGAGCTACCCCAGTAGCAAAATTGTCTTACCGTCTAGCTCCAGCCGAGATGCAGGAACTGTCCAGTCAATTGAACGAGCTACTAAGCAAAGGCTTCATCAGACCGAGCTTCTCACCATGGGGAGCACCAGTCCTATTTGTGAAGAAGAAGTACAGATCTTTTCGCATGTGCATCGATTACCGGGAGCTGAACAAACTCACAATCAAGAACCGATATCCCCTACCACGCATAGACGATTTGTTCGACCAACTACAGGGAAGAAGCTACTTCTCAAAAATCGATCTAAGATCTGGTTATCACCAACTGCGATAGCTGGAAGAAGACATCCCCAAAACGGCATTCCAAACACGCTATGGTCACTATGAGTTTGTAGTGATGCCCTTTGAATTGACAAATGCACCAGCGGTGTTCATGGACTTGATGAACCGAGTATGTCATCCCTTCCTGGATAAATTCATGATCGTGTTCATAGATGATATACTCATCTATTCAAGAAGCAAGGAAGAACACATCCAACACCTCCACCAAGTCTTGGAAACATTGAGGTCAGAAAAGCTATACGTAAAATTTTCGAAGTGCGAGTTTTGTATTCAGGAAGTAGATTTCCTAGGTCACGTAGTAAGCAAAGAAGGGACACACATGGATCCTTCCAAGATCAAAGCAATAGAGAATTGGACGACTCCAAGAACCCCAACAGAAATCCGACAATTTTTGGGACTCGTCGGGTATTACCGAAGGTTCATACAAAACTTTTTGAAGATTGCTAAGACTCTTACCACCCTAACTCAGAAGAGTGTGACTTTCGACTGGGGAGAACAACAAGACATCGCGTTTCAAACACTAAAGCGAGCATTATGTAGTGCACCCATCCTAACCTTACCAGAAGGAACGGAGGACTTCGTGGTCTATTGTGATGCATCAAACCAAGGACTTGGGTGTGTTCTAATGCAACGAGGGAAGGTCATCGCCTACGCCTCAAGAAAACTAAAGACACACAAATTAAACTAAACGACACACGATCTCAAGCTAGGAGCAGTCATTTTCGCTCTAAAGATATGGAGACACTATCTCTACGGCACAAAATGTAAAATCTTCACCGATCATAAAAGCCTCCAGCATATCCTCAACCAGATAGAACTCAACATGAGACAAAGACGGTGGGTAGAAGTACTAAATGATTATGAATGCGAAATTCGATATCATCCCGGAAATGCTAACGTGGTGGCTGATGCACTCAGCCGAAAGGAATACTCGGGCAGCCGAGTGAAGTCTCTAACTATGAAAATCCATTCACACCTGTCTGCGCAAATCAAGGAAGCCCAAAGTGAAACCTTGAAATCCGAGAATGTGACAGGGGAAGCCTTAAGGGGAATGGATAAGAATCTTGAAGTCAAGAATGATAGAGTTCGTTACTTCATGGATCGGATCTGGACACCGAAGTTGGGGGGATTCAGAGAAGTCGTCATGAACGAAGCCCATAATACACGATACTCCATACATCCCGGCTCCGATAAGATGTATTTGGACCTTAAGAAACTGTACTAGTGGCCGAACATGAAAGCCGAAATTGCTACCTACGTGAGCAAATGTCTGACGTGCACCAAAGTCAAGGTGGAATACCAAAAGCCCTTGGGATTCTTACAACAACCAGAAATACCCGAATGGAAGTGGGAGCGGTTAACCATGGATTTCATAACCAAATTACCCAAGACGGCAAGCGGACTCGACACCATCTAGGTGATCGTCGACAGGTTAACTAAGTCCGCGCACTTCCTACCAATTCAAGAAACGGATAAATTGGAGAAGCTAACTAGAACATACCTCAGGGAGATTGTACGGTTGCATGGTGTGCCAATATCCATTATCTCGCACCGAGATAGTAGATTCACCTCAAGGTTCTGGCAGCCGCTGCAAAGATCTCTAGGAACGAGACTAGACATGAGTACTGCGTATCACCCACAAACTGACGGCCAGAGTGAGAGAACCATACAAACCCTAGAAGATATGCTGAGAGCTTGCGTAATCAATTTTGGCAAGGAATGGGACACCCATTTACCATTGGTCGAGTTTTCTTACAATAATAGCTACCACACTAGCATCAAGGCTGCCCCATTCGAAGCCCTCTACGGCCGTAAGTGCAGATCACCTCTGTGCTGGGCTGAAGTGGGTGACACACAGCTAGCAAGAGGACAAGCAACATACAACACTCTCACTAGGCCAGAAATCATAAGGGAAACTACGGAGAAGATTTTTCAGATCCGGCAACGGCTGATGGCATCAAGAGACAGACAAAAGAGTTATGCGGATAAAAGACGGAAACCCTTGGAATTCCAGGTTGGAGACCGTGTCCTACTAAAAGTCATGTCCTGGAAAGGATTAATACGTTTTGGAAAGCGTGGGAAACTGAACCCAAGGTACATTGGACCATTCGAGATCCTTGCCAGGATCGGTCCGGTGGCTTACAAACTTCGATTACCTCAGGAACTCCACAACGTACACCCTACCTTTCACGTATCAAACCTAAAGAAGTGCTTATTCGATGAGACCCTTGTCGTCCCTCTGGACAAAATTGCAATAAATGAGAATCTCCAATTCGTAGAAGAACCAATAGAGATCATGGATCGGGAAACTAAAAGAACTAAACAAAGCCGCATACCTATTGTAGAGGTCTGCTGGAACGCCAAGCGAGGACATGAATACACCTGGGAACGCGAGGATCAGATGAAACAAAAGTACCCGTATCTATTTCCTAACACGTAAACTCTGTCTTAGATTAAATTTCGGGACGAAATTCCTCTAACGGGGGGATGATGTGACAACCCTATATTTTTCCAAAGCAATGTAACACTCAAAAGTCAAATACAGCGAAACTATTTGGAATCAACGAAATTAGCCTAAAAAATAAAGTGTTCAATAATCTAAATTGGGATGCATCAAATGTTAGATATCGTGCCAAGGTTTCCAAAAACATAAAGAACATTCGAAACCGAGATATAATGAAGAAATTATGACCACTCAAATATTCACGACATACCCGGTAAAACATTATTTACCGTAAAAAATGAAATTCCAATAAAATGCATTTTTAACCTTAAGTATCTAAACAAAAGTCGTAGAGTTCGTTAATCCGTAAACGTACATAAAAAGATCGCCCAAATTGGACCTCGTATGAAGAAGTTACGAATTTTCTAAGTTTCGTAACACTAGTAGAGAGCTAAAAACTCAAATTAAAGATCGAACGATATTTAGCTAACGCAACCTAAACGAGAGTTGAAGGTCTCCACAACAGGAGTAAGATAATAAAAAGACAAGCGAAAACAGACGTTGGATAAAGAAGTTATGAGTTTTTAACGGACTTTAGCAGTCCTGGCCTATTAAAAACATAGTATTAAAAATAAATTCAAAACTAGCCGATGGAGTCTAAATGAAAGTTGTAGAGCATAGTCTCACCTACGCGTGGATATAAAGAACGCGAAAAATAGAGCCCGTACGCGAAAGTTACGGAATTTAGAAGATTGAAGTCGGAATTACACCCAACGTAATTCAAGAGTACGCACAGCGTACTCAGGTGCAGGGTCGAGTCCCATTGGCTGCAAGCTCTACGCCTAGATAGACCCGAGTCGTAAGCCATGCCGCAAACTTACGCCCAGCGTAACGTGTACGCTCAGCGTACTCACGCCTTCAACCCTATAAATAGAGGGCATGAACTCCAGATTTTGGCACACTTTTCTCAAACTCTCACCCATTTTCACACACTTGTAAGCACCAAAGGCCATCCCAACACCCTCGATTCCACACCCGAGCCCCCGACGAAGGTTTTACGTTACCGAGATCCCCGAGGAGCTCGAAGACGCAGCTTTCCACAGTTGAAGTTCTACCCGACTGAAGTCTCACTCTCTTCAAACCGAACAAGTGAGTTCATACCCCTACTTTTCAAGTCTTTTCATGTTTTAGGGGGGGGGGATACAAGTACAATACAAGAAAACGTATCATTTTATGTAAATATAAATACAACATCTATCTTATTATTATTCGATACCAACATCTTACTTTACGTATAAAGTTTAGTATTTCACTAAGTTATTTTCACCAAATGGAACATACTTTCAGAAAAACTATAATGGGTATAGTTTGCGAGTTATTTATACATTATTACGTATACATCTTTAAAAACGAATTACTTTCACCTAAAGTGAAATAAAGACTTTCTTATCATAAATCTATTTATACTAAGTGATGTGAGATATTCAACTTCAACGTACTCTTAAGTATGCATTTCAAGTCCTGTATTATAAGCCATAATCTCTTGGAAGGAGAACGTGATACTTGTGTATAGATCTATACGGGATTGTCAACCCCGCATCTAAACTGTTAGCTACAGTTAAACTGGCAGGTCTGGGGTGACAAATGTCATAACACCACAACACCTGAAGAATGTTGTTACAGATAGTCTGTGTCAATAGTATGGTTATAAGACTCACACGAAAGTATAAAAACAAACTTGGTTTACGAGACTCATATATGCATTCAGTATTTACATCATATTGAGTACAAAATTCATCTTTATCATTTAAGTATGAAAGATACCAACTTTGGGAACTTTTCAAACTACATGTGGAAAATATTGGTTTTTCTGGAAACTACGTGCATCTATTTTCTTCCAAAAAGACATACTTTTTTCAGTACAAAAACTCTTATGAACTCACCAACTTTATTGCTGACACTTTTTCGAAACCACTTATATTTCTTAGGGAATCAGTAATACAGGTAACTACCAGCTTTTGAAGAAGGAACGCTAAGGCGTTTATTATCAAACATTTGAAATCATCATATTGTAATATTCTTTTGGAAATATGTATAACGCAACAATGTACGTTTTTTTATATATATGATGGTTGTGTTACTTTATTCAATTGTTATGGTACTACGTGAAGTCATCCACCCTCGAATGTTTCCGCCATTCTGGTTAGGGGGTGTGACAATGTCCTCATTGGACTTTTGGAGTTTGGAAGTCATTGTTGCCAGCATGATGCAATGGACTTTTGTGGCATCACGCTCGTGGGCCTCAAAAGCAATGATCTCTTCAGGAGCAACAATGTTCATGTCGATCTCCTTCAGCTCTTTATCTAGGACATACTCTTTGTCCTCAAAACGGGTGAGCATTCTAATGTTACGGATCCAATCGTTGAAATTGTTTCCGTCGAATATCACCCTCCCACACAAGTTCATGAGTGAGAAAGAGCCGGAGTAACTCGATCCAGAAGCATTGTTGTTGTTCATGTTCGATATCTGAAAAGGAAAGAACAAAGTTTGATTAGAAATGAATCCCTAATTAAACACCCAAAATGAGAAATTAGGGCTAGGATCCAACAACATTATTTACACATTAGAAAAGGGATCTCGTAATCTAACATGCAAATAACTTGAAGGTAAGTGAATGACGACTCACTAATTCTCCATCATGAAAAACGAAAAGAAGATTAAGTTTTTTATGTATTGAAAACTCCTAGATTCTTTTGATATTCATTGAACCTTTCAATGGCATGTTTAAATCTCGATACGCCCCTCAAGTTTGTGACTGGGATGCCGAGGATCACAAAGCGGGTGTGAATAACCATGCAAATGTACATGGTGCCCTCATTGTTATAGTCACCTATTCGATGTGCCGGTTGATCTCACACGCTCCATCGAACTATGACAAACAATGAGTCACCCTTTGCCACCTTTGCTTAGACCCAATTAGTGTGTCGGTTAACCACACACACTCCACTAACATCTTAGCAAGGGTACAAAGTGTAATTTTATGGGATTGCATCAATTCACTTTGCCTAAAGTAACT
The DNA here is from genome assembly GCF_051521515.1 of Lactuca serriola. Classification (NCBI taxonomy): domain Eukaryota; kingdom Viridiplantae; phylum Streptophyta; class Magnoliopsida; order Asterales; family Asteraceae; genus Lactuca; species Lactuca serriola. Next base: position 318,948,060 of record NC_136412.1, read on the forward strand.
AAGATCGGGAATTTAAAAAAAAAACGTTTAGTCACCTTAATAATTCATTATACTTAATAATGAGAAAAGGTTGTCATATCCTAGTCGTTCGGCTAACGATCCTCCACCAATCAAGAAAGCAGTGGGTGAGAGTGGACACCCATTAAATGGCCATTTTATAGGCCATAACCTTATACCCCCTCTTTGAGATTGGCTTCGTGATTGAGGCCTACTAACGGTAAGACTAGCATTTTAGGTTATATATATATATATATATATATATATATATATATATATATATATATATATATATATATATATTAATCTTATAGTATTTTAAAATATAAGGTTGAATTTTAAACTTGTAAAATCCTAGGGTTTGAAATTTAAATAGTTCAAATTAAACATTTTAATCAAAAAATTTTAATTTCAAAACTTATGGACAAGTTTTGAACTTTTCAAAACAAAAGGATCAAATAGCAAATACTTTTTGAATTAAACAATTAATTTAATAATTATCTAAATTTGAACTAATCCATTTTATTTACAAGATAATTCATTAAATAAATTAAATAATCAAATATTATCACATAATTAATTTATTATTTAAATAAATAGTAATTAACTTTTAATTTGATAAGGATAATCATAGCAAATATATAAAATTTAGATTTTATAATTCAAAAACAATTTTGGTAATTATCCAAACATAAAATCAGAAGAATCCCCATAATAAGGAAGCAAATGCTTTACATTTAAAACATCAGAACAACGAATCTGGCTTGGCAACTGTAGACGGTAAGCATTGGAATTAATCTTCTCCACAATCTCCACCGGTCCAATCCTCTTAACTGACAGCTTGTTGTACTCACCAACTGAAAAACGATCTTTAATCAAAACAGCCCAAACAAAGTCACCTACTTCAAAATCATCTTGTCTGCGTTTTTTATCTGCATCTTGCTTGTACTTGGAGTTAGCTCGAACCAAGTTGTCATGAACAGCCTTATGAACATCATGCAGTCCTCCAACAAAATCCTGCACTTTCTTTGGAACAACCCTAGAAACAGGAAGTGACATCAAATCAAGTGGTCCCCGTGGCTAAACAGAATAAACCACCTAGAATGGACTATATCCAGTACTTCGGTTCATAGCATGATTATGAGCAAACTCAACTTGACAAAGCTTCTGAACCCAGGTCTTCACATGATCACCCACTAAACACCACAAAAGATTACCAAGGGATCGATTGAAAACCTCTGTTTGGCCATCCGTTTGAGGATGATATGAACTACTAAAATTGAGCTGAGTGTTCACCATTTTCCATAGGCTGCGCCAAAAATGACTCAAAAACCTAGTGTCTCGATCTGAAACAATAGAAGACGGCAATCTATGCAAACGGTAGACGTCTCGAAAGAATAACTTGGCCACATTAACTGCATCCGTCATCTTTTTGCAAGGAATAAAGTGCACCATCTTAGAAAAATGATAAAAAAACCACAAATATTGAATCATTTCCCCGTTGAGTATGTGGTAAACCCAACACAAAATCCACGCTGATATCTACCCAAGGTTGTGATGGAACAGGCAAAGGCATATAAAGTCCTGCATTGGTAGATGTGCCCTTTGACACCTGACAGATTCGACACCGTTTAAGATATCTATCCACCTCCTTGCGCATTGTAGGCCAAAAATAAGATGATTTTACCAACTATAAAGTGCGATATCGGCCAACATGACCTTCACCATGCAGCTCCCTAATGATTTGAAGGCGGAGACTAGAATCAGGGATGCACAATTGATTGCCTTTGAACAGGAAACCTTCATGCAGTAGAAAATCAGACATCTGTCCAGATAGTGTACCCTGCAGAACAACAAAAAAGTAAGGATCAACCGTTAGCTACTCCATGAGGACATCCATCCTCGGCACATCAACCCTCATGGAAACTAGCAAATTACTCCTCCGACTCAATGCATCAGCCACCCGATTTGACATTCCAGACTTGTGTTTCACCACGAAAGTGAATTTTTCTAAGAATGACATCCACCTCCAATGTTTGTGTGACACCTTATCATGATTGCGAATATGTCTTAATGAATCATGATTTGTGAACAAAACAAATTCCTTATGAAATAGATAATGGTGCCAATGCTTTACAGCTTGGACCAATGCAGAGAACTTAACATCATAAGTGCTGTAACGCAGCTTTGGCCCCGTCAACTTCTCACTAAAATAGGCAATCGGTCGTCCTCCTAGACTTAGAAGTGCTCCAATCCCAACCTTGGAAGCATCCGTGTTTAATTCAAACACTTGAGAAAAGTCTAGCAATATAAGAATCGGTGATGTAGTAAGCTTCTCTTTTACTAATTGGAAAGCTGATTCTGCTGCTTCGGTCCAAGTAAAGGTCTTCCCTTTCATACAATCAGTCACCGGTGCCATAATAGAGCTAAAGTTTGGAATAAACCTCTTATAGAATGAAGCAAGGCCATGAAATCTTCGAACTTCAGTGATGGTAGTTGGAGTTGGCGATTGGCTGACAACTTCTACTTTAGACTCGTCCACCAATATTCCTTCCCCAGAAAAAACATACCCTAAGAACAAGACTTTAGGAACCATAAACACACTTTTCTTCATAGTTGCATACAAACTATCTTGTCGAAGTATAGTCAAAACCTGCCTCACATGGTTGACATGCTCACCAAAAGTAGCACTGTAAATAAGTATGTCATCAAAATAAACGACTACAAATTTACCAATAAAGGGCGTGAACAACTGGTTCATCACACGCATAAATGTACTAGGAGCGTTTGATAAACCGAAAAGCATCACCATCCACTCATACAATACTTCATGAGTCTTGAAGGTAGTCTTCCACTCATCCCTAGGCCTAAGTCGAATCTGATAGTACTCGCTTTTCAAGTCCAGTTTCGTAAAGATAAAGGCACCGCTAATCTGGTCAAGTAGGTCATCAAGTCGAGGAATTGGAAATCTGTACCTCACCGTGATCTTATTGATGGCGCGACTAACAAGACACATACGCCAAGTACCATCCTTTTTAGGAGTCAACAAAGTAGGAACAACACACAGGCTCATGCTCTCCCTAAGATGACCTTTTGAAATCAAGTCCTCCACCTATTGTCGCAACTCCTCATGCTCTCCGGGACTCAATCTGTAATGTGGCCTATTAGGCAACTGAGGTCCTGGTTGTAAATCAATATGATGCTAGATGTCATGTAAAGGTGGCAAAACATCATGTAATTCATTAAGGAAAACATCAGCGAATTCCTTGAGCGGAGGAACCATAGCCTCAGGAATTTCAACCTCCTTAGCGACTTCCTTCCCGAGCAATACAAAAATTTCACCTTCCGCCTCCAACTCGTCTTCAAACTGAGTACGGGTCAGTAGAGTACCTGAAGGTCTCGGAACTGGCTCCTTTGGCTTACTGGGAACCAATGTTATCTTCACACCACCAAACAAGAAACTATAAGTATTAGTCCGCCCGTTATGATCTATGTTACGATCATACTCCCAAGGTCTGCCCAACAACAAATGACAAGCATCCATAGCAACCACATCACACCACACATCATATTTATATGTGGTACCAACAGAAAATTAAACAAGGGCTCGTTTAGATACAGTAACCTCGCCACCCTTCTTAAGCCACTGTAGCTTGTAAGGCTTAGGGCGATTTTCTGCTTTCAAATCCAACTTTTGAACTGCTTCTTCAGATATAAGGTTATCACAACTTCCTGAATCAATAACAAAAGTACAAACGTTTCCCAAAATAGTACATGTCGACTGAAAGATGTTGTGTTTGAGCCAATCATCACCAACAACTTTTGGTGTAAAACAAGACCGCCTTACCACCAAATTTACCCCCACATCTCCAGTTACAACTTCCTATTCGTATTGATGCTCTTCGTCATACATAGGGATCTTCGTAATTTTCAACAGCATCATCATTTTGCCAATCATCTTGCTCAACAAACAAATGACGTTTTATGACCTTCTTGCACTTTGATTGTCGGTGACCTGTCTCCTCACAACTAAAACACTTCAAGTTGCTACTAATAGTTGTCCTAGGATTTGGTCCAACACTGTTAGATGTCAGTCTATGTTGATTAGGCACAACACGGGGTACCATACCACCCATCCTGGAACTTCCTCCAATATTGGCAGTTGAAGACGAACCGCCCACCCGACGACTTTGTTTCTCAAAAGCCAACGCCCGTTGGTGTGCTTTAGAAATAGATACCGAGTCAAACATATTTACAGAGACCATGATTTGGACCCGTAGACCCCCAATATATAGAGCAACGAGTTGTTCCTTTGTCTCCTGGATATCGTTTCGGGAAATAAATTGGTAGAACTCAGTTGTGTAATCCTCAACTGATTTGGCATCCTGCTTCAGATTTTGCAACCGTTGGTACATCAACCTTTGAAAATTATAGGGTAGGAAGTTGGATCGTAAACACTTCTTCATCTTCCTCCAAGTCACGACCTTTGACTTTCTGATCCTGTCTCGTGTCACTTTCAGTTGTTACCACCATGCAGATGACCTACCACGTAGCCTGGTAGCAATCAATGACACTCTTTTGTTTTCAGGGACTTCTTTGAACTGAAAAACTTCCTCTAAAGTAGCCAACCAGTCGATGAACCCCTCCAGATTCAAACTGACCCCGTAGGATTCTAGGACATCAATTCTCATTCCGGCCTCCCAACGCCTATTTTCACCTCTATGATCACGTGTAACGCCCGTAGATCAGGGCTAGTCAATTTAGAGACGATAGGCGTCAAAAATGAATTTTTGATGAAAGATTATTTAGAATGAATAATCTTAACTAAGTTGTAGTATATGTTACAAGGATTCCGTACATATAAAGAACGCCGAAATCCGAGTTATAACGAAGAAGTTATGACCTGTCGAAGTTCCGCGACAGAAGCGGCACGAAACAGCGCGACGTAAAAAGTGAATTTACATTAGAGTGATATTTAGCCTTAGCAATCTAAATGAAAGTCGTATAATACGTTAAACCATGAGCGTGCATAAAAAGAACGCCCAAATCTGACTTCGTATGAGGAAGTTATGATTTTTCTAAGTTTCGACTTAGCGGTATGCAGCCCGAATACTCGATTTGAGATCAAGTGGTTTATAGCCGAAACAATCTAAACGAGGACCGAAGATCTCGTTAATTGTAGTGAAACGATGAAAAGATAGGTGAAAACGGACGTCGGATAAAGAAGTTATGATTTTATAACGGAGTTTTCCTGTCCCGGCCTACTAAAAATAAATAATAAAAATAAAGTCAAAATTAGCCTACAGAGTCTAAACGAAAGTTGTAGAGCGTGGTCTCACCTTCGCGTGGATATAAAGAACGTCGAAAACGGAGTTCGTATGAAGAAGATATGAATTTTTGAAGTTTATTAAAGAATTAATAATTAAATTTAATTATTAAATCCCGGCATTATCCGAAGGGGAGTCACCGGGCATATCCGAAGTACGCCCAGCGTACTGCTGTACGCCCCGCGTACAGCGAAGCATGACGATCTTCGCACCCGAGTTCTTCGGATGACGCATGCAGTGACGATTTCGGAGCCTTACGCTCCGCGTAACGCAGTATGCCCCGCGTACTCCGAGGCTCCAGCCTCCTATAAATATGATGCGAGGGTTCCGGGCTTATTTGCTCATTTCTCCTCGTTTTTGTGCCGAAGCTCTGCATGTAAACCCCCGAAGCCATCCCGACACCCCGGATCTCATATCCAAGTTAAGAAGGAAGTTTTACGCTCCCGAGATCCCGTGAAGTGCGATTCCCGAGCCGAAGCTCTGCCCGCGAGAAGTCCGGTTTTTGTGGAGATCTTCCAGATCTACCGAAGAATACTACTTTTGCAAGTCGTAGTGCTGTCTGATCATCTTCTGATCAAGTGAGTGTATACTACCTTTCATAAACACGATAATAATACAAGTATGGTTCGAGTGTATTAAGTATATTGCTGTTTATATGTGTGGGTGTGTAGTTACTTTCTTCTAACACATAAACATGAAGTATTTGTTATAAAATAGGTGTTATGTGTTTATATATTGTTGTTTATTTGAGATGAGTGTGGAATAGATGTTTTATATAGTTTTTAAATGAGTTAAACTGTATATGTATTTTATATCTACAAATATGTTGGGTAGAACATGAGTAGATGAGATAGTTGGTATGTGATAAAATGATGAGGTATCAAAAGATGATTAAGAATGATATTGGTAGATGCACCAATTAAAGAAGGTCATAAAACTAGCAGATGCGCTTGAGAATAATATCGGTAGATGCACCAAGTTGTGAATGTCGTGATCTTGGCAGATGCGCCAAATAGAGATTGTCATAATAATAGCAGATGCGCTTATAGGGTAATCTTGGCAGATGCGCTTATAAGATAATGTCGGTAGATGCGCCTAAAAGAGAATGTCATAAACCTAGCAGTCGCGCCTCATAGTGTATGACGTAATCCTGGCAGAGGCGCTTAAAGGATAATGTTGGCAGATGCGCCTTATGTAGCAATGGAAGTTTGTGTAAATTCCTTCGGTCAATCCTTAGGAATGAATGAATGACGAGTAGTTGAATTCCTAGGGTAAAATCCTAAGAAAGATAATAGGGATGAGTAATTGAGTTGATTGTTTGATGGTTGAATATAATAATTATATTATTGTGGGTTGAAAACCCTATATGCTCACCAGGCTCCCAAGCCTGACCCACTCAGTTTTCTTTGCATTACAGGCAATGGCACAAGAGTATAAGTTGGTGGACTTGACGAGAGATTTTGGATTATAGGCCAGTAGTTATGAATAACTGTTGTAAGGTCTATTTTATATTGTTTATGCTTTTAGTCTGTATCGGAACATGACATCCCGAGGTTTTATTATTTAATGAAAATACATTCTCTTTGAGAAACGTTTTGATAAATGGTTGTCATATTTTATTTTGGGAACAAATTCCGCAACCGTTTTCTTTAAACGATCACTCTGATTTATAAAAAAAAGCATAAACAAATCGGTCTTTTCTGGCCGTGAAAATGGGGATGTCACAGTTGGTATTAAAGCATTAGTTTAAGCGAACTAGGAATTTGTAGGATTTCTAGACTTAAACTTAGAATGCTAAGTAATGGTTGTGAGGAGTTTGTCTAAGATATGTTAGGTAGTACACCTAAATTGACACAAGCACTAGTTTATTTTAGGAATGATACCTAAAATGCTCTTATGTGCAAATTTTTTTGTGTGATAGCTATATTGATGCTATTATTTGTTTGGATCTATGGTCTGTTGCCGACCGGATCTGGAAACCTTATGTGTGTAGGATTCTAAGCGTACGTCTACAATATTAGAACTAGCATGTAAATGTTTCGGAGTGATAAGGATGATTTGAATATCTATCGTGATTGAGGATCTAATTTCACCTTATTCGGTGTATAGATCAAAAATTGTGAGAACAAGAAGTGGAGTTGGAAATGCTGATGAAAACAGGAATCAACCACCAGTGATTGAGCAAATACCTGTCGTAGCAGCATCACCTGAGCCAATAACCATGGCTGGTGTGCAAATGATGATTCAAACAATGTTGGATCGTCAGATGGATGAAACTAGGCGGTTGCTTCAACAAAATCGTGAAGAACTGTCAATTCGTGTGGAAGAGCCCGAATTAAATGAAGGGCACTCGAAAGGTGGAAACTTCAGTGGGTCTGTTGGTCAAGCCAACCCACCGATAGTTAGGCAAAACAACCATGATGAAAGGAATGATGGAATGGGATGCAAGTATAAGGATTTTCTGACTTGCGAACCATCGACCTTCATTGGAAAGGAGGATCCGATCGGAGTTATGGATTGGATATCGGAAATGGAGCTAGCCTTCATGACGTGTGGTTGCAGAGGCAAGTTGCAGACCACTTTCGCAGTATGTCAGTTCAGGGGTGGGGTTGTTCGTTGGTGGAACACTTTGGGGAAGATCCTAAGTCCTAATGAGCCACTGCAACTGACCTGGGCAGAGTTCTTGGTGCAATTCAAGCGCAAGTTCTGCTCGGCCCAAAACCTGCTAGAGTTGGAGAACAAATTTCTTATATTGAAGAAGGGCAGCATGTCAGTGGATGAATACACTAATTCCTTCACAGACAAGATGGAGTTTGCTTTGCACATCGTCCCAGACAAACTGACAAAAGTCGATTGGTACGCAAAGGGACTCCCTTGGGAGTATGCGGTGCCAGTGCGTCAGGCACCTACTTTAGAGGCAGCTATTTGGGCTGCCAAGTCTGTTGAGAATATGATCAAGGGGAGGACTGACAGTAAGGTTGAAGTTGGCGAGAAGAGAAAGTTAGAAGGAACTTCAGGTTCTAATGAGAAAAGAAAATTCTCGAAGTCTGGAGGAGGAGGAAGGGATGAGGCAAGGTGGTGCGATAAGTGCAAGAAGAAGAACTCAGGAAAATGTGGCTTGGAGGTGACATGTTTCAAGTGTGGAAAGCATGGGCACTACGCCGATGAATGTATTTTCAACAAAAAGGTGTGTTACGAATGTAAAGAAGAGGGGCACTTCAAGCAAGACTGCCCAAGGAAAAATCAAGCAGCAAGGCTAGAGGCGCCGCCAAAGCTAAAGGCAAGAGCATTTCAAATGATCCTTGATGAAGCAGATGGCAATGCAAGGAATCAGGAATGAGGATTTTATATCCAAAGATCAAGTTATAAAGTAGCGATATGAAAAGTAACATGTGGTGTAGCCTATTAGAGGCATAGTATAGGGTGAACTTGAAATTTTGTGTAATCGTTTCAAGGAATTAATATAAACCCTAGTTTTGCTAACTGATGTGTTGAATGATTGTCTGATTTTCTTGTATGGTGACTTGGTCGACTACGGGACAATACTTGGGACGAGTATGAGTAGGTGTGAAAGGTAGTAGATGCATATACTACCGGAAACACAGGACTCACACTTGGATCATGGAAAGTCACAAGGTTACCAAGAAGCTAGTGATTGATTCCGTTTTGTTTAAGTGTGTCATTACCTTTATTTCGGTAGTGACTAGTAAAATGTTTCTTGTTCCGACCCTAGTGGTCATATTTAAATTTGAGTTCGACTACGAGGGGTATGTTACGTGGTCTAGAGGACCAAGTTAGATGTAATATCTGACTTAAGTCAGAAGGTTGAAGTTAATGCGATTGATAGTGTCGCGCTCGTTGTTAAATGAAGTTTGTAGGTAGAAATGCTACATGTTGAAATGTGATTATATCACATTAGAATATGAAGGAAGGTATATTCCATTTTGGAATTTAACTCTAAGAGACCTGAGTCTAAGCATTGGATCATTCAATTAGAGGTCAGTAGAGCACGACCCATCAGTTTGTTACAATAGATAAAGGAAAGTATTTATCCTGAGAAGAAGAAGGAGTCCATAATAACGACTTATTTGGTAACTTGAGGGTTACGATTGAAAGTACAACATAGTACGATAAGCAGATGCAAGATTGGGCATCGTCTGCGGTCAAGAAAGACATAAAGTTAAATACTCTTTCGAGGAAACATAGAATTTACGGTTATTACCTAGGATGAAGAGATAGTGTATGGAATCATTGTACAAGTTCTATTTTCGTTGATGATTCCGGGACGTAATCATCCTAAGGGGGAGATAATTGTAACGCCCGTAGATCAGGGCTAGTCAATTTAGAGACGATAGGCGTCAAAAATGAATTTTTGATGAAAGATTATTTAGAATGAATAATCTTAACTAAGTTGTAGTATATGTTACAAGGATTCCGTACATATAAAGAACGCCGAAATCCAAGTTATAACGAAGAAGTTATGACCTGTCGAAGTTTCGCGACAGAAGCGGCACGACACAACGCTAGAGTGATATTTAGCCTTAGCAATCTAAATGAAAGCCGTATAATACGTTAAACCATGAGCGTGCATAAAAAGAACGCCCAAATCTGACTTCGTATGAGGAAGTTATGATTTTTCTAAGTTTCGACTTAGCGGTATGCAGCCCGAATACTCGATTTGAGATCGAGCGGTTTATAGCCGAAACAATCTAAACGAGGATCGAAGATGTCGTTAATTGTAGTGAAACGATGAAAAGATAGGTGAAAACGGACGTCGGATAAAGAAGTTATGATTTTATAACGGAGTTTTCCTGTCCCGGCCTACTAAAAATAAATAATAAAAATAAAGTCAAAATTAGCCGACGGAGTCTAAACGAAAGTTGTAGAGCGTAGTCTCACCTTCGCGTGGATATAAAGAACGTCGAAAACGGAGTTCGTATGAAGAAGATATGAATTTTCGAAGTTTATTAAAGAATTAATAATTAAATTTAATTATTAAATCCCGGCATTATCCGAAGGGGAGTCACCGGGCATATCCGAAGTACGCCCAGCGTACTGTTGTACGCCCCGCGTACAGCGAAGCATGACGACCTTCGCACTCGAGTTCTTCGGATGACGCATGAAGTGACGATTTCGGAGCCTTACGTCCCGCGTAACGCAGTACGCCCCGCGTACTCCGAGGCTCCAGCCTCCTATAAATAGGATGCGAGGGTTCCGGGCTTATTTGCTCCTCCTCGTTTTTGTGCCAAAGCTTTGTGTGTAAACCCCCGAAGCCATCCCGAAACCCCGGATCTCATATCCAAGTTAAGAAGGAAGTTTTACGCTCCCGAGATCCCGTGAAGTGCGATTCCCGAGTCGAAGCTCTGCCCGCGAGAAGTCCGGTTTTTGTGGAGATCTTCCAGATCTACCGAAGAATACTACTTCTGCAAATCGTAGTGTTGTCTGATCATCTTCTGATCAAGTGAGTGTATACTACCTTTCATAAACATGATAATAATACAAGTATGGTTCGAGTGTATTAAGTATATTGTTGTTTATATGTGTGGGTGTGTAGTTACTTTCTTTTAACACATAAACATGAAGTATTTGTTATAAAATAGGTGCTATGTGTTTATATATTGTTGTTTATTTGAGATGAGTGTGGAATAGATGTTTTATATAGTTTTTAAATGAGTTAAACTGTATATGTATTTTATATCTACAAATATGTTGGGTAGAACATGAGTAGATGAGATAGTTGGTATGTGATAAAATGATGAGGTATCAAAAGATGATTAAGAATGATATTGGTAGATGCACCAATTAAAGAAGGTCATAAAACTAGCAGATGCGCTTGAGAATAATATCGGTAGATGCACCAAGTAGTGAATGTCGTGATCTTGGCAGATGCCCCAAATAGAGATTGTCATAATAATAGAAGATGCGCTTATAGGGTAATCTTGGCAGATGCGCTTATAAGATAATGTCGGCAGATGCGCCTAAAAGAGAATGTCATAAACCTGGCAGTCGCGCCTCATAGTGTATGACGTAATCCTGGCAGAGGCGCTTAAAGGATAATGTTGGCAGATGCGCCTTATGTAGCAATGGAAGTTTGTGTAAATTCCTTCGGTCAATCCTTAGGAATGAATGAATGACGAGTAGTTGAATTCCTAGGGTAAAATCCTAAGAAAGATAATAGGGATGAGTAATTGAGTTGATTGTTTGATGGTTGAATATAATAATTATATTATTGTGGGTTGAAAACCCTATATGCTCACCAGGATCCCAAGCCTGACCCACTCAGTTTTCTTTGCATTACAGGTAATGGCACAAGAGTATAAGTTGGTGGACTTGACGAGAGATTTTGGATTATAGGCCAGTAGTTATGAATAACTGTTGTAAGGTCTATTTTATATTGTTTATGCTTTTGGTCTGTATCGGAACATGACATCCCGAGGTTTTATTATTTAATGAAAATACATTCTCTTTGAGAAACGTTTTGATAAATGGTTGTCATATTTTATTTTGGGAACAAATTCCGCAACCGTTTTCTTTAAACGATCACTCTGATTTATAAAACAAAGCATAAACAAATCGGTCTTTTCTGGCCATGAAAATGGGGATGTCACATCACGCCTTGGCCGCCTTTCTAGATCGTCTTCAGAATATGAACCGTCACTGCCGCCGAATGGGTTCCCAAACTCACCATCTTCCACTTGAGAATGAGTTCGAGACCTTTGCCCTCCTCAATTCATCAGTTCAACCATCCTATCAGTCAGTTGGTCAACCATTTAATCCATCCTCTCCTCCATTTGTGCCATAATACATTCTTCTAGTTCTTGCTCATGAACATTAGCGGGTGTCCTGTTTCTCCTCGAAGGCATGTTGAACCAGGAATTCGGCTCTGATACCAACTGATGCAGCACACAAAACGACACAAAGATAACCAAGAATGAACCTGTTGATTCTAAAAGAATAGTCAGGACAATCTCTTCAAAACCACGTTGATTCTATGAATACCGTGGGATTGGCATCAAAATCTGGGTTAACACGCACATAATTTGGGGGAAAATCGAAAGTTCATAAAATTGATGATCGACTGTCCAGATTACATCAAAAATAGTTATATAAGAAGCAGAAATTAAAATGAAACCCTAAAAGTCCATGGGCCAAATACAAACCCAAAAAGAAAACCCAAAAATTAAGAAAAAATAAGAAAATTGTTCATAACTCCATTTAGAAAGCGATTTCTGGACTCAAAAATGGGTAAGTCCCCTTAGGGTACTTATTTGGATATGATCCTTGCTCCATGCTTCGATTTGACTTGTCATAGGCCCAAAACGGAGATTCATAGCCAAAGTTATGGCCATTTCAGTGAAGCCCCTTTAGTCACACGATCGTGGGCCTCTAGGAACACAAGGGCCCGATCCTCCACACTAGGGCCCGCATCAGAAGTCAAGAAAATCAAAGAAGGATGCAACAACTATTCATGAGAAACCTGTTCAGGAGCCTATGAAAAAGAAGTCTCCAAAGAAACAGACGAAGCCAGAAGAACAAGTTTCGACTATTTTGATTAAGCCGGTAGAGCCTGTTATTTATGAACAAGCAAAGCAAATCATTCCATCAAAATCTAGTGTCTTTCGAAGACTTAAGAAGAAGTCTAGTGGTTCACAAAAGTTTACAGATGGATCTTCTAGGTTTTCTCCTATCGTGGTTCGTAAACCACATCTTAATCAACAAGGGGTCCTTATTCGTGAGATTCCGACTCCTGTTTCTCCTTCATCAAAGAAACAAAGAGTTGAAGATATGGCCAAACATATTTCCAAGAAGAAGATAAAGAAACGAAAGTTGGTTCTTAAAGAGGAATCATCCGAAGGTGAGAAAGTGCCTAAAACACCCGAAGCAAACTCGTATCAAAGCAATTTCATCTCCTGAGAAGACAATTGTCATACCACCCGAAGTTTCGTTAACCAAGTCATTTAATGAGGAGGTTCGAACTTCAGACATCACTACAAACGTATCTAATACAGATGTAAATGTTAGTATGGGTGAAGGAGATTTAAATCAAAAAGCACCAAAATCTACTCAAGGTACTATTGTTATCCTTCCTATCGAAAATGTCACTAGTACCCTTGTTTCATTACCACCATACATCATTCCCAATCAATCTATCACTTCTTCACCCAATTTCACTCAAATACTTAATGAACCATTCACTACACTGTTTTCTTCCCAATCCACTAATCCACCAAAATCAGATGAGCCACCCAAACCTATTGAAGAATCTGACAATGAAGATATAGGATTTGGTGAAACTTTTGCAGATCTGAAATTTGATGAAGAAGAAGACAATTTTCCTGATCACATGCTAATGTCGATGAAGCAGTTTAAGATTCTGAATAAAAAGGTAAATTATGTTATTCAGTCTCAAGCTGATATGGGGAGAAGCCAATCCGTTTCAAGTTTGGAAATTTATTGGTTGTTAAAAGCATTTGAAGCCAGGATGGTTAGTAAATTTTCTAGAATGCATAAAGATTCATAATCTCGATTGTTGGAAAAGGTGGACCGTTCTGATCAGAATAATGAGTTACGTGTGAACTCTCAAGATTCGAAGTTTATGGGGGAGGTTAAAGAATTAAAACAAGTGGTAAAAGAACGTCATTCTTTGTTTATTCTTGATGTGAAGAAGGTCAGAGAAGATGTGAATTTTAAGCTTCGGGAGCTTCGTGAAGATATGGCAAAAGAGATTGCTAGTGTTCAGCAAGACTATGGATCTCTACATAAGAAGGTGGATATTATTTGTGATAGTCAAATTTTTGTGAACGTTATTTATTTGTTAAAATAATTGAAAGATTTTGTGGTCAACCTTGTTTCATGTTCGATTATTACCCTAGAATTCTTATCTCAGAAGTTTTTTCAGTTCGAAGTTGTTTTGCATAAACAATTGGCTCCATTGTCAAGAATCTCAAACCTTCTACCAACGGAGGCCCCACCTGTTACCACAGGGGTGCAAGGGGGAGAAAAAAAGGTTGGTAATGCGAAGGTTGGTGAGGTTTTTGATGAAGTTGTTAAGACTGTTGGGAAAATTTTTCAAACAACAAAGCCAATAGTCTCAAATGTTGGGCCAATTCCTTCAATGGTTGTTACCACGATGCCAATTACAAAGCCAATTTCTAAAGGAATTGTGATTGGTTCTTCTGCTGAAGGTGGTAGTAGTTCGAAGCCAAAGGATATTGTTCATTGTTCAGCAAGTAAAGACAAAGGGAAAACAATTATGGTTGAAAAGTCAAAAGAAGAAAAGAAAGTTGAAGCTGGAGCTGAAATGGAAAAGCTAAGAGTTATACAAAGTATAATGAGCCAACGTGCAAGTGATTTGTGACATCCCCGTTTTCACGGCCAGAAAAGACCGATTTTTTATGCTTTGTTTGAAAATCAGAGTAACATTTTAAATACAAGTGTTGCGGAATTTGTCCCAAAACAAAATATGATAAAGATTTATCAAAAGCATTCCTGTAGAAATGTATTTCATTAAAAAGACTCGGGATGTCATATTCGATACAGATCATAAGCATAAACAATACAACATAGGCCTTACTACATTATTCCGTATTTACAAGCCTAAAATCTCTAAATCTCTCATCCCAAGACATCACATCTATGCTCATGCGCCACTACCTGTAATACAAAAAATTGAGTGGGTCAGACTTGGGATCCTGGTGAGCACATAGGGGTTTCAACCCACAATAAATAAGTTTATTAACTTTGTCCCTAAAACATCTAACACAAGGGACCTAGTCTATTGACATTCATCGGGGTAACAACACATGCTTCGGGGATTCCTCAGCAATTCATGTCAAATAAAGCAACCATATGGGGGATGGAGTACTACTGGTAAACACACAGTTTAAATAAACAACTACAGGTTACGAGCCTGCTAGCGTTCCACTAGACTATCTAGCATAGTCTATGGTCATCATCTATACTCCACTAGATGATTGGATCATCAATAACATCTATAACGAGGCCTCTCATTATTTTATTTTGTCACACAGAAACTGTTACATCTACCCATGTTTTACCCAACACATTTTGTAGATACAAAATACATATACAGTTTAATTATTTAAAACGTGTATAAAATCGTTCATCCAGCATAGATAGCAAGTATACAGATAATATGCACACACAACACATAATTTATATAATATATTTCATATTTATGTATAAGCTGAAAGTAATTATGCACTCACCTGAAAGGTGGTGACTCTGTACTCAAACAGCGCTTCGTTATCTCAAAATAATTTTCCCTCAACAAAACCTAGTATCAATACCACTAGGGTTTAGTCTAACGTTAACCGTGACTAATTAATAGTCTAGCTATTATTATTATTATTATATAACCGTTAAACAACACTCTATATAACTCATAATAATAGCGCAATTAATTATTGTAAGGTCCTGATAATGTTACTATAATTAATTAGAAGCTATATTAAAATTTGTGTAGGCATAGCTCACTTACAGCGGGTTTTAAAGAAAACTAGGCTTTGCTCAGAGCAGCGCTTCAAAACCGAAAGATCCTTTTTCTCGGGACTCCGAGAGCCTCGGGGCTTCCTTTGGGTGCTATGGAGTTTCCCTTTTCGACGTTCTTGATATCCACACGAAGACGGGAAGGTACTCTACAACTTTCGTTTAGACTCCGTCGGCTAATTTTGGCTTTATTTTAAAAGTTATATTATTAACAGGCCGGGATATAATTGGTCCGTTAAAAATTCATAACATCTTCATCCAACATTTGTTTTCGTCTGTCTTTTTATCATTACGCTACTATTAACAAGATCTTCAATTCTCATTTAGGTTGCGTCGGCTAAAAACTGCTCGATCTAATATTCGAACTCCGGGTTGTATACCGCTAAGCTGAAACTTTGAAAATCATAACTTCCTCATATGAAGTCAGATTTGGGTGTTCTTTTTATGGACGCTCTCAGTTTAACGTATTATACAACATTCATTTAGATTGCTCAGGCTCAAATTCTCTCTACCATAAATTCACTATTTACGCTCCCAGGTATCGTGTCGGTTCCGTCGCGAAATTTCGACGGGTCATAACTTCTTCGTTATAACTCGGATTTCGGCGTTCATTATATCCCTGGAATCCTTGTTTTGACCAATACACCTTTATGTAAAGATATCGGGTTTATATTACACTTTAATTTTGATGCTTATTTTTATCCTTTATTTATTATACATTTATAAATAAGTAATAAGCACATAAATACACATAATTCACATAGTATTCAAATATATCATCTTTATTACTTCAAAAGAGTTACAATAGTTGACCTAGACTATTACATCGTCTAAAAATGATTAGCCCCAAAACCCAGGCGTTACAATTCTCTCCTCCTAAGGATGATTCCATCCCGGAATCATGGATCAACAAACAGATGTTGGTAGCGACTCGTCATGTCACTTTCTATTTCCCAAGTGAGATTCGGCCCATTCGAATGTTTCCATCAGACTAGCACTAAGTCGACCATCTTGGGTCGTAACTTCTTAGTCTTACGATCAACGATTGCCTCGGGCTCTTTCATTAGCCTCTTATCCTCATCCATTCTTAACTTCGAGATTGGAATTATGTTGGGAACTTCTCCCGTGAACTTCCTCAAATAACACACATGGAAAGTGTTATGGATACCATCCAACTCTTCAGGCAATTCGAGCTTGTAAGCTTGGTTCCCAATCTTCTGAAGAACTTTGAACGTTCCAATAAACCTTGGACTCAGCTTTCCCTGTTTCCAAAATCTTATAAGTCCCTTCCACGGTGAGACTTTCAGCAAAACCGAATCTCCAACTTTGAAGGTCATCGGTCGTCTTTTCTTGTCAGCATAGCTCTTCTGACGATCCTGAGCTCCTAACATCCTTTCCTTGATTACCTTCAGTTTCTCAACAGTCTCATGGACTATCTCGAGGCCCGTAAACTGCTTTTCTTCAACCTCAAGCCAACAGGATGGCGTATGAAACTTTTGTCCGTATAAAGCTTGGTGGGGTGCCATCTTGATGCTCGAGTGGAAACTGTTATTGCAGGAAAATTCTACCAGATGTAAGTGCTCATCATAGTTACCTTGGAACTCTAGGGTACATGCTCTTAGCATATCTTCGAGTGTTTGTATCATTCTTTCACTCATACCATCAGTCTGTGGATGGTAAGTCGTACTCAAACACAACGTTGTACCTAATTCTTCTTGTAGACTTCTCCAAAACCTCGACATGAAACGACTATCACGATCTGATACAATTGTTAGAGGAACACCATGAAGTCTTACAATTTCCTTCACGTAAGCATTTGCGAACTTATCCATAGACCACCTCTCGTTGGCTGCTATGAAGTGTCCACTCTTCGTGAAACGATCCACGACCACCCAAATCATGTCGTGACCGTTCTTCGTCCTGGGCAGTTTAGTCACAAAATCCTTGGTGATGTCTTCCCATTTACCCATGGGTACAGGTAAAGGTTCTAAACTACCATGCGGTGTCTAATGTTGTGCCTTAACTCTTGCACATGTTACACACTCGACCACATACTTCACAACGTCGAGCTTCATCATTGGCCACTAGTAGTAGGGTTTTAGGTCTCTATACATTTTAGTGCTACCGGGATGAATTGAATACATGGTCTTGTGCGCTTCTTCCATCAAAAGATCTCTTATTCCTCCCATCTTAGGTACCCAAATCCGATCTTGGAATACCTTTAGTCCTTGATGGTTTGTTCCGAACACCAACATTTTCCCCAAACGTTCTTCCTTTCGGTAATTCTTCTATGAAGCTTTTTCTTGAGCTTTCCTGATGTTTTCGACAATCGTTGAGACGACTTCAGTTCTCAACGCTCTTGGCCTTTTCCTTTCAAGATTGACTTTTTGACTGAGAGGATCAGTGAGAACGTTTTCTTTACCAGAGTGGTAAAGTATCTCACAGTCGTAGTCCTTGAGTAACTCTAGCCAGTGTCATTGTCTCATGTTCAATTCCTTCTGATTAAAGAGATATCGGAGACTCTTATGATCAGTGAAAAGCTTGCATTTTGAGCCATAGAGATAATGCCTCCATATATTTAGGGCAAAAACTACTACTGCGAACTCCAAATCATGAGTGGGATAGTTCTTTTCGTGCTCTTTCAATTGTTGAGAGGCATATGCTATCACCTTTTCCCTTTAGGTCAGAACACAACCCAACCCGACTCCAGATGCGTCACTATGGACCGCAAAGTCTTCAACACCATCGGGTAGAGAAAGAATCGGTGCTTCACATAACTTCTTCTTTAGCTTCTCGAATGCCTCATCGCGTTTCTCACTCCACGTATATGCAGCTCCTTTGTGGGTCAACGTTGTCAATGGAGCAACTATCAAAGAAAAGCCTTGGATAAATCGTCGGTAATATCTGGCTAATCCTAGAAAGCTTCGACTCTCTGTGGGACTCTATGGACGTTCCCACTTCATTACAGATTTGATTTTTACTGGGTCAACCATTATCCCCTCCTGGTTAACCACATGACCCAAGAATTTGACTTCTCAGATCCAAAAATCACCCTTGGATAACTTTGCATACAACTTCTCCTTTTCCAGCACTTCTAATACCTCCCATAGTTGCTTGCCATGCTCCACTTGGCTTTTCGAGTAGATCAGAATGTCTTCGATGAACACTATCACAGATTTATTGAGGAATGGTTTACAAACCCTATTCATCAAATCCATGAACGCTGTTGGAGCATTGGTTAGTCCGAATAACATGGCCAAGAAATTGTAGTGTCCATATCTCGTTCTAAATGCAGTCCTCTCAATATCTTGATCTCTCACCTTCAGTTGATGATATCCTGACCAAAGATCGATCTTTGAGAAATAGCTCAAACCTTGCAGCTGATCGAAAAGGTCATCAATCCTCGGCAATGGGTACTTGTTCTTTACCGTTGCCTTGTTCAGCTCTCTATAGTCTATGCACATCCTCATGCTTCCTTCTTTCTTCTTCACGAATAGCACCGGAGCTCCCCAGGGCGATGAACTTGGTCTAATGAAACCGGTTTCCAACAACTCCTGAAGTTGCGTCATAAGCTCCTTCATCTCCGTCGGTGCTAATCGGTATGCTGCCTTTGCTATCGGTGTCGTTCTTGGTAAGAAGTCTATACGAAACTCCAGTTGTCTATCAAGTGGTAATCCAGGAAGATCTTCGGGAAAGATTTCCGGATATCACATACGACCGATATATTCTGCACCTCCTTCTTTTGCTTCTTAGCATCGATAAAAATGCCAAATATGATGCACATCCCTTGGACAAACATTTCCTGGCTTTCATCAGGGAAATGATTCCAGAATTTACTATGTGTTTGTCCCCGTACGCCATAAATGACTCTTTCCCCGGTGGGTTTACCCTTACTATCTTCTTTCTGCAAAGAATCCCAGCATTGGTGGCACTAACCAAATCCATACCCAGAACGATGTCAAAACTATTCAACTCTATGGGTAATAGCTTCTCGGGGAATTCGTTTCCGTTTAAGTCGATGACTATGTTCTTAATACGATTACTTACAGCTAAGAACTTGCCACTGGCAACTTCTACAATCAGGGCATTATCTAGTTTTTCTACAGGTAATGCTAATTTCCCACCAAATTTACGTGATACAAAGGAATAGTTGGCACCGGAATCAAGTAGTGTATTGGCAGGCAAACCATTTACAAGAAAGGTACCTGAAGCGACGTCTGCTACCTCATTTGCAGCCTCGGCGTCATCTGGAAGGCTCTCACCTTCGGCTTTGGTGGAACGTTTGGCCTTCCCGCATCTTTCTTATTTGGAAAATCCTTAGCAATATGCCCTTCTTTATGGCACTTGTAGCACACCCTCTTGTTGATGGTGCACTTATTAGCATGGTGCCCCGTTTTCCCACACTTGTAGCAAGTTACTTCCTCGCTACATTTTCCCGAGTGCTTCTTCTTGCACTTCTCGCACCATTTCGACTCATTTCCTCCTCCTCCAAACTTCTTGGAACTGAACTTGCTCTTCTTGTTTTTGGGTTTAGCAGACCCTTCAAATTTCCTATTTTCACCTCAACCTTGCTGGCAACTCTTCCCTTAATCATATCCTCCACAGACTTGGCAGCCTAGATAATTGCCTCCAGAGTATGTGTCTGACTCACTGGCACCGCGTACTCCCATGGGAGTCCCTTAGCGTACTTGTCGATCGTTGTCAGCTCATCCGATACAAGACACAAGGAAACTCCATCGTTTCTGTGAAGTTGTTTGTGTATTCATCGATTGACATGTTTCCCTTCTTCAGGGTCAGGAACTAGTTCTCTAGCTCGAGAAAGTTTTGAGCTGAGCAGTACTTCCGTTTGAACTATACTAAAAGATTTGCCCATGTTAGTTGTAGGGGCTCATTGGGGCTTAAATTCTTCCCCAGGGTGTTCCACCAGCGCACTGCTCCTCCTTGGAATTGGCGCACTGCAAATGTGGTTTGTAGCTTGCCTCTGCAACCGCATGTCATAAAAGCTAACTTCATTTATGAGATCCAATCCATGACTCCGATCGGATCTTCCTTTCCAATGAAATTTGATGTCTTGCAAGTCAAAAAATCCTTGTACTTGCATTCGTTTCTCTCGACTACATCATCTTGTTCGTTTCTCTTATTAACCGGCGGATCATCTTGGCCCACTGACCTACTGTAGTTTCCTTCCTCCGATTCTTCGGGAATCGGCTCCTGTTGCACAATGGGCACAATAGCTTCGTCCCTATTCTCTTACATCATCTACCTCATTTCTTCCCTTTGTTCGGCTAACATAGCCCGCATCATGGCTTGTACTCCAGCCATGGTGATTAGCTCAGGTGCAACTTCTACTACGACTGGTATTTGTTGTATCACTGGGGGTTGATCTCGGTTCCTATTTGCATTCCAACTCCACTGCGGGTTCTTGCCATCTTTGATCTATACACCGAATAAAGTTAATTTAGATCTTTATTTAGGATTGACATTCAAATCATCCTTATCACTCCGAAACGTTTACATGTTAGTTCTAATATCGTAGTCGTACGTTTAGAATCCTAAACACATAATGTTTCCAGATCCGGTCGACAATAGTCCATAGATCTGAACAATTAACAACATATAAGGCACAAAGCATTTAGCACATAAAAGCATTTTAGGCATAATTCCTAAAATAAACTAGTGCTCACATCTCACAATCATCTCTTAGCATTCTATGTTTAAGTCTAGAAATCCTAAAAATTCCTAGTTCGCTTAAACTAAGGCTCCGATACCATCTATGACATCCCCATTTTCACTGCCAGAAAATAACGATTTTGTTTAAGATTTGTTTGAAAATCAGAGTAATATTTTAAATACGAGTGTTGCGGAATTTGACCCAAAACAAGATATGATAAAGATTTACCAAAAGCATTTCCATAGAAATGTATTTCATTAAAAAGACTCGGGATGTCATGTTCGATACAGATCATAAGAATAAACAACACAACATAGGCCTTACTACATTATTCCGTATTTACAGGCCTAAAATCCCTTAATCTCTCATCCCAAGACATCACATCTATGCTCATGCGCCACTACCTATAATACAAGAAACTGAGTGGGTTAGGCTTGGGAGCCTGGTGAGCACATAGGGTTTTCAACCAACAATAAATAACTTTATTAACTTTGTCAAACCAAACAAACCCGATTACCCGTTCCCGTTATCCTCACTTTACGTCCCTAAATAATCTAACACAAGGAACCTAGTCTAAGGAATTTCATCGGGGTGACAACGCATGCTTCAGGGATTCCTCAGCACTTCATGTCAAATAAGGCAACCATGTGGGGGATGGAGTACTGCTGGTAACCACACAGTTCAAATAAACACCTACAGGTTGCGACCCTGCTAGCGATCCAATAGACTGTCTAAAATAGTCCTTGGTCGTCATCTATACCCCGCTAGATGACTGGATCATCAATAACATTTATAACGAGGCCTCTCGTTATTTTATTTTGTCACACAACAACTATTACATCTACCCATGTTTTACCTAACACATTTTGTAGATACAAAATACATATACAGTTTAAATTATTTAAAACATGTATAAAATCGTTCATCCAGCATAGATACCAAGTAAACAGATAATATGTACACACAATACGTAATTTATAAAAGATACTTCATATCTATTTGTAAGTTGAAAGTAACTATGTACTCATCTGAAAGGTGGTGACTCTGTACTCGAACAGCGCTTCGTTATCTCAAAATAATTTTCCCTCGACAAAACCTAGTATCAATACCACTAGGGTTTAGTCTAACGTTAACGTGACTAATTAATAGTCTAGCTATTATTATTATTATTATTATTATTATTATTATTATTATTGTTATTATTATTATTATTATTATTATTATTATTATTATTATTATTATATAAGCGTTAAACAACAAACTATATAACTCATAATAATAGCCCAATTAATTATTTTAAGGTCCTAATAATGTTATAATAATTAATTAGAAGATATATTAAAAATTTCGTAGGCGTAGCTCACTTACAACGGGTTTTAAAGAAAACTGGGCTTTGCTCGGAGCAGCGTTTCCGAACCGAATGACCCTTTTTCTCGAGACTTCGGGAGCCTCGGGGCTTCCTTCGGGTGCTAGGGAGGTTCCCTTGGGTTTAGGAGGTTAAAACCCTTAGAGAGAGAATGTAGTTTAGAGAGAGAAGGAGAATGGTGTGAAAAATCCTAGAAATCTCGCAGCTATTTATAGGCTGCTGGCTTCGGACGAACGTTGGGCGTTCAGCAGCTTCGCGGCGTGTAGCTTCGGATAAGGCTGCCAAGTGGATCCAGCTGTCTTGCACTTTGGACTCGGATGGATAAGAACCGAGGTACGCTGGGCGTACCCAGCCTCAGACGCGGGGTGTAGGGGGAAGCGACGTGGTGCAAATCCGAAGCGACGCTGATCAGTGATGGACGGCTGTGGCGCTGCCACGTCATCGACTTCTCATCAAACTTTGCAATTTCGAGTGAAATCTTTAAAAATTCCTAAATTTCACGTACGAGCTCTGTTTTCGAAGTTCTTTATATCCATGCGAAGGCGGGAAGGTACTCTACAACTTTCGTTTAGACTCTGTCTGCTAATTTCGAAATTATTTTAAAAGTCATATTATTAACAAGCCGGGACAGGATTGGTCCGTTAAAAATTCATAACTTCTTCATCCGACGTCCGTCTTCATCCATCTCTTTATCGTTACACTACTATTAACGATATCTTCGATTCTCGTTTAGGTTGTGTCAGCTAAAAACCGCTCGATCTAATATTCAAACTTCGGGTTGTATACCGTTAAGCCGAAACTTCGAAAAATCATAACTTCCTCATACAAAGTTCGATTTGGGCGTTCTTTTTATGCACATTCTCGGTTTAACGTATTCTACGACTTTTGTTTTGATTGCTAAGGAGAAAAGTCACTCTACCGTAAATTCACTATTTACGCTCCCCAGGATCGTGCCGGTTCCGTCGCGAAACTTCGACGAGTCATAACTTCTTCGTTATAACTCGGATTTCGGCGTTCTTTATATCCCCGGAATCCTTGTTTTGACCAATACAACTCTATGTAAACATATCAGGTTTATCTCACACTTTAATTTTGATGCTTATTTTTATCCTTTATTTATTATACATTTATATATAAGTAATAAGCACATAAATACACATAACTCACATAGATAACTACTATGAATGTTTGGTACTAACTGATGTGGAGTTAGAAACTGCGAAGGGATTGGAAGTGAAAGTTTCCATGGAACCAACGAAGCCCCAAACTGTGTTAAAGAGGTATGCAGATGGGGAGATATGCTTAAAGCCATTTGGATTGGTCTTTGTAGGGAAGGACAATAATGGGAAGGCCAAGAGATTTCTGTTCCAGGCATGCGAAGTAGAGAGATATATTACGTCACAATTTACGAACTTTGTTGTTCGTATGAATAACTGTAATAAGAATAATGAAGGGGACAAGAAATAGTTGAAGAGGATTATTTCCTAGTACTCAAAAATTTGAAGGGTGATGATGTATGCTATACAGATTCTCACTAATTGAAGAAGGTCGACATTATTATAAAGGGGGAGATTGCTAGGTCGAAGACCTGTTGTAATATGTCGAAGACTTAATGTTATTTTACAAGGCATATTTGTACGAAGATTAGAAGTTTAGTCCTTGTAATTTTTTTGTGCTTTCATGTTTCCTATAAATAGGAACATTACTTAGAGTTAGATAAGAGAGGGGAGTAATTTCTTGTCTGCATTCTCTCTGTAAGAATTGAAAGCATAATAGAGTTGAAACCAGATTATATTTACTTCTCGTGTTCAAACTACATTTCTGTTACTCTGATTTTTTGTATACTTGATTCATCACACCATCAAGAACTGTTGGGCTGAAGATTTTGTTGAAGATTGCATCAATTGAGCTCGGCTGTTTGTTTATTTATTTTGTATTCCGGTTTGGGCCTGTCCAACTGAGAGCCCATTTTGTTTATTATATAAGTATATGCTTGCATTCATATTAGGT
The DNA here is from genome assembly GCF_051521515.1 of Lactuca serriola. Taxonomy (NCBI): domain Eukaryota; kingdom Viridiplantae; phylum Streptophyta; class Magnoliopsida; order Asterales; family Asteraceae; genus Lactuca; species Lactuca serriola. The sequence goes on from NC_136412.1 coordinate 318,972,940, forward strand.
GAATGATTTAGAACGATTGATCTAGAGCATAACGATAGTATTTCCAGATTTCTTTAATCGTTTTGTAACCTACCAATCCTCTACAGTTGATGTTCTTAATCGAGCTCTTCTGAGGATTTTGTTTTAATCATTCGACACGATTGATTCACTCTTGTCTTATACTTATTTTCGTGTTCTTGTTGTTTTTATAATGAATTACCTGTTTAAGATCTAATCGATCATCATAGATAAAAGTTTTAATCTCATCAATTGGTATCAGAGCAGGAGGCTGTGTAATCGATACACATCTTTTCTGTGAAAAGGTTTCAATTAGGGTTTTTCCGCAATTACTGATATTTATTGAGCCGTCATCTCATTATTGACGTATCTTGATATTTATTATTTTGCCCTAATCTGAGTTATTACAAGTCTGATCTTTTAACAGGTTTTTTCGATCATAATGGACGAATCACAATCAAATCCTATCAATATTTCCAACAGCATCGGTTCGACGACAAAGATTCCAATCCTATATACCCATGACTATGAAGTCTGGGCGCATCACTTCGAAGACTACGTGATAGGATCGGAGGATAATGGATACCTCATATGGGAAGCTATCATTAATGGACCTTTTTCTCATTCTACAACGTCCAGGATTATGAAAACTCAAAAGGAGTACAATGATCTGCTGAAGGATGTTAAAGATATTGCACAAGATGAAAAGGATAAATTCCAGTGCAATATCAAGGCGTTAAGATTGATTAGATTTGCCCTCCAATTCGACACCTTCAGATTGGTCAGCTCATGCACGACGGCAAAGGAAGTTTGGGATAGACTTCGCGAACTGTACTCTACAGACGAGGATCTTGAACATTCTATCCAAACCTTGCTCTTATCGGAGTTTGGAGAATTCAGGCAAGGAGCCGAATAAACAGTGACCCAGACGTTCGATCGCTTCAATCATCTTCTCAGCAGGATGATCAAGCATGACATCGAAAGGAAGCTTATCGAGCAGAAGGTTACATTCTTAAATGGTCTAAGGTCTGAATGGAGAGCAGTGGTGTCTACAGTCAAAGCCCATGAGCAGTTTAAATCATATTCTTTGGCGAAACTAGTGGGTATTCTCAAGTCCCAGGAGAAGATTGTACTGCAGGAGAAGAACGTTGTTTCAAGCCTTGGTTCGCTGGCCCTCCTGTCAAAAAGCAAAGCTGCAATGGAGGATGAAGACCTTAACTTGGAGGAGTATGACCTCACGTCTGAGGATTATGCTATGATGGTGTCTAACCCCAAGAGGTTCATAAAGAAGAGATTCCCCAGCAATAAAAACCGAAACTGGCAGGGGAGTTATAGTTCAGAAAAAGTTAACAATGAACCGAAGGTTGAAGAGCCCAAGAAGGAACCGAAGGCTGATGGTGATTCTGGAGTTAGCTGTTACTACTGTGGTGGGAAAAACCACTATGCTAAAGATTGTGTCCTTAAGAAGATGGCTGAAAAGGATGATGAAAAGGATGAGGAAGCTGCACTGCAGAAAAGGCTCGACGAGATGAGAAAGAAGAAGTCTACCGCTAACCCTTCTATGAATGCTCTTATTGTGCAGGGTTCGGTTGCTGATGACGAGTTCGGTAGAGTGGAAGTTTGGTCTACTGACTCTGAAGACGATGAAGTGAGGAAGCCTACTCATGGAAAGGCTTATGTGGCAAAGGAGGAGAGCAGTGGAGGAAGATGCTTCATGGTGTCTGATGTATCTCAGATGAGGGGATACAACACCGATAGTGGAAGCAATGAACCGGAGGTGCAGGAGGACATGTGCTTTACAGCCAAACCACTCAGCCAGCAGTTCAATGAGCTTGATGAACTGATAAAGAAGGTACAATCGGTCTTTGTTTCATTTAAAGTACCAAAATCCTCATATGAGAAAGAATTAAAAAATGTTAATACAAGAATTTCTCATCTAGATAGTAGCTTAACTCAAACTCGAGTCACCAATTCTAACCTAACCGATCAATTAAGCAGGGTGTCGTCGAAGAGTGAGGAGCAGCGCATGTGGATCGAGTTGAAGGAGTCTGAATTAGTTAAAATCAAAGACGAAAACATTTACTTACAAAGAGACAATTTAAAATTGTTAAAACAGCGGAATGTTTTTTGTTTAATTGCAAAACGTCTTTATTCTAATATTACTCAACTTCACTTAGATTGTGAAATAGGCCAAAAGATCCATCGCATGATTTTGCCCTTCCTAGAGTTTAAGGAGGATGAAATTGATGCCGAAGCTTATAACTGTGAGAGTGTGATATCATCTGATGATGTCAATCCGACCTACATGTATGGACTGGACAAAATTGAATCTTTCATTAAATCCAAGGACCACAAGGACATGCTTAAAAACCTTTTGGATGAAAATGATAGACTTAAACTGAGAACCGAAACCATACAAAAATTTGACTCTTTAAACGCCAACGTAAGCTCAGAAAACAAAATTGATGTTGAAAATGCATCTGAGCTTAACGAGGACGACAACATGAGTGAAATTTCTGTAGAAGACACGGTTGACTGCTCAGAATTTGTAAACAGCGAACCTGAAAACCACAAGAATCTAATTTCTGAAAATTCAGTGGAGTTCGCTCGATTGTCCCAACAAAAGTCCCCGATCTTAGTAGAGAAAACGGTTGTATATCAAAAGGTCCAGACCACTCCAAATCAAGTGTACAAGGTCACTGGAGTAACCGAACATCAGACCGCTGAACTCACAGCTATTGTAAACGAAGACAATGCTGATGGCTGCGATGAGTACTTCTGGTCAGCTCCAATAGATAATGCAAACGAAACGGTGGGCTTATCAGAAAGAACCTCTTGGATGAGTAAAGGTAGATACATACCTGAACCCTTAAATAAGCCAGATAATTTCGATGAGCCAAGTACCAGCGGTACAAAAGACACTCCTCAGGAGAATGAAAGTTCGGTAAAAGAAGACGTTCCGTCTACTTCCTCAGTGCAAAATGAAACTCCTACAGTTCAAAATGAACCAGCCAAGGAGAAACCGAAAATGAAGGCTAATGTTCATCATCAACCGAAGCAGATGAGGAATAAGAAACGAGAAAGGAACCAAAGATACAGGAAGAATCTCTCTGAAAGGAGACAATTCTGGCAATCCCAGAATGCATACTTCTCACATCAAGACAAGAATCTGAAGTATGAAAACAATCCTGTCGGAAAACCTGAGAGTCATAACAACCGAAAGCCAAGGTTCGGTTCACAGGAAAATACCAACAGAAAGCAAAGGTTCGGTTCAGAGAACGATTCCAACCACAAGCAAAGGTTCGGTTCTGAAGTCAAAAGAGATCAAAACTCTAAGGTCAGTCCCTCCAATGATCAAAAGCAAAAGGGTCACTTAGAATCTCCGGCCAAGAAGTCTTCTCAATCTAACCCCACTTCTTCTCATTCATCCACTTCTTCTAATTCTTCCAATTCATCTCCATCAAGCTCTAAAGCTCGTTCTGTTCGTTCTCAAAATTCTAATTCATCGTCTGAACGAAAGGGCAAACAGAAGGTCTCTTCATCCACACCAGAGTCTAAACCGAACGCACCCAATCCTAGTAAAATAAAAGTTTTTACCATTAAAAAGAAAGATGAAACAACACTTATAAAACGAACATATCTTGTTGACATCTCTCTTACTGTCCCTGTTCCCATGAAAAGCTCACGTGGACCCAAGAAACTTTGGGTTCCTAAATCTGCTTAATTTTTGCAGGTTATGATTGACGAGCAGTTCGACGAAGAATGGTACATCGATAGTGGCTGCTCACGTCACATGACAGGGAGGAAAGAGGAGCTCAGGGAATACAGGTCTCTTGCAAATGGTGGCAATGTCAAGTTTGGAAATAATTCTTTCGGCACCATAAAGGGATACGGGATGATAACAAATGGTGACTTTACTATAAGGAAGGTGGCTTAGGTGGAAGGACTCTAACACAACCTCATCAGTGTATCTCAGCTTGTTGGAGGTACAGGTCTTAAAGTCTCATTCGATGATGAAGGTTCTGAAATTATTGAGAAAAAGACAAAGAAAGTAATTCTCAAGTCGGAGCGAAAGGGTGAAATGTTTCCTCTAAACCTGAAACCCATCAAAGGAAACCCAACTATATGCCTGTTGTCAAAAGCTCAATCTGACGAAAGCTGGTTGTGGCACCGAAGACTCTCTCATCTCAACTTTAAAGATATCAACCGACTTGTCACTGGAGGTCATGTTAGGGGTCTTCCATTGCTCAAGTTCGACAGAGATCATTTGTGTGCTGCATGCGTAATGGGGAAGCAGAGTCGTCAAAGTCACCCATCTGTAATTAACACAAAAGTTGTTGAACCACTCGAATTACTTCATATCGATTTGTGTGGTCCTTCATCTATCGAAAGCATCGGTGGTAGCAAGTATATTCTTGTTATTGTTGATGACTTTTCTAGATTTACATGGGTGTTCTTTCTAAAGCTCAAATCTGAAGCGACTCATAAGATGAAAGTGTTCATCAAGCAGATTGAAGTACAGCTCAAGAAGGTCGTTCGCAACATCAGAAGCGACAATGGTCTGGAATTCAAGAACAGGGAGTTTGAAGAATTTCTTGCAGAAAAGGGAATAAGTCACAACTTCTCAGCTCCCTACACACCACAACAGAACGGAATTGTCGAAAGACAAAACCGATCTTTGTGTGAAGCTGCCCGAACTATGCTAAGTTTCGCTTCCTTACCTCTTTATTTTTAGGCTGATGCTATTTCTGCTGCTTGTTTTACACAGAACAGGTCTTATCTCAACAAACGATTCACGCTCACACCATATGAGATTCTCAATAACAGAAAACCTAATGTGAAATTTTTCCACGTGTTCGGCTCACGGTGTTTCATCTTCAACTCTAAAGAACACCGCAACAAGTTCGACGTCAAAGCCGACGAGGGAATCTTTCTGGGATACTCTCTCACATCCAAGGCATACAGAGTCCTAAACAAGCGTTCGAGAAAAATTGAAGAGACATATTACGTGACCTTTGACGACGGCTATGTCAAAAGGCTACAAGAAGACACCGCTGGGGAAATCTTTCCTCAAACTGGGCAAGTCACAGTCTCGATCGCTAATTTATACGATAAATTTCTGGAGCTCTTTGACGAACCAGAGAAAGCTTCTCTCTCAGAAGCAGGTGCAGCAGACAACAAGGTCGACCACATGAAGCAAATTGTCGAAGAAGCTGCCAGGAGAATGAATGAAGGAGGATCGACTACTGATGACCCTCCATCCAACAATGCTTCAGTCGAGGGGGAGCCAAGCTCACAAGTCGAGGGGGAGCCAAGCTCAAATGTCGAGGGGGAGCCAAGCTCTACAACTCCAACCGAAAGTGCTTCTCCAACCGAAAGTGCTTTTCCAACCGAAAGTGCTTCTCCAACCGAAAGTGCTTCTCCAACCGAAGGTGTATCAATGCCTGCCAGGCCAGCATCATAAGAAACTCCTGAACCTCAAGTTTCTCATAGCTCATCAATCGAGGGGGATCATGATGATATGACGCTTGACTACGATAGCCAATCTGAGCCAGAAGAAATGATCAATGCTGAACTAGACCCAACCTTTGATCCAAATTACCCTCCTCTTACCAAATGGACCAGAGATCATCCTATCTCTCAAGTAGTTGGTGATGTCTCTAAAAAGGTTCTGACCCGATCACAACTGAAGGCAAAACAGACTTCCTTATTTTCAAAGATTGAGTTTTGTATGTTTAACTCATTCGTATCAAAAGTTGAACCGAAGACAGTTAACACTGCCCTCGATCACTCTGATTGGGTTCAAGCAATGCAAGACGAACTGAACGAATTTGAAAGGAAAAAAGTCTGGCGCCTCATTCCAACTCCTCCAGATGCTTCGGTTGTTGGTCTCAAATGGGTTTTTAGGAACAAAATGGACAAGCAAGGGAATGTAATAAGGAACAAGGCTCGTCTGGTAGTAATGGGATATTGTCAGGAGGAAGGGATTGATTATGAAGAGACTTTTGCTCCAGTAGCTAGGCTAGAATCTGTTAGAATATTCCTGGCTTATGCTGCTCACAAAAACTTTGAAGTTTTCCAAATGGACGTCAAGTGTGCATTTCTTAATGGAGAACTTGAAGAAACCGTGTATGTGGAGCAACCTCCTGGGTTCGTGAACGAAAAATATCCAAATCATTGCTACATTCTGGATAAAGCTGTGTATGGCCTTAAACAAGCTCCGAGAGCCTGGTATGAAACGCTAACAAAATTTTTAAAGATGTCAAAATTCAAACAAGGTTCGGTTGACCCAACCTTCTTTCGCAAAAAGGAAGGTAACCACCTTATGATAGTTCAAATTTATGTCGATGACATTATCTTTGGCTCTACGAATCCCAGCTTAACAGCTGAATTCAGAAAGTTAATGGAGACTAAATTTGAAATGAGCTCAATGGGTCCTATTAACTTTTTCCTTAGTTTAAATATTAGACAGGGACCCGAAGGCATCTTTATCAATCAGGAAGCTTACACGAAGACTCTCCTAGCAAAGTTTGGTATGATGGGAGACTCCAAAGTCAAAGTCCCAATGGCATTCGGCACCAAGCTAACTCCATCCCTAGACAAACCGGCTGTCGATATCACGCTCTATCGTCAAATGATAGGCTCACTAATGTATCCTACTGCTAGCAGGCCTGACATCATGTTTTCTGTGTGTTATTGTGCTCGATTTCAGGCAAATCCATGCGAACCTCACATGCTTGCAGTAAAGAACATCTTACGCTATCTCAAGCGAACCACCTCCTTAGGTCTATGGTATCCATCCAACTCAAGTTTCTTCGTTCAAGCCTATTCAGATGCTGACCTTGGAGGATGTGGACTCGACAGAAAAAGCACAACTGGTGGCTGTCAATTCCTTGACGGGAAGTTGGTCAGCTGGCAATCCAAGAAACAAACGTGTGTGTCGTTGTCTACTGCCGAAGCGGAATACATTGCCGCTGCATCCTGCACATCCCAAGTGATTTGGATCCAGAGTCAACTTCGAGACTATGGACTCAATATGAAGAAGATCCCACTATAGTGTGACTCTGAAAGTGCAATTAGGATCTGTCATAACCCAGTGCAACACTCTAAAACCAAACACATAGCACTGAGGTATCACTTCATCAAAGATCACGTGGAAGATGGAAACGTCGAAGTTCATTTCGTAAGAACCATTGATGAACTGGCTGACGTCTTTACCAAAGCTCTTCCTGAAGCATCATTCAACAGAATACTGCAAGGGCTAGGTATGATGGAATCAGAGTCAGTACCTCACACTATCTCTCAACCTCAAACGTAAGAAGCGAATCTAACCGAACGTTCGGGTTCGGTTAAACCATCTGACTCGCTCATCACTTCAAAGGTAGTGCTTCTTGGTTGTATATTTCTTGTACAAAAATTGTTTTTCTTTATATTAAAAGTATTTTCCAATTGCATGTCTAAATCCCTTGGTTTCTTAAAATTTTCCAAAACCGAAACCAACCGAAGGTTCGGGTTCGGTTTTTCAAAATTTTGTTGAACCGAAACCAACCGAACGCTCGGGTTCGGTTTTTCAAAATTTTCTGGAACCGAAACCAACCGAACGCTCGGGTTCGGTTTTTCAAAATTTTCTTGAACCGAAACCAACCGAACGCTCGGGTTCGGTTTTTCAAACTTTTTCCAACCAACATCAACCGAACGTTCGGGTTCGGTTTTCCAAGTTTTTTTTTTACCTCATTTTTTTTTCTTACTTAATTTTTTTTTCTTTTCTCAAAAACTCCAAAAATATTTTTTTCTCTCATTTTTTGTTACTCCAAAAATAAACAAAATTTTTTTATTGTGTGTTCATTCGTTTATGGGAATATAAATGTTGGCTTAATTAAGTGTCCCTAGAAGCATGCTGCTGTATGTGTCCCAAGCCTCATAAGATTTTGAATAATAGCCTTCATGACCTGGTATACACAAACCTTGTCTTCCCAATAAGGCTAACACATTTCTTCTAATCGTGAGCTACCTCACTCTCTTCTCACATGAGATAAGAGTTTTCTGCTTGGTCCTTTATTTCGCAGCAGAGGTACTTTATCTTCTTACACCATCTCCATTATATTTCTCCATTACATTCGTTTCCTCAACGTAACCCTTGAGATTCTTAGAAATTACCACTGAGGTTTATGGTTACACAACATCTGTGTTTATGATATTAGTTTCGTGCCACTACGAGCTGAGTGAAACCCAAAAATCAACACCAAATCTGAATTGACGGTGAACAATTACTTTGCTCAAGATTTCACCAAAGAATTGACGAATGTACCTTCATGAAATCTCAACTTTTATTTTGTGTGATTCCTATGAAATTGTTAAACACCATAACATTTCTTCCCTTGGGATCCAATTTTTAAATTTTTATCTGAGATTTTATATTTTTCCAAGCCAATTTAAAATAAATTCCTACCTACTTGTTCAACAGGCTACACTGGTCTCACAAGTACTTTGTTCACTTTCTTTCTTATTTCAAGATTAGAATTGCTGAATCAAAGCGAAAGCCACCCTTATTTAGCCTAATTAAAAGAAGCCTTTCAACATTTATTCATAAGTGTTTGATCGTAATTCAACGGGAATCCACACAAACACTTTAAGGTCTCTCTTGACCTTGAAGGAAGAGATTCGTGCCCGGGATCATCAGTTTCGTGACATTATTGACATCACAGAATATCCTTAAAAGAGTTGCTTTATTTCTCTCTTTTTTTTTACACTCGTTGCACGAAAATCTTTGATTTTCCAAAACTCCGTTACTAATTATTACAGGCTGTATTATTACTTTGGTGGTTAATTGTGAAGCTGTGGTCAAAAATAATCCACGTGGGTATTCAATTCAAAAGATGCCATTTAAAAAGATAAGACGAAAGGTTGCTGACTCGGAGGGAGTTAAACGGATTAAAATTCAAACGACGGTAAAAAGGGGGCGCGTGTGAATTTGAAACGCCCATACTTTTACTGACATTATGGACGCGTGTGCGAAATCCAAGCGACATCCCTCTGGCATTTAAAGGCGCGTGAGGATTTGAACCGATTTTCTTCTGAAACGGCGCTTGTTGGGTGGCGTGATCCTAGGAATCTGACACTCTCTCTCCTACGTGATCATCGCATAGAAGATTTGAAACGATTTTTCTCTCTTCATTCTCTCACTATAAAAGGCAGTCTACAATCTCATTTACCTTTTTACTGCTTCCGGATTTTCTAGAGAGCAAAAACTCCCAAAAGCTTCACTGTTCATCTTCTTCTTCTACTACCTTCAACAATGGCGGAATCATCCTCAGTCCATGCTACCTCACAAATCCTTCCTATTCGTCCGCAACAATGCCTGGTGATCGATCTCAACCCTCTGGCGTACGACTCCTACATGTCGCCGATCATTGAGTGCCTGAAGTACTCCCAAATCGCTACGGCTCTCTCCAGAATCGAGTCTGTGCCAATGGTGGCTCTATCACAGGTTTATGCGACTGCTTATTACGACAAAGCGGTTGAACGGGTGTTCTTCGAGATTGCTGAACACAAGACATCTATTTCTCGACAACGTTTCTGCACAATGCTAGGGTTGGCTGTTGACCCATCGAAAATAAATCCGGAGACGATTCCGGTTGGGTATCTGTATAACATGTTTTACAACATGGGGTACACGGATGTTCTCACCTCCGTCGCTAAATTCAAGAAATCTTGCTTGCCGCCACAGTGGAACGGCATGTTCACGGTCCTCTTCAAAGGCTTGTCGGAACGGAGCTCAAGATCCGACGGGGCTAGTCGACTTTTCTTGTCGATCATGTATGCCGTCTACAAAGGGGTTAATTTGGATTTTGGCATGGTCCTCTAGCAACAGCTCATCCAGAGCCTTTCTTCTTCATCACGACACTCTGAGGTGTCGCTGGCCCGGTTCTGGATTTTAATCACAAAGTGGGCGATGGACAAGTTCGACATTCCCACTGCTGCAGGTGCATCGATGTCTTCTATCGGTACGTTCCACACCAAGAAGATCATTGTCTCGGATGCATCTAAATTCTCATTCATTGGATCTATTCCGGAGACGATGTATGGCGACGTCCCCTCTGACAGCAGACTTATCCGGACGATCAAGGAATTCAGGGCAACTGGTCCTAGGGAACTTACACCGGAAATGCTAAAGTCAATCCATGATGCTGACAAACCGGTTCCCAGGGGCAAAAAGGCGGACAAAGGGAAGCAAGCGACCAAAGCTCCAAAGGGTCCTTCTCCCAAGAAGAGGAAACAGACGAAAGTTGCATAGTCCCCACAACCGAAGAGGAGGAAGACTCAACAGAAGCGAAAGCTTGTTATTCCCTCTTCTCCGAGTGAATCAGAGAACGAGAGTTCGAGTTCGGACGGCTCTCAAGGAGGCGAAACCCCTCAACGAGGCAACACACCACCTCGGTCTCCTACTCCAGATATGGAAATCCACAACTCACCCATTCCTTCACCTCCTCAAACCATTCCTACTTCCATTCCGACCATAATCCCCACTACCACTATTCCACCAACATCTTTCCCTATACCACCACCCATTTTCACAACTGCAACCGAAACACCACCAGTAACCGAAACCCCACCTGTAACCGAACCACCTCAAACCGAAACCCAACATACAACAGAACCTACCCATACTCAACCACCACCCGAAACTAACCCCACACCCACTCAACCTGAACCTACCAAACCAACCACACCCCCAGCTTCACCACCTCCATAATCTCCAGATAATGCCTCTGATGGAGATAACCCGTTTCTTGGCGGTGACAACATGAACTTCGATTCGGTCTACTATAGTCCGTTTCAGGTTCAAAATGATGAAGAGGATGATGCTCCAGTGACAAAGAAGCATCTTAAGGAGCTCAACGAGAAGGTTGACCTACTTCTCGCCCCATCTTCCAACCAACAGTCCTCTCTTTCTGAAGCTGCACTTCAGAAGATTGTTGATGCCTTCTCCAGGGCTCAACATGATTCGGTAGCCTCAGCCACTGCCGCCATAGACGCCTCAACCAAAGCCTGTGAGGCTGCGACCGAAAAAGTCGATAAACTATTCTCCGACGCTTCTATCATGTTGAAGTCCTTACAGGAGAGCGCCGACGCCACAAAGACAACTTTGGAACCGATTGTTCAGCAATTGGCAAAGTTTGTTTCTACGGAGTTGACCTCGTTCACAACACTTCGCCAATCTCTAAGCGACGACAACTCGGCCCTTCGTGCCTCCATCGATGAGCGCCTCGCTAAGCTTAGGAGGATCTCGCAGCTGAAAATTCACTGATGGACGTTCTGGCGAGCAAAACAACCACCCTCAAGATCAAGAGCACACAGTTTCAAACTCACAACAACAACTTGAAGCTCTTCGATCCGAAAGGGAGGTCATCAAGACTTGTGTTTCGGATGTACACGCTGTCTTATCAAACATCCGAGAAGCACATGATCCAATTCTCAACCATTCGGTGAGGCGAACCCTTGCTGAAAAGCTTTCTCCTGCCATGGACCTTCTCAGCAAAATAGAAGGCTTACCCAGTTTCGTGTCCATTCCGAAACAAGGGGGAGAAGAGAAGAAGACCGGATCGAAACCACCTCCATCCTCCAAAGCTACTCACACAACCGAACCACCTCCGACTGGTCAAGCTTCGGGTTCGGGTGTTAAGGACAAAGGGAAAAATTTAGCTGAGGATGAAGATGAAGATGAAGATGATGAAACCATTGCTGACATGTTGAAACGAAAGAACAGTCGCAATGTGGATGATGATGTTAATCGTGTGGCACGAGAGGCTGAAGAAGCCGAACACAAGCAGAAGGAAGCCCACGATCTCCTCGAGAGCAGGAAGACTCTCTTCCCTGCCTGGACTCGGGAGCGTTTGATCAAAGAGGCCATAGATACTCCCAGCATCTTATGGCTCGAGCCGGTTATCTCGTTCGACTGCTACAACTCTGTCGACTCGCAGTTCGACATGCCGCTGACTCGAAAGGCGTTTACTTTCCACGCCTTCTCAAATATCTTTGAAGTCCCTCATCCAAATGCTGAACTTGATAGGGAGCTCATCGACTTCTATCTGAAGGTTGCTCGTCCTCAATATCTAACTTGGAGCGCCTAGAAGATAGTGAACGTTCGGGTATTGAAGCCTTACACCGAAGGGAGGTTCATAAACGTTCGGTTCAAGGTGATTCGAGGATCTGCAAAAACTGCTCACCATATCTCCCTGGCAGATCTACCGAACTTAAATCCTCATGATTGGATTGTATTGCATAATATCCTTTTGACAAATGAAGCCGAATATGGTCCCATTATAGACCATATCAAAAGGATGTTAGTCTGCTACATCATGGAGGTTGCCCTAATGGATCAGGAGGTTGCCACAGTCTTCAAGAAGAAACCGAAGATAGCTCCTGTGGGATCGGCCAGTGATCTCAACCAAATGCAAATGGGCAAGATCGACCCGAGATGCAACTCGGTTATGTTCACTAGAGCAGAAGGACAGAAATGTCTCTTTGCTTTAGCTGACAAACACCTTTACACCACTGTTTGTCTGGAGCATGTGTTATCGATCATCAAAAGGTGTAAAGAGAATTCAGTTGATGATGTCAAGTACTTCGAAGACATGATCCAATGGTACATCAGGTTTAGACAGACAATACTCTCTCTCACCAAATGTCTGTTTAACACCGTGAAGAAGAAGGTACCTGCTTCAGCTGCTGGCCCAAGTAACAAGTGAAGATCTCGCTCCAATTAACGCAAAGGGGGAGATTGTTGGGCTGAAGATTTTGTTGAAGATTGCGTCAATTGGGCTCGGCTGTTTGTTTATTTATTTTGTATTCCGGTTTGGGCCTGTCCAACCGAGAGCCCATTTTGTTTATTATATAAGTATATGCTTGCATGCATATTAGGTGAATGATTTAGAACGATTGATCTAGAGCATAACGATAGTATTTCCAGATTTCTTTAATCGTTTTGTAACCTACCAATCCTCTACAGTTGATGTTCTTAATCGAGCTCTTCTGAGGATTTTTTTTTAATCATTCGATACGATTGATTCACTCTTGTCTTATACTTATTTTCGTGTTCTTGCTGTTTTTATAATTAATTACCTGTTTAAGATCTAATCGATCATCATAGATTAAAGTTTTAATCTCATCAAGAACCATTATAGAAAGCATTAATAGAACTTGTTCCATTATAAAACGAAAATCTAAAACCTTTTTTATACAAGTCATGAAATGAAATAATGTTTCGTGTCATTTCTGACGAGTAACAACAATTATTCAAATCTAAACCTAACGCACTACTAAGCACTAAAGAGTAAACTCCAATCTTGGTGACATGCAATGCTTTCGTATTCCCCATGATCAAGTTTTTCTTCCCATGATCCACATCCCTACTTCTTCTTAGAACCTGGAAATCATAACAAATGTGAAAACCACATCCTGTATCGAGGACCTAAGGCATATCATGTGATGAGTTGCTAGAATGAATAGTATAAATACCTGCGAAGGATGGCTTTATCTTCTCATCCTTGATATCTTGCAAGTACTTCTGGCAGCTTCATTTCCAATGCCCTTTCTCATGGCAGTAGTAGCACTCTGCATCCTTCGGGTTCGAGGAGGGTGCAGCGGGACCAACCTTGGTTCCACTAGAAGAGGTACCATCATGGGACTTTCCCTTGTGGCTCTTAGAAGGAGCCTTCCTCTTCTTACCCTTCCCTTGCCCAATTGCCAAGATGGGGGTGGTTGATGCAACAGATTTGTCTTTCAGACTACTCTCAGCAGTCCTTAGCAAGCTTTGAAGCTTGCTTAGAGTGACCTGCTACTTGTTCATGTGGTAGGTCATATGAAACTGGTTGTAACAAGGAGGTAAGGAGTGTAGAATGATATATATATGGCCAACTCCTCATCGAATTTAACATTTAACTTCAACAAGCGGTCCGCATATCTCTGCATTTTCTACAGGTGGGTCGTGATGGACTCTCCATCCTTCATCTTGGTAGTGATCATTGCAGTGATGATCCCGTACCTTTCCTGCCTCGGGCTTTGATGGTACCTATCCATCAAATCTTGATGCATCTCGTAGGGGTAATAGTCCTCGTAGGTGTAACAACGTAATTTTCAAAACAATTTTTTTTTTTCATTTTTCAACAACCAAATTCATATAAAAATATTCTCAAAAGTATCCAACAATAATTATCAAATCATAGAATATCCCAAGATCACCAAATTAAATCCTCTCTCTCGTGAAACTTCTTACAAAATCTGGAAGTAAATCGCACATCTCGATCTGAAACAATCGAGATCAGAACTCCATGTCGCGATACCACCTCCCTCACATACAGCTCTGCCAGCCTCTCAGCAGAAGAGCTCTCACTGATAGCAAGAAAGTGAGCGTTCTTCGTTAACCTGTCCACAATCACCCAAATTGCATCGACACCTCTAGCAGTCCTTGGCAATTTGGTGATAAAATCCATGGTAATATGCTCCCACTTCCACTCGGGAATCTCTAACGGCTATAGCTTACCATGCGGATGCTGGTGCTCGGCCTTAACAGTGCGACAGGTCAATCACCTCTCTACGAACCATGCAACATCCCTCTTCATACAGGGCCACCAATACTCCTTCTTTAGGTCCAAAAACATCTTAGTGGCCCCGGGATGGATCGAGAACTTCGAACTATGGGCCTCCTCCATCAAGATGGTATGCACTCCGCCCACAAACGGTACCCAAATCTGGCCCTAAAAAGTCATAAGTCCTCAACTATCGGTAACGAACTCCGATACCTGCCCGATCACCCGCTCCCTTTTGCGGTTCTCCGGTCTCACGGCCTCCATCTGGGCCCCTTGAATGGTGTCCAACACCGGAGTCATCATTGTTAACCTCATACAAACATCTCGAATCGGGGCGCTCTCCGCCCTACGGCTCAAAGCGTCGGCTACAACATTAGCCTTGCCCGGGTGGTACAGGATCTCACAATCATAATCCTTTACCACATCCAACCATCTCCTCTGGCGCATATTCAGGTTGGGCTGATCCATCAAGTACTTCAGACTCTTGTGGTCCGTGTATATGGTACACCGAACCCCTTACAGATAGTGACGCCAGATCTTGAGGGCGAACACCATAACCCCCAGCTCCAGATCGTGGGTGAGATACCTCGACTCATGAGGCTTCAGCTGCCTCGAAGCATATTCTATCGCATGCCCCCCTGCATAAGCACTGCTCCCAAAGCGGATATCGATGCATCGCAGTACACCACAAAATCCTCCATCCCTTCCGGGAGTGCGAGCACCAGGGCTTCGCACAACTTCTGGCAAAGTGTCTCAAATGAGGTCTGCTGCTCCGGACCCCAGGAAAAAGCGACACCCTTCCGGGTCATCTTGGTAAGTGGCACGACGATCTTAGAGAAATCCTTAATAAATCTCCAATAATAGTCGGAAAAACCCAGAAAGCTCCTGATCTCGGTGGGTAATCTCGGCACCTCCTACCTCATGACCGCCTCAATCTTGGCCGGATCGACCAATATCCCATTTTGGTTGACGAGATGTCCCAAGAACTGAACCTCTCGTAACTAGAACTCACATTTGGAGAATTTGGCATAAAGCCTCTCCAATCTCAGAGCTCCAAGGATCTCTCTCAAATGCTCCTCGTGTTGTTCTCTAGACCTCAAATACACCAAAATATCATCAATGAATACAATCACTGACCGATCCAACATCGGCCTGCACACCCTGTTCATGAGATCCATGAACCCAGCTGGTGCATTAGTGAGCCCAAAAGGCATCACCATGAATTCGTAATGCCCATAACAAGTTCTGAACGCTGTCTTCTGGATATCTTCATCCCGAACCCTCATCTGATGATAACCTGACCTCAAGTCTATCTTGGAGAATAATGACGCCCCCTGCAACTGATCAAACAGATCATCGATGTAGGAAACGGATAACGGTTCTTGACCGTCAACTTGTTCAACTCCCGATAATCAATACACATCCGGTGTGAACCATCCTTCTTCTTGAAAAAAAGGATCGGCCCTCCCCAAGGTGAGCTACTCGGTCGAATAAACCCCTTCCCCAACAGCTCTTGAAGCTGCGAGGATAACTCCTGCAACACCGGCGGCGCGAGGCGATAAGGCGCTTTGGCGATAGGTGCTGCTCCTGGAACCAAATCGATACGGAACTCCACTTGCCTCTCGGGAGGCACACCCGGTAGTTCCTCGGGAAAAAAATCCGTAAACTTGCACACTATCGGAACCTCATCAATCAAACTTGGCCTCCCGGCAGCCACTCGTGTGTCCATCATATAGGCTACGAATCCATTGCAGCCTTGCTGCAAACTCTGTCTCGCCCTGGCAGCCGAACAAAATGTTGACCCACATCGGGTTCCCTCTCCGAACACCGTAAGTACTACCCCAATAGGGTCTCGTATCGTCACCAACTGACGCTCTCAGTCTATAACAACTCCATATCGGCTTAACCAATCCATGCCCACTATAACACATACATCCCCCATCGCAATCGGGACCAGATCTATCTGGAACTCCACACCGAAGATCTCAAGGATACATCCTCGAATCACATCCGTAGCATACACTGCTTGCTCATCAGCTATGAAAACTCGCAGAGTTCGACCCAACGCCTCTCGACGGATACTAATGTGCTGACTAAATGCCAAGGAAACAAACGACCGACTCGCACTCGAGTCAAATAATACCAAACCAGGCACATAACTCATAAGAAAAGTACCTACGCAAATCATCATATAAGCACAATAACTCAACTCAAATAAAAGATAAATACAGAATACATACCAGCCACAACATCGGGCGCCGCATGGACCTCCTCCGTAGTCAACTGGAAAGTTCTCCCACGAGCCTTCAGTGTCTCGGCCTTCACTGGCCGAACCTCGGTAGCCCTAGCAGCAGGCGCAGATCCCTGTGGTGATCCATGAAGTAGCTGAGGGCACTTGGCCTTCCGATGGCCGGTCTGGTTGCAATGAAAGCAAACCTTAAATCCCTTGGGGCAATCCCTCACGATATGCCCCTCCTTCCCGCACTTGTAGCATACTCCAGCCCTGCACGACCCCTCGTGACTCTTGTCGCACTTCCCCAAGTGCGACCCTTCGCACCTCCAGATCTCGAATCAGAGGGTCTGGCCCGATTGGTTGCCGGTTGGGACTGAGCCGGCTACCGATCCACCCTTTGTGACTCGGCCTCCTCCCTGGCCTGAGTCTCCAACTCAATCTCCCTCTTCTAGGCATTTTCCTGGAGCTCAGCAAATGTCTGGTAAGTCAAGTTCGCCACGAACTCCTAAATATCTCTCCTCAGAACACTCAAATACCGACTCATGCGAGCCTGTTCAGAAGACACCTGCTCAGGGCAAAAGATCGCCCTCTCATGAAACTTCCTGGTAATCACTTCAACAGAATCAGTACCCTGCTTGAGGGTCAAGAACTCCTGAGTCAACCGTTCCCTCTCCACCGGGGGAACATACTCGTCTCTGAACATGGCGGTCAAGCTCTCCCAGGTCACCTCAAAAATCTCTGCCAAAGTGAAGCTTGCCATTACGAACTTCCACCAATCCTTCGGTCCCAAGCGGAGCTGGTTTAGAGCGAACCGTACCCTCAAGTGCTTTAGACAAGAACACGTATAGAAACATCCCTCGATGTCAGAGATCCATCTCATCGCAGCAATCGGGTCATGCGTCCCATCAAACTCTGGTGGCTTGGTGTTGCTGAACTCCCGAAACAACAACGAGTCACATCCCTGAGGTCTGGCAGCAGCAACAGCAGCAGTAGCTACAGCAGCTGCAGCCGCAATCACTGCTGCATACCGCTCATCAAAGGTCTCAATCAATGTGGTCTTGATGTCCCCAAACATCTCTGGAATCTCAGCCCGGATGGCAGCAGCCACCTGCTCATGAATCAATCGACGGATCTCCTCGTCGCTGACACCACTGCTCTCAGGTGTGTGTTGTGTCCCAACCATGATGCCTCTGAAATAAAACATATAAATATCAGAGACTCGATCGAGCATAAACGCACTCGATTACGCAACTCTACTTGTCATTTGATGCCCAAAGGATTCTTACTTGGACTGTCCACTGATCCGGTGTCTTCAGTAGTACGGCCCCTATACTAATGACCACACCGCATCAGCATTCACCCCAAGTCCTCCTCCTTGGATCCCGGATCACAAGTACTCTACTCTCGCTATGTATTGGCTACCCTCTGATAGACCTCTCATGAGTTCCTAACTGCTACCCACTCGCTCTCAAGGCAACTCAGCAGCAGGAATCTCCTAGGCTAAGGCATCACAAATCAGGCCACTCTACTCCTAATATGAATACCTAGCCTACTCTAGCATGCATAATATAACATATCATATCTCATCACACATAATGTAAGGGTACTTTGGGGATTCACCGTTCGAGCACTAGCTAACCGTACACACTATTCTGTCTTGGTTGTCTCAAAAACCGTTGCTCTTTTAGAAAATTTAGCTTTTATCGTTGAAAATTTCTCAAATCCTCAGTTTAAGTTCAGATACGCCCAAAGGTGCATCCGAGTCCCTCAAACCAAGGCTCTGATACCAACTTGTAACAACGTAATTTTCAAAACAAATTTTTTTCATTTTTCAACAACAAAATTGTTAAAAAAATATTCTCAAAAGTATCCAACAATAATTATCAAATCATAAAATATCCCAAGATCACCAAATCAAATCCTCTCTCTAGTGTGTATGGGTCACGCCGGTGCCTTTCCACGGTCCTCGCTAGCACCTGAAACACATAACAGAACAACTATAAGCATAAATGCTTAGTGAGTTCCCCAAAATACCGCATACAACACATACGCTACTCGAGGCTATAATACGACCCTCTGGTCGATGTGTCTCAGCAGAACCCTCCAGTCTCGTAGCTCGTTGGACCCTCTAGTCCGGTCATAGCTCATTGGACCCTTTGTTCCGGTCTATAACATCATACAACATACATATAACACATAGCACATAATCTCATACATAACACATAAGACCCTCTGGTCCACACATAATACCACTCTAGGTAAAGTATAGTGAGAAGACTCACCTCATGTAACTCGGTAACTCGGAAATCTCGAACTCGGAGAAATAAGACCTAGCCTCCGCCTAATCACATGAAATAATCACTTATCATCAACAAAATTCTCAAGGCTAGACCATTTCCTCTAATCACTATCACGAGAGGTAAAAGACCATTTTACCCCTTAGATGGCTCAATTACACTAAAGCTGACCAAACCCTAAAAGTCAACAAAAGTCAACCCTCCGAGTTATGCTGTGCGTACCAAACGTGTACGCTGGGCGTACCCGGAGCCTTCACAGAATCGGGGTACGCTGCCCCTTACGCCGCGCGTACTGGGATTACGCCCAACATAATGCCCAACTTCCTCAACCAACTCATTTAGGTCTTAAATGGTTAAGACTTTCATCCAAAATTCACATCTGACCCTTCTCATGACTTAATCCATAAAGTTGAATCCTTTAAGCCTTTGCATGGCTGTAAAGGTCCCTTTTTCCTTAAAACACCTTTCCTCTTTCCATAATGAGGCTATAACTCATGCATGACACAAGATCTACGTCCAAGACTAGAGTTTTATGAATCCTTAACACAATATACACTTGAAAAGGTCATATCTAAACTCATGGAGACTCTTTGCACATAAAGTCTCCAACTTTGAACCAAAAACCCTAAAAATGGTCCAAAAAGAAAAACTCATGAAGAACAAGGAAAACTTTGAGCTTTTTACCTCAGAAGTTATCCCCAACCACTATAGAACTCGGATCTACACTTGTCCTTCAACTTCTAGCTCCAACAATGGCTCCTTCTTCTCCTTCTTTACCTTGAAAAGGTAACTTCAAGCTCAAAAATACACTCACAAGCTCAAGCACGAATCTCAGGTCTTTAAGGACTCGCTCAAGGGGGTATGGTGGCTAGGGAAAAGGACTACATGTTCCTTTTATAGTGTACAAGCCCGAAATTTAGGTTTTACATCTGGGCTCACTACGCCCAGCGTACCCGGGCGAGTCCGCGCGGCGTACATCTCAGTACGCCCAATGTACTCATTAATTTCGCATTCAACTTAAAGGTGTCGAGGTTTTGATTATGATGGCATGTGCGGAATTAGAAAGATCTAGTAATTCATCAAACAAATTCAAGAACACAAAGAGTAAATAAATCTTTATAAGCTCTTATTAGATCTAGAAAGATTATACAAATGGGTTTGTATACAATTTCTCTCTCTAGTCTAACACTCCAAAATGGACTCTTTACATAATGGGAGTCACTCACTTCCTATTTATAGGAAAAGACTCAACCCATTTACACATACAAAGAGGAAAGCCTAAAACATTACATCCAAGCATGACTTTGCACCCTAACATTCTCCCCCTCAAAGTTAGGATTGGATGTCCGACTTTAATCTCCAATGAGCTAGCGCGATCAAGACCAAACTCCCCTTCGAAGTAACACCGGTCTTTTAACTCCGCAAATGAATATTCGACAAACCCGAGAAGCTTCGAATACCCATCATTTCTCCCCCTTTTTATAATCAAAAAATGATTATAAAACCCACTAAGGATGAGAAGCGCTTCATCAAACAAATTCAAGAACACAAAGAGTAAATAAATCTTTATAAGCTCTTATTAGATCTAGAAAGATTATACAAATGGGTTTGTATACAATTTCTCTCTCTAGTCTAACACTCCAAAATGGACTCTTTACATAATGGGAGTCACTCACTTCCTATTTATAGGAAAAGACTCAACTCATTTACACATACAAAGAGGAAAGCCTAAAACATTACATCCAAGCATGACTTTGCACCCTAACATTCTCCCCCTCAAAGTTAGGATTGGATGTCCGACTTTAATCTCCAATGAGCTAGCGCGATCAAGACCAAACTCCCCTTCGAAGTAACACCGGTCTTTTAACTCCACAAATGAATATTCGACAAACCCGAGAAGCTTCGAATACCCATCATTTCTCCCCCTTTTTATAATCAAAAAATGATTATAAAACCCACTAAAGATGAGAAGCGCCCGAAGAATAATCTTCACAATACTCCCCCTTGATGTGTACCAAAAATGAATCACCAAAAATCTTGCACGGAAAAACAATCACGAAAAAGCCACAAAAATTTCCAATTTATGAAAATTTTTAACTTTTTAAGTGAAAGTTGCAAGATTTTTCAAAATCCGGGTAGAAATTGTCACTTTCTGAAACTTGCAGGGACCCGTTGCGCCAAAAACAGTCAAATATGCGAAACTCTAGCCCATTTGCGAAACCGGGCATAAAGCGTAAATTCGCACAAACTGCACGGACCAGAACTGAAAATGTTGTAATTTCTCAGCTTTTATTGCTACTTGCGAAGTTGGGTATTTATTTTCAAAAATGCGAAACTCCAGGGACTGTTTTCGAATCTTTTTCCCTTTTGTTCTCCAATCATGCGAAGTTGGACTACTTGTGCCATTTTGTGAACAAATCAGGGGTGCAAACTGAAACTTTTTGTGTTCTTCCCCAAATCACCATATGCAGTAAAAGACTTCGCATCTTATACCCATTCAATTTTCGCATCTTTATCTCACCAAATACGAATCCAAAGGGTATAAGCAAATGCGAACCTGATTTTGCTTTTATATGAAACGAATCCTAAATGCGAACTCTAAATCCCATCTTAATATGCGAACCAAAAAATCAAGATGCGAATCTTGTTTGACCATTAACCACACATTTTTCCTCATTTGCATTTTCATCACCACGAATCGTCATCAACCCAATCGATTCAACAAATGATTTCCAGTGAACCATGGCTTCGCTTTTTAACACCGATGCTTGATTCCAACTTCAAAACTTTTACAGACTCATGAAATTTATTTCCAATAGCATTCATCCATATGCGAACTCGATTTCACAAATAGTCGATTCTCAAACATGCGAAATTACCATCGATTCAAGGTTCACCTTCAAGCCTTTACTTCTCATAATCGATTCCTGTTCATCATCAATCTATCAAATGCGAATTGCTTCAACTGTTCGCATCGTTTTCTGATCATCAAATCGACTTCCAATACCTTTCCAGCTCGTTATCAACAAGCAAATCTTCTAATAGTTTATCAAACCTTCGATCATCACACATCATTCAACCATTCTATTTCAATTCTCCTTTCCATATCGATTATGAAACCAAGGCAAGAACACAGACGTTGACTTTGTCATAAATTTGACATTTCAAAATCAAACATCAAATTGAGAATTCAAACACAAAATTTTTAATCAAAAAGTTGATAAACCAACTGTTCTTCACATGTTCTTCACAAAAACTCCAAAGTGTTTAATCAATTTTATCAAAATAAGGAGATCAATTTCCGACTTATTTCTGTTGGCTTGATCATGATCGATGTATGAGATAAAACTCAATACATATGATCGATTCACAATATAAATCTATACGCATCGATTGTTTTGAAAAACAAGATGAAACCTCATTCGTATGAATACTGCCAAGAACAATCGAGAGTACAAGAATTTCAAGCGTGTGAAGAGGAATGAACGAATTGTTTCATATTTGATTAAGAAATTCTTTGGGCTTCAACATTGAATTCGGATCAAAGAAGTAAGTGATATACGTTTTGGGCTAAAATAAATCATGAACAGTAAAAAGGAATGGAAATAGTTTTTGGGCTTCAAATATTGTATCTAATGAACAGTAACAAAAATTTGATATTGTTGTTGGTTGTATTTGATCTTTAAAAAAATTATTGGATCATCAATGGGGTTTGAAACGGATTTGATCCAATGTGGCAAATCGATCAAAAATGAAAAAAGAAAAACACAAATTGAAATCATGGACGTTTTGGAATCCATTTGAGAATTTGAGTTACCTTTTTGACGAATCGAGATCCATTTTTAACGAACGAATCAAATTTGGAAGATCTTGGTTCTTTTGTCGAAATGAGAAAATCTCCAAATCGAACATTGTACCACCTACCATGCGAGATGTACAACTCGTTCTTCATGTTCTTCGTCGATCTAAGAACATCTTCAAAAGAACCACCAACACTTTTGGGTTTTGACTTCAAATTCAATGCAACCTTTGGAGATTGTTGCTTTGGAACCCAAATTTGCTTCACGGATTTTGGCTTCACAACATATGACGATTTTTGTGAGTAAACCCGCTTGTTCTTCCGATTCATCTTCTTCTACTTTTTCTTTTTCATCTTTTTGCATCATGAAGACTTGACATTATGAATAAACCCACTTTCCACAACATGAACATTTTGAGTTTGAATCAAGTCTTTTGGAGTTTGATACTTGTGAATTTCTTGGATCACCGGCTTCTGATAAGTAATCATTCCTTCAAACAAATCACAAGAACACAAAATATCATCGGTTTGAACTCCAATTGAGAAAAAAACTTTTTCTTCTTGAAAATCAACTTGAACTCCTTTTTCTTGAACATCAAGAACATCACATTGAACTCCATTATCAAGAACTTCAAGAAATTTAAGAGCACGAAGATCATTTGGGTCTTCAATAAGAGAAACATATTTCTTATTGAACAAATCTCTTTCTTCTCCTTCCTTTTGATTTCTACTACGAACTAATATGGACAAGGCAATTTTATTCAACCATGCAATCTTACAAAGTGGTTGAAATACCAAGCTTCCATGATCATCCTTCAAACCTCCATAAGAAACCATATTCCCCCATGAAATCAATTTGCTTAACACCAACCCATAAAATTGATCTTCATTGACTTTGTATATCACATCTTTAACGATCACAATCCAAGAATCATATGGAAAACCCACCATGATCACAAAAACTTGATGAATTCTAGAGAGAGAAAGTAATTTTGAATGGGTTTTCTAGAAAGATAAAGTGATACAAACAAGTATTCTAGAGAGAGAAAGTCGAATTATGGATCAAATCAAAGAAAAATTCGACTTCTAGAACACAAAAACACTCTCTAAACACGAAGATCAATGAACAATAAGAATCACCAAATCAAAATAGCCATCAAGGATCAATTCTTGATGAAAATCAAAATAGCCACTGATCATAGTATTCTGGAATTAACATCGGAATTTTGGTGGAGGAACCAAGCAAGTGAGAGAAGGAAGTCATTGTATTCATGTTGAAGTTCGCCATTGATGAACACATAAATTTTCAGAAAGCTTGAAAAACTTGATGAAATAGAGAATTTGATCAAATGAATTGATCACAAATCACTAATAGATTACTCGACTTAACAATTCAAAGACAGAATCAATTCAAATCTGAAGATCAAAAGTGATTTTCAAAATCAAAATGCGCGGAAAATTTTGAGTAAAGTTACAACTCAAAAAGCAAATGATTCTAACACGAAAATCAGATCGAAGCAGTTTGAATCCTGCTCTGATACAAATTGTTGAGGTGTTGATTATGATGGCATGTGTGGAATTAGAAAGATCTAGCAATTCATCATAAAAATTCAAGAACACAAGGAGTAAATAAATCTTTGTAAGCTCTTATTAGATCTAGAAAGATTATACAAATGGGTTTGTATACAATTTCTCTCTCTAGTCTAACACTCCAAAATGGACTCTTTACATAATGGGAGTCACTCACTTCCTATTTATAGGAAAAGACTCAACACATTTACACATTGAAAGAGGAAAGCCTAAAACATTACATCCAAGCATGACTTTGCACCCTAACAAAAGGACCTAATTTGACAACTCCAAAATAGAATGATCATAAAGCTTACTTGGATTTCAGGCTGTTACAGTAGGACTTTTGGAGTTCAACAGTCATTGTCGCGAGCATGATGCAATGAACTTTTGTAGCATCTTGCTCGTCAGCCTCGTAGGCTGCGATTTCTTTGGGAGTTGCAGTGTTTACATTAACTTCTTTCAGATCCTTGTCGAGAAAATACTCCTTGTCCTCGTAACAGGTGACCATTCGAATGTTGCGGATCCAATCATTAAAGTTGGACCAATCGAATATCACCCTCCCACACAAATTCATGAGTTAGAATGAGCGGGAAGGGGTCGAGCCTGAAGCGTTGTTGTTATTCGAAGTAGACATCTAAAATAGAAAAGGAAAAAAGTTTGATTAGATAAGAATCCCCAATTAAACACCCAAATGGAAAAATAGGGCTAGGATCCAACAACATTATTTACAATTTAAAAGAGGGATGTCGTAATCCAAACTGCAAATAATTTGAAGGTAAGTGAATGATGATTCACTAATTTCCACCATGAAAAACGAAAAACAAATTATGTTTTAAATGTATTGAAACTCCTAGATCTTTTGAGATTTATTTAACTTTTCAATGGCATGTATAAATCTCGATATGCTCTTCAAGTTTGTGATTGGGATACCGATGATCACAAACAAGATGTGAATAACCATGCAAATGTACTTGGTACTCTTGATGTTATAAATACCTAATCAATGTGTTGGTTAGCCACACACGCTCCATTGATCTATGGTAAACATCAAGCTACCCTTTGCCACCATTTCTAGTCCATATTAGTGTGCTGGTTATCCACGCACGATCCACTAACGACTTGGCAGGGTGCAAAGTGTGATTTCATGGAATAGCATATTTTCCCATTTTGCCTAAAGTAACTAAGATTGGGAATTTTATAAAAACATTTATTTACTTTATTAATCTTTATACTTTTAATGTGAAATTAGTTGCCCTATCCTACCCGTTCGACTAACAAACCTCCACCAATGAAGGAAGCGGTGGGTGAGAGTGGACACCCATTAAACTGTCATTTTATAGGCAACAACCTTATACCCTCCCATTATAGATCGGCTTCGTGAATGAGGCCTAGTAACGGTAAGACTAGTTTATATATATATATATATATATATATATATATATATATATATATATTATTAATCTTATAATATTATAATAGTATAAGGGTTGAATTTTAAACTTGTAAGATGCTAGGGTTTAGAATTTAAATATTTCAAAATTAAACTTTTAATCAAAATTTCAAATTCCAAAACTTGAGGGCAAGTTTTGAATCTTTTCAAAACTTTCTAGATCAAATTACAAATAATTTAATTAAACAATTAATTAGTGATTGTCTAAATTTGACCTAATTCAATTTCATGGCAAGATAATTCAATAAAATAATTCAAATAATTAAGATTATCATATAAGGCAATAATTATCTAATTAATTGACATTTATCTTCTATTTTGATAAGGATAATCATATCAATTTAATAAAAATCGGATTTTATTAATCAAAAACGTTTTTGGTAATTATCCCAATCAAAATAGGCCAAAATCCCGAAAGAACTGCTCTCTGACTCTCCGAATCATCGAGTTACTGACCGGACTCGTCGAGTTCATCTGACTCATCGATTTCATTTAGTGACTCGACGGGTTCAGATGTCAGAGAGCAGAAAATTCAATTTTTCAAGCAATGAATGATCAAACAAGGCATCAAATACAATAGAAAAGAACTTAGGCTCTGATACCACTGATGGGTTTTAAGCATTACCTCAATCCTATGGTGCATATGCAAACCCTAAAGCATTGAATCTAGTTTTCTCTAATTGTACACACAAATCATCCAAAACTTGTAAACCCTAATACTAACATACAAAATCGAAAACAATAACTAAAACAAGTTTAGTTGATTACCTTTCGAATGTAGCAAAAATCTTCAACCTTCGAGAGCTTTAGTATCACAAGTCTGTTACCTCTAATCGATCACAAACACCAAGGCAAGTTGGATGATCTTGGAGAGAGAGAGTAAGGAGGCTCAAAATCGGCTCTTGATCTTTAGGGTTCAAGTGGTAGCCAATATGTGAAGCCCTAGGGTCCTTTATATAGGTGAGTTGCTAGGGCTTCAGTCAAAATCCTAATTAGATTGCTTAGGCTTTAAGCAGTCCACAGGAACCTTCCAGAACAAGGCCTTGGATGAATCCAAAGTGGGCTTCCCCCTTTATTTCGTACATCCCCTTTCTAAGGGATCCTCAGACGAAAATCCAGTTATCTTATAATTGTAATTCTAGTCCCTTAGGTTTAATTATTATCTTTTGACCACAAAATTAATTTCTTAATTAATTCTTGACCAATATTAATGAACCAATATGATTTTTCTTTTAATATATTATTCATATAATATATTAATACACCATAATAACCTCTTTCTCCATTAATCATCCAGTCAAGTTGATCTTGTGAAGGCAATCCAAAAAGACCATGCTACAATAGGGTCAAGTATATACCAAATATAGTTATAGGCTTAGAAACCTAATCCAACAACAGTAACCATGACCAAAAATCTTTGTGGATCATGGAATCATAAAGACCCTTCTCACCACAGTTGTTTAAGGACCCAACCTTGGCTCAGATGGAAACTACTTGTAGTATCTGTGTGAAAACGGAGGAACTCACTGCGATTTGTTGAGTCTCGAAGAACTACTTGTGGCTATTTTGATGTTAGACCCTGCATATCCTCAATCAAAGATCTTAATACAGTTTTTCAAGTTAACAATTTAACTTGGCACTTGGCGAGATGTTCAATGGTTTCTGAATCGCAACTGAGTGTACCATTCTAGTGCTAATGAGAGTTAATTAGGAATAGCTCACAAAACGATCCAGTGACAAAAATATTCGAAAACATATTTCCACAGTTTAGCATGACACGAGGTCAAGGCCCTTTGGCGGGACATTCAACGATAATCATGCCTTGCAAGGTGCATCACCCTAGTGCTAGTATCCGTTAAATCCTTACATAACAAAGAGAATGTCAAGACCCTAGGTGGGATGCTTAACGATATCTACTTCCTAGTTAGATGAATCGCCCTGGTGCCATGACAGTTCTTAGGTAAAGATACTGACAAGACCAATTTAACAATCTGTACAGTTTTAGACTTTCAATTCCTTAGATACGACAGTTCATAAAGAGATACCGCCCAACTGACAGTTTGTACAGTTTCATGCCTTTAATATCGTGAATACGACAACTCTTTAGAGAGAAACTGTCTAACTGAAAATTTTTATGGTTTCATGCTTTCAATTCCTTGTGAGAGTAATGTGAAGTGTAACTCCGACAATTCCTTTCAAGATCTTTTCTTTCACAGAAAATTCTGACACAATCTCCTTGAGTCTCTTCTTCTTTTGAATTCTCTTTTTTAAGACAAAAGAAATTTTGAGATAAAAACTAAAAATAAAAATAAACTTAGCACACAATCAAAAATAACTAAGAATAAAAATAAAATTAACATACACTCAAATAGTATAAACAATTTTGGATTTTTTAATTTTTCTGAAACAGAAATAAAAACAATATATATATATATATATATATATATATATATATATATATATATATATATATATATATATTTGGATTTTTGAATTTTATGAATTTTATGATTTTTGTTTGGTTTTAATTCTCCCCGTAATGTACATAGAGGAAAAATATGAACGAATTTAACCAAACAAAAATAAAATACAAAATATATAAAAACAAAAAAAAACATTTTGTATTCAAAACGAATCATTTTAAGAAAACTCACAAGCACATCAAAATGAGCTTTTCCAAAGGGTTTTGTTAACAAATCGGCCACATTATTATCAGTGTTGATTTGTTCCAAGTGAATGAATTTACGCTCAAAACAATCTCGTATAAAATGAACTTTGATATCTATATGCTTGGTTTTCGAATGTTGGACTGGATTTTTAACAATTTGAACAGCAGCATCATTATCACATAAGATAGGAGTATCAAGAAAATTCAAACCATAATCTTGTAGTTGATATTGCATCCAGATGACCTAAGAACAACATGCAGATGCAACAACATATTCAACCTCAGTTGTTGAAGTGGACACAATTTGTTGTTTCTTGCATTGCCATGAGATCAGTCTGTCTCCCAAGAATTGACAACCAGCACTAGTAGATTTCATGTCAATGTCAGAACCTTCATAGTTGTTTTCAGTAAAAGCATAAAGATCAAATTCACGATTTTTGGGATACCCTATATCTGGTCTGGTAGCAGTCAGATACATAAAAAAACCAATCATAGATCGATACAGAGTTTGATCAACCAATTCCCCATCCGGATTTGATGTAAACAGATGTCGTTCAGCCATGGTAGTAGAAGCAACATTGGCATCCTTGAACCCGAACTGTTTCAGCATGTCATCAGCATATTTGCCTTGATGCAATAGAATACCCAAAGAATCTTGACATGTGACAACTAGAAAAATTCTAGAACAATCAAGTCTAAACTATAACCATGTGCGAGTGAATTCACAACGTAACATTAGAACTTTGAATTCCATGAGGGCATCTTTATATAAGTTATTATATGCATATACTTTAAAATCCATGTTGAAATAAACCTTGGAAAGTCAACAAGTCAATAAAGAGTCAAACAAGTCTAAAAAAAATCAAATGTTTAACATAAAAGCATATACATGTGTCATGTGTTGAGTGTTCGGACTAGGACCCACCATTTATGTGATTTCGGTTACATAGGACCGAAATCACCCCCCATGTGAAGCACCAAACCGAAAACACCCCAAGAACCAAGCCACTAAGACCGAAAACACCTTATTTAAGGCCCATTAAGGCCGAAATCCCTTCCTTAGTTCATGTTTGGACCGAAAACTACTTTGTGTGTGGGGTACTTGATGAGTTCAGTCATGATAGGACCGAAATCACCCTCTTTAGGGCCGAAATCCCCATTATAATTTAGATAAGGTGCCACTTGATGATAAGTACACATACCAATGTAAACATCAACTCACTGTCACTTCATTTAATTTTATTTCCTATATAATACACAAATTAGAACCATTCACTGTTAAAAACATATTCACACTTGACAATACTCTCAAGAACAAACCCTTTCATTTCTCTCAATTCTTCAAACCTTCCAAGTTCTTCATCAATGTTTCCCAGGAAGCCTTTTGATCAACATTGTTGCATAGTATTATTGTAAGTATTTCGTATATAATATAGCGTTTATGCAAACTTTTTCATGTTAGTTAATATTATTCACACATTAGTATGTGTTAAAAACTCTTAGGATTCAATCATTTTCAAGCGCTCGTAACTTGAAGATCGTCACGGTCATCTCGTTATCAAACCGCAACCACACATAAGGGGAGTTCATACCCCTACATTTTTTAAGACATTTTCTATGTTTTAGGGGGGAATACAAGTAACACACAAGAAACTTATGTTAAAATTCAAAAATTTTAATACGTTATTTTTACGAAAAATCTTAAATACGTGAAACGGCTTTACTACCAACCTATTATATTTTTACATACACCGTTTTGATAGAAACGTAAAGATCTGAAAAATGGTTACAAAATACCTTACATTAGTCTTTTATATATATATATATATATATATATATATATATATATATATATATATATATAAAAGTTCAAACAAAGAAATTATTTTTATGTTATATCTTCTATATACTGTGTTATGTCTTTAATCGGTAATGAATATATGAATAATCATATTTTAGTATTAACATTATAACTTACTACAAATAAATATATGAATAATCATATGTCAAATATTCACATTAGAATTACAACAATAGAACATATATGTAAAAGTATTAGCAGAGTAATAAAATAAAAGTAGTGTTTTCATGTCCTCACTTTATTTACTGTCTTTGTCTTCATTTGAACCATCCCTATATATATATATATATATATATATATATATATATATATATATATATATATATATATATATATATATATATATATATATATATAATTTTAGTCTATAGAAGCTATATTTATTGTTTCCAAGAATACGAACCCAAGTCTTAACTTTCCGTATATTTGAATATATATATATATATATATATATATATATATATATATATATATATATATATATATATATATAGTGGAGTGGTTCTAATGAGAACCAAAAAAGGTTAAGAACCGTAAGAACCTCTAACTTTAGATGTTTATAAAGGCTTTAGGGTAACCCTAAACCCGTTATAAACACCCTAAACCCTAAACCCTAAATCCTTTATAAACATCTAAAATTAGAGGTTCTTACGGTTCTTAACATTTTTTGGTTCTTATTTGAACCTTTATATATATATATATATATAGGGTTAAGTTCAAATGAGAACACTATTTAATGTGAGAACGTGAGAACACTACTTTATGTTACTATTCTACTATGAATTTAATATATATAATATTGTAATAATTATAATATGAATATATTCAATTTTATATTGCTATTCTACTATAAAATTTATATATACATGTAGTAATTTAGTAAATTCTATTGTGAATGTTAAATATGTGATTGTTCATATATTCGGTGATGAATAATGTCATAAAGTTGTACATACAAAATTTTAATTTGAATATTAATGTGTGATTGTTCGTATATTTGTTGATGAATAATACCATATTGTTGTATATATAAAATTCATAGTAGAATAGTAACATAAAGTAGTGTTCTCACGTTCTCACATTAAATAGTGTTCTCATTTGAATTTAATGCTATATATATATATATATATATATATATATATATATATATATATATATATATATATATACATATATATATAGGGTTAGGATTAAATGTGAATCATAAGTATTGTGTGAATGTGTGACCAAATCTAGACCACTAGATTAAAAGAATAAATGGTTGTGACTTTAAGGTACATATTCTTAACATAGACTAGCATGTATTGGATAATTATACCTAATTAATCGTAACGGAAAAAATGAAATATTGTAAAGAGAGAGAATTTAAGATTTGTTTACATTTTAGGAAACTATATAGAATTAATTAATAAAAGTTAAACGAAATATAACATCTTATTCGATAAATTTAAAATGAATCAGACTTTTTGAGAATACGGCTTCATTCAACAAATATGAACTTGTATTTTGATTCTTTCATTCTTAAAGAATTTTCGTTCTTTTATTTGTAAAGAAGACGATTGTATTTAGTAGTTTTTTTATTCATTCATTCTTAAAGAATACTATTTGTTGAGAAGTAATATTCTTAAAGAATACACCCCATACATCCATCAATAACATATCATTCTTTCAGAAAAATATATTGCAATATAATGAAGCATATTTACTATAAAAATAAGAACTATTTTTATAACAAAAACTTTCTTGAAGTATATGTCTTTGTTTTTTGATATACAATATTTTTAAAAAACACACACAACATTCTATGCTATATTTTTGAAGATTTTTCCATCGTTCTTGAAGAATATGTCTTTGTTTTTTTTTTTGGCTTTCATATGTCTTTTATCTTTACCTCTTCATGTCTGAACCTGAACACATAAATATTCAGTTAAAACACACAAAAAATACATGAAAGATTATATGATGCAAAATAGCTCAAGAACATTCATTACCTATCAGCAGAACAAAAGTAGTCCCGTCCAAGCCGATTTGATCCATGTGGAAAACTAAAAAATGAGGCATTTTACAATACAAAATTAAAATATATTGCTATTATATGAAAAAATAATGTATGTTGATGTTATCAATATTTTTCTGTGAGTACAGCTCTATTACATGTAAACATTTACCGTAATATAGATTGAAAAAATATTAGAGGCAAAATTAAAGTATGTTGCTATTCTTAAAATGGCAAGGAAAAAAACATTTTCAATACCCCCAAAAATATAATCATATGTGACACGTTCAAAAGTTAGTTCTCACTCCACACTCCATTCTTTCAGCATTAAAAACAAATTATAAATCAATATTATAGATGTGCAAAAGAAAAAGAAACTAAACATATTCTACAAGAATGTGATTAGATTCTTAAATAATATACAAAAAAATACCACACTGAGAAACAAAATCCCTAAAATTATTATTTTAATTCTAGAATTCCTTTTGTTTTTTTCTTACTTATGTAAAGGCAAAATGGTTTAGGCTCATGTAACTTTTATCAATTGACGTTAATGAAATATAAAAATCTTTTTTTATATAAAAAATTAATAAAGGAAAAGAATATATATGAGACATACTTGATAATTATCGTATTAGTTTTAACCATGAGTATCCTTTTTCCGATTGAATATTAATCTTCATATAAATAATGATGGAGGACATTATTTCACTTATTAATATGTAATCGATATCCCTCATTTAAGGGGAAATTAAATGCTTTAATTATTTTCTATAGTTAACTATATCCATATTAATTAATATTTTATTTTTTTCTTAAATTGTGATTGGTCCTTACATTCACACAATATTTGTTGGATGTATATGAACCTAACTATATATATATATATATATATATATATATATATATATATATATATATATATATATATATATATATATATATAGGGGAGCGTTCAATCGAGAAGATTTGAGAACAAATTTGGACCACATAATTTTTTAAGTAAAATTATAAAATAATATTTATATAAATCAAAAAATAGTTACAAACAAATAAAAAACTCACTAACTAACATCACTCACCACCCAACCAACACCACCCACCACCACCACCCGCCACCACCATCACCACCCATCACAATCATCCCCTAACCACCACCACCTGCCACCTCCACCCACCTCCACCTCCACCACCCATCACCACCGCCTTCCATAACCACCTGCCACCACCACCACCACCCGCCGCCACCACCACCGCCTTCCACTACCACCAACAACCACCACCTACCACCCATAACTACCCACCAACACCAACCACTACCCACCACCCACCCACCACCACCACTCATCACTACCCACCACCACCAACCACCACCACCACCCATCACCACCTCCTGCCACCACCACCAACAACCACTACCTACCACCCATAACCACCCACCAACACCAACCACTACCCACCTCCCATCACTACCCACCACCCACCCACCATAACCACCACCCACCACCACCACTCATCACTACCTACCACCACCAACCACCACCCATACTAACCACCACCAACCACCACCACCTACTACCCATCACTACCCACCACCATCACCACCACCACCAGCCACCCCCATCACCACCCAACCACCACCACCTGCCACCACCACCCACCTCCACCACCCATCACCATCGTCGGCCACCACCACATACAATCACTACCTACCACCCACCACCACAACCCATCACTACCTACCACCACCAACAACAACAACAACCACCCGCCACCACCACCACCTACCACCCGCCGCTACCACCCACCTCCACCACCCATCACCACCGCCCGCCACCACCAATAACAACCAATACCTACCACCCATAACTACCCACCACCACCAACTAGTACCCACTATCCATCACTACTACCACCCACCCACCATAACCACCACCAACCACCACCCGCCACCATCACTCATCACTACCCACTACCAACAACCACCACCCATACTACCCACCACCAACCACCACCCATAACTACCCACCACCACCAACCACTACCCACCATCACTACCCACCACCCACCACAACCACCACCCACCACCTACCATTCATCACTACCCTCCACCACCAACCACCACCCACCACCAACCACCACCCGCCACCACCACCCACTAAAACCACCACCCATCATTATCACCACCACCCACCCACCACCATCCGTCACCACACACCACCACCACCCCGCTGCCACCACCCCCACCCGCACCTACGAAGATTTGTTATTGTGTTTTTGATTCATTAGTTTTTCTCGTGTAGATAATCACATATGATTATATGTATCGAGTCACATGTGATTATATGTATCGAATCATATATGATTTATATATTATTAAATACATATAATCACATGTGATTAAATACACGTCAAAAAACTAGTGAATCAAGAATGAAAAAATGAATATATCCACGTAAATCATATGTGATTAGATACATATAATTACACATGATTATATGTATTTACTAAAATATTATTTACGTGGGCCATATTTATTTTCGTGTTTTTAATTTTATAATTGGCATCGTGTATTAAATCATATGTGATTATATATATTTAATCATATATGATTTACATGGACAATATTTGTATTCACGTGTTGATTCTATAGTTGTTCTTGTGTATTTAATCACATGTGATTATTTTGATTTAATCACATATGATTCGTATGGAAAATATTTATTTTTGCGTCGATTCAATAATTGTTCTAATATATTTAGTCAAATGTGATTATATGTATTTAATCACATATGATTTATGTGGACACGATTCATTATTTCTTTCTCAATTCAATAGTTGTACTCATGTACTTAATCACATGTGATTATATCTATCAAATCACATATGATTTATATTGATAATATTCATGATTCAATATTTTTTCTTATGTATTTAATCATATGTGATTTTATGTATTAATCACATATTATTAATGTGGAAAAAGAAAAACTATTAAATAAAAAACGTGAAAATGAATCTTGTGTACAGAAATCATATGTGACTAAATGTACAAGAACAACTATTGAACAAGAATGTGAAAATGAATATTGTCCATATAAATCATAGCTAATTAGATACATATAATCTAATGTAATTAAGCTCACAAGAACAATAATTGAATCGAGAATGCAAAAATAAATATTTTCCACATAAATTATATGTGATTAGCTACATATAATCATATAGGATTATATGCATTTAATCAAATATGATATATGTGGTCAATATTTATCTTTGTGTTCTCGATTCAATAGTTGTTCTTGTGTATATAATCATATGTGATTATATATATAGAGGGTCATGAGGTTTTGGAATAATGTACTTTTCATGAATGGATTCTCACGAGGCCTCTCTATAATCGCCTAGTATACACCAGTCATGTATAATTAAGGTTAAAAGGAATGTTGACTGAGAGACTCCGCCCTAAATCCACAACTAGATGAGGAACAGGAAGTAAGGCAACATCACTCACTCGAGGTCTATCGATCTTGATTATACATGGCCTTAACATATATACCGAGCCATTATAGCTTTACCTGATGGATTTTGGATTTTTACAACAGTGCTGCGACTTCCGCCTTAATGAGGGAGTAATTACAATTAAAATTAATCATTTAATGTTTTCGGTTAACTACTCTGGATAGAGAGAGACGTACCAAAAATTCTATCGGGTTCTTTGATGCTTCTTCCTAGGCATTAGAGTTAGACTCCTCCTACGCCCTTGTCGTTTCTTTCAGTTGGGCAGTCCCTCTTGAAGTGTCCGATTTCACCACATAGGTGGCACACTGGACTGGTCTCCATATTGGCGATTGATGTAATGAACTCAAGCGGGGTTCTACAGACGCGAGCAGTATGCCCCTTCATGTTGCACCTAACACAAAAGATTTCTCGGTAGACACCATGATGATGGTAGCTACACTTGCTGCAATGGGGGAGGTTTCCTAGGTATTGTATTCCTGAAGTCGGGATGGAAGGGTTGGCAGGGGTATTGAATGCCTCAGCTTGTTGCCCTTCAGAAGGTCCTTGAGTTGAGGTACTTCCTTCTTCGTTCTTGAACTTTCTCTTCAGTGGATTTGGTTGAGGTTCTTGGGTGGATGGGTACGTAGGTGTTGGCTTCTGCTGTCCATTGCTAGGATCGGGAATCTAAATAGGGATCCTGCTAACATTGGCGTTGTTAGCATTCAGATGAGCCATGACGGCTGCTACGGCTGCCGAGACTGCAGCTTGGAACGTAGCTTCATCGAATAAGAGTGTCGGTTTCTTGCCAGCGGATTGGTTACGTTTCTTCGGAGGCATGGTTTTTCATACACGAAAAGGAACACAAGCTGATGAGTGACGATGGTTAACCCTGGACGTATCTATCCTTACTATACTAGGCAATAATTTTTCCCGCGCCTTGGATATTGGTTATCTGAGTGTCGACCTACATCCCTATGATGTAGTCCCGGTATCAAGGTAGGAGTAAGAGTATCAGAAAGCCATAAGGTGGGGGTCGTTCCTATTAATTTATCTTTATATTGGAGAGATTTTCTCTCCGGTTTCGGAAAGATTTGAGGACAGTTCGGAACGAAGATCACGGAAGAAAAGCTCATGAAGACTTATGGCTAAACACTCTAAATCGAGGTTTTGGGATCCGATCTAATCGTATTACTTGTGACGGGAAAAGGCGATTCACCTAACACATAGTGTGAGTAGTGTAACCACTAACTCACTAAATTGTATTATTTTATGGCTATATTAGTGTGGCGATAACGAGGAAAAGATACTTCTCGGGTTCCATGTATTGGCTCCCTCTGTCTACCTCTTATCCCTGACTGGGACCGGCGTTGGTTTTCTTCGGATAGTTACCTAGGGTTCTCTTCTCGTGTAGACATATTGAATTTCTACTCCGTCTTACTTCCGATTCTGACTCTGAGTGTCATCACTTCATTACTTCTGATCCTGACCCTGAGTGTCATCGCTTCATGATGGATGACTGGAAATCTCTGAAGTTCAGGCGAATTTCCACCGATATCCCTAAAAGGTATAGGTACTTGGTGGTTTCAATAGTCTCGTCCTAGTTCGTTTATTTCCGAATTGGAAATCTTCTCAATGAACTT
This sequence comes from Lactuca serriola, assembly GCF_051521515.1. Classification (NCBI taxonomy): domain Eukaryota; kingdom Viridiplantae; phylum Streptophyta; class Magnoliopsida; order Asterales; family Asteraceae; genus Lactuca; species Lactuca serriola. The sequence goes on from NC_136412.1 coordinate 319,010,542, forward strand.
CTTCTGGGTCTGAATTAACTCTTCCGTCGCACACTGAAGTGGTTAAGGTTTTCTAAAGGGTTCGTGCGAGAATGGAAGTGTGTAAAGAATCCTAAGAGATTATTAAACCGTTTTACCGGGTGATCCATATCGAGTCCTGCTACAATTCCATAGTGTATACAAATCATATATAACTTAGATCCGATAGGCCTTCGAATATGTGATACTACTCTATATCCACATACAAACAAGGAAAAGGAAGTAGAGCGAAACCACACATTCTTAGCCTATGAGATCCTTACTATATATAACCTTGGGAGTACACACTTTATAATCGTAGGTATATCATTAGGGATCTTTTTAGTTCTTCACACAGGATTATTTATGGTTCCTAAAATACCCCTATGGTATTTTAATTACATGTTTGGTTCTTAACTTTTGAACATGATTCTAGGTTTAGTGTAAATCTTTTAGTATCATAAAATACTCCAATAGTATTTTAAACTTTATGTTTGGCTCTAGCATTCCTATTTGGTAAGTTTCAGACCTATTGCAACACCACCATCACTCCCAAGCACATGTTTATCGCATCTCAAATAAATGTAGTTGATCAGGTTACATTTATTCCAGCTTACGATTACATAACTGCCCAGGTTTGACGGTATTGCTCAACATCCGAATACTTTTATTCTTGTTCTTCTTGTGATACTTTGTTCGAGTATTTAGATTCTGGATGTTCTTATACTTTGGTAAAATATGGTTATATTTTAAAGTATAATTCTTGGTTACAATTTTTTATCCCAAATGTATTTATAGGTTGTATATCTTTTATGATTAGATATACTGAGCTCACGATAAACAATTCTCTGATACCAATCTGTCACACCCCAAAACCGGAACGGCGGAAATGTTCTGGGGTGGAGGACGTCATGTCAAGTATCACAACATATGCAGTATAGTACTCAAAGTACAACAACCATTGCATTAATCGTGATAATTTTTACATAGGTTACATTTCATAGCAACATCGAAGTAATACAGAGAATAATATAGATGCAACTTGGTACTAGACGTACTTCACAAAAGCTCCCAAGATGTACCTGTCTATTGATGACCTGAGAATACAAGTTATTTTGAAAGCGAGTATCAACATTTTTATAATGCTGGTGAGTTCATAAGTATTTAATGACGTTAGTACAAATACACATTGATATTCAAAATAACCTCATTAAAAATGGTAGTTTAGAATCTATAGAGTATTAGAATTCTTTCCAGAAAATCCTATATTTTCTAAATAAAAGCAGTCTTCTACCAAGACCCGACAAATTTATGTTTTAAGGCGTGATTTTCCCCGAAATACTATCATTACCAAAATACATTTTTGACTTTAAAGGAACTATGAGGAAATCACAAGTAAAAATACTAGGGGAAAATAACATATACCTCAACAGTAATACTGCTGACTAAAGCAAGTGAAAACATAGACTCTAGGAGAGTTTCGAATGAATGATACGCCTGGCTCAGTCTAACACAAGGAAGCACAGACTCCAGACAGTATCAAATGAAAGATACAGCTAGCAAAGTCTAAAACAAGGAAATACAGACTCTAGACAGTATTGAATGAATGATACAGCTATCAAAGTGTAAAACAAGGAAATACAGATTCCAGACAGTATTAAATGAACGATACAGCTAGCAAAGTCTAAAACAAGGAAATACAGACTCCAGACAGTATCAGATGAATGACACAACTAGCAACGTCTAAAAAAAGGAAATACAGACTCCAGACAGTATCTGATGAACGATACAGCTAGGAAAGTCTAAAATATCTGGTAATCCTAAGTGGGTTGGTTTAAAGGTTTATAACATGACCTAGTATATAACTAGGAAAATAGGTTAAGATGGTTTTCAGAAATACCGTGATAATTCTTGTTACCTTAAAGCCATGAATTATAAGGTGGACATAAAGATACTTGTAACCATACTGATTGACAATCGAATACTTGACAACCTGCTGGCGTCGGAATGAATGTGACATTTGTCACCCCTTGGCTTGGTCGGTCGGGGACTGTAGCTAGCAGTCAGGGTGTAGGAGTGTCTGTCCCGTATAGATCTATACACACAATGCCACTCTCCCTCCAGGAGACTCTGGCTACCAACTTGACAACGGAAGAATCCGTGTCCCGAGGATGTATCTCGTATTTCGAATTCTATTATAAGTATTGGAATAATGATATAGACTTACTAATGAACCGACTCCTTTGGAATTCTCCGTACTATGAAGAGTAAATAGAAATATCCTAACTATTCTGTGACATCCCCAAAATCTCGCCCAGAAAAGACCGATTTTCATTTATGCTTTTAAAATAAATTCAGAGTAAATCCTTTTGATTTGAAAGAATTGTGGAATTTGTTCCCAATAACAAAGTATGATAAAATAATATTTACCAAAGCATTTCATAAAGAAATGTATTTTCATTATATAACATTACAAGTCATTCAACAAATATATACATATACAAACTTGTAAACAAAACAACTTGATGATTATCCATCTTATGCCCTTGCGCCACTTCCTGTAATACAAATAAAACTAAGTGGGTCAGGCTTGGGAGCCCGGTGAGCATATAGGGTTTTCAACCCACAATAAATAATTATATTTAATTCCACCAACCAACAATAACCCAATTACTCATTCCCGTTATTCTCACTTTACGTCCCTAAAACAACTAACATAAGGGACCTAGTCTAAGAATATTTCATCGGGACGACAACACATGCTTCGGGGGTTCCTCAGCAATATAAGTCAAATAAGGCAACCATGAGGGGGATGGAGTACAGCGAATGAACACCCAAGTTCATTAACACCTACAAGTAGCGAACCTGCTAGCGTTCCACAAGACTGTCTAGAAAAGTCCGTGGTCGTCATCTAAACTCTGCTAGATGACTAAATCAAAACAACATCGATGCCTCTCATATGTTTATTACACACCAACTATCTACCCATGTTCTACCCAACATATTAGTAGATAAAAATATACATTTTATACATAGTTTAAAACCTGTATAGCATGCTTTAATCAATACATATTCCACATAAGAGATGAGGCACACACACATAACACGTATTTCATAGAAAATAAATCAGATCTATGAGATAGAAGAGAGTGAATATACATTAACACATATAACAACAAAATTTATACACATAGCACGTATTTTATATAAAATACTTCATAATAATGTGTTGGAAGAAAATAACTACACACTCACTTGATCAGAACCTGATCAGACAACACTACGACTTGCAGAAGTAGTATTTCTCTGTAGATCTGGAAGATCTTCACAAAAATCGAACTCCTCGTGGGCAGAGCTTCGGCTCGGGAATCGCACTTCTCGGGATCTCGGGAGCATAAAACTTCCTTCCTAACTTGGATATGAGATCCGGGGTGTCAGGATGGCTTCGGGGGTTTACACGCAGAGCTTCGGCACGAAAAAGAGAGGAAATGAGCAAATATGCCCGGAACCCTCGCATCCTATTTATAGGAGGCTGAGGCCTCGTAGTACGCTGGGCGTACTCCTCCAAAATCATCACTGCATGCGTCATCCGAAGAACTCGAGTGCGAGGCGTGTCATGCTTCGTTGTACGTTGGGCGTACTTCAGATGAGTCTGGTGACTCCTCTTCGGATAATATCGGATATAATAAATAAATTTAAATATTAATTATTTAATAAACTTTGAAAATTCATATCTTCTTCATACGAATTCCGTTTTCAACGTTCTTTATATCCACGCGTAGGTGACACTACGCTCTACAATTTTCGTTTAGACTCCGTCGGCTAATTTTGACTTACAATTTTCGTTTAGACTTCGTCCGACGTCCGTTCTCGCCTAACTTTTCATCGTTTCGCTATTAACAACGAGATCTTCGATTCTCATTTAGATTGTTTCGGCTATAAATTGCTCGATCTCAAATCGAGTATTCGGGCTGCATACTGCTAAGTTGAAACTTCAGAAAATCATAACTTCCTCATACGAAGTCAGATTTGGGCGTTCTATATATATTCGGAAACCTCGTTTCGGCCACTACAACCTTATGCAAAGATATTGAGTTTATTTTACACTTAAATTTTGATGCTTATTTTATTCTTAATTAATCAAATCACATAATCAAACAATTAAACACGAAACACATAATACACAAATAATACGCTCTTATTATTTCAAAACGGGTTATAAAGGTTAACCTAGACTATTACATCAACGAAAATGCCTAGCCTGGAAATGCGGGCGTTACAATTCTCTCCCCCTTAGGATGATTCCGTCCCCGGAATCACACATCAACAAACAAACACGGATAGCGACTCAACATGTCACTCTCCGTTTCCCAAGTGAGATTTGGCCCATTCGTATGTTTCCAATGGACAAGCACTAATTCGACCATCTTGCGTCAAAGCTTCTTAGTCTTTTGGTCAACAATTGCCTCTGGTTCTTCAATTAACCTCTTGTTTTCATCAATTCCCAATTCAGAAATTGGAATTATATTTGGAACTTCTCCCGTGAACTTCCTCAAATAACACACATGAAAAGTGTTGTGGATTCCATTCAGTTCTTCTGGTAGTTCTAGCTTGTAAGCCTGGTTCCCAATCCTCTGAAGAACTTTAAACGGTCCAATAAACCTTGGACTCAACTTTCCCCTTTTACCAAATCTTATAAGTCCCTTCCAAGGCGAGACTTTAAGCAAAATCGAATCTCCAACTTCAAAAGTCATCGGTCTTCGCTTCTTGTCAGCATAACTCTTTTGACGATCCTGAGCTGCTAATATTCTTTCTCTAATTATTTTCAACTTTTCAGCGGTTTGATGGACCATCTTGGGACCCATAAACTGCTTTTCTCCAGCCTCAAGCCAACAAGACGGCGTACGACACTTCTGTCCATACAAAGCTTGATAAGGTGCCATCTTAATGCTCGAGTGGAAACTATTATTGTAGGAAAATTCTACTAATGGTAAATGTTCATCCCAGTTACCTAGGAATTCCAGGGTACATGCTCTCAGCATATCTTCAAGTGTTTGTATCGTTCTTTCTCTCTGACCATCAGTCTTCGGATGGTAAGCTGTACTTATACATAACTTGGTACCCATTTCCTCTTATAGACTTTTCCAAAACCTTGAGGTGAAACGGCTATCACGATCCGATACAATCATTAATGGAACACCGTGAAGCCTCACAATTTCCTTCACGTAAGAATTCGCAAGCTTTTCCATAGACCATTTCTCATTGGCTGCTATGAAATGCGCACTCTTAGTGAATCGATCAACGACCACCCAAATCATGTCGTGATCACTTTTTGTTCTGGGTAGTTTAGTGACAAAATCCATCGCAATGTCTTCCCATTTACCCATAGGCACAGGTAAAGGTTCTAAACTCCCATATGGTTTCTGATGTTATGTCTTGACTCTCGCACAAGTCACACACTCGGCCACATACTTTGCAACATCAAGTTTCATCATTGCCCACCGGGGTGGTAAAGTATCTCACAGTCGTAGTCCTTAAGTAATTCTAGCCAGCGTCGTTGCCTCATATTTAATTCTTTCTGACTAAATAGATATTGGAGACTCTTATGATCAGTGAAAAGTTTGCACTTCGTGCCATAGAGGTAACGCCTCCATATTTTTAGAGCGAAAACTACCACTGCCAACTCCAAATCATGAGTCGGGTAATTCTTTTCATGCTCCTCCAACTGTTGAGATGTATACACGATCACCTTATCTCTTTGGGTCAAAACACAACCCAATCCAACTCCAGGCGCATCACTATAAACAGCGAAGTCTTCAACTCCATCGGGTAGAGATAAAATCGATGCCTCACATAGCTTCTTCGTTAGCTTCTCGAATGCTTCTTTATGCTTATCACTCCAAGCATAAGTAGCTCCTTTGTGGGTCAAAGCTATTAATGGAATTGCGATCAAAGAAAAGCCTTGGATAAACCTTCAGTAATATCCGGCTAATCCTAAAAAGCTTCGGATCTTCGTGGGACTTTTTTGTTGTTCCCACTTCATTACAGCTTTAATCTTTGCTGGATCAACCATTATCCCTTCTTGGTTGACCACGTGACCCAAAAATTGGACTTCTCGAATCCAAAAATCACATTTGGATAATTTTGCATACATCTTCTCCTTCTTAAAGACTTCTTACACTTCTCGCAAGTGTCTGCCATGCTCCTCTTGGCTTTTTGAGTAAATCAGAATGTCGTCTATGAACACTATCACAGATTTATCTAGAAACGGATTACAAACCCTATTCATCAAATCCATGAACGCTGCTGGAGCATTGGTTAGTCCAAACGACATAAACAAGAACTCGTAGTGTCCATATCTAGTTCTGAATACAGTCTTCTCGATATCTTGCTCTCTTACTTTTAGCTGATGATATCCTGACCTTAGGTCAATCTTTGAAAAATAACTTGAACCTTGCAATTGATCAAATAGGTCATCAATCCTTGGCAACGGATAATTGTTTCCTTGTTCAGCTCTCTATAATTGATGCACATTCTCATACTTCCATCTTTCTTCTTCACGAATAACACCGGAGCTCCCCAGGGTGATGAACTAGGTCTAATGAAACCTTTGTCCAATAACTCCTGAAGTTGCATCATCAGCTCCTTCATCTCCGTCGGTGCTAATCGATATGGTGCTTTTGCTATTGGCGTGGTTCCGGGTAACAAGTCAATATGGAATTCCACTTGTCGATCAGGCGGTAATCCAGGAAGATCTTCGGGAAATACTTCCATATAATCACACACCACGGGAATATTCTGCATCACCTTCTTTTCCTTCTTAGCATCGATCACGAATGCTAAGTATGATGTGCACCCCTTGGTCAAACACTTTCTGGCCTTCATTAGAGAAATGATTCCAGAATTTACTCTGCATTTATCTCCATACACCATAAACGATTCCTTCCCAGGCAGATTTACTTTCACTATTTTCTTCTTGCATAAAATATCGGCATCGTTGGCGCTAAGCCAATCCATTCCCAAAACGATGTCGAAACCATTAAGTTCGATAGGCAATAATTCCTCGTGAAACTTATTCCCATTAAGGTCGATTAAGATGTTTTTCATACGATGGCTAACAGGTACAAACTTGCCACTAGCAACTTCGACTAATAAAGCATTATCTAGTCTATCAACAGGCAAAGCTAGTTTCCTACCAAACTCATGCGAAATAAAGGAATAGTTGGCTCCAGAATCAAACAAAATTTGAGCAGGTAATTCGTTTACGAGAAAGGTACCTGAAGCGACATCAGCTTCATCTTTCGCAGCCTCAAGTGTCATCTGGAAGGCTCTCGCCTTCGGCTTCGGTGGAATGTTGGGCTTCGCTGCCTCCTTCTTCTTCGGACAGTCTTTCAAAATGTGCCCCTCTTCATTACAACCAAAACACATCCTTTTGTTGTTCGGACACTCATTGGAAAAATGCCCAATTTTTCCGCACTTGTAGCAGGTTACATCCTCACTACATTTTCCAAAGTGCTTCTTCTTGTACTTATCACACCACTTCGCTTCTCCTCCTTTTCCTCCACCAAACTTTTTCGAATCAGATTTCGAAAATTTTCTTTTCTTACCGGAACCAGATGTTCCCTCAAACTTTCTCTTCTCACCAACCTCAACCTTGTTGGTGGTTCTCCTCTTAATCATGTTCTCAACAGACATGGCAGCCCAGATAGCTGCCTCTAGAGTATGTGCCTGACGTACTGGCACCTCATACTCCCATGGGAGTCCCTTCGCATACCAGTCCACCTTTGTCAGCTCGTCTGGGAAGATACGCAAGGCAAACTTCATCTTATCGGTGAAGGCGTTTGTGTATTTATCAACTGACATGCTGCCTTTCGTCAATGCCAAAAACTTATTCTCCAACTCCAACAAATTTTGAACCGAGCAGAACTTACGCTTGAACTGCACCAAGAACTCTGCCCATGACAATTGCAGTGGCTCATTAGGGCTCAAAGTCTTCCCTAGAGTGTTCCACCAACGAATGGCTCCACCTCCGAACTGACGCACTACATAGATAGTCTGCAACTTGCCTCTGCAGCCACAAGTCATGAAGGCTAACTCCATTTCGGAGATCCAATCCATAACTCCGATTGGGTCCTCCTTTCCATTGAAGGTCGATGGTTTGTATGTTAGAAAGTCCTTGTACTTGCATCCCAATCCATCATTCCTTCCATCATAGTTGTTTTTCCTAACTATTGGTGGGTTGGCTTGACCAACATATCCACTGAAGTTTCCACCTTCCGTGTGTGCTTCATTTAATTCGGGCTCTTCCACTTGAATTGACAGTTCTTCACGATTCTGTTGAAGCAACCGCCTAGTCTCCTCCATTTGACGATCCAACATCGTTTGAATCATCAATTGTACACCAGCCATTGTTATCGGCTTAGGTGCTGCTGGTACGATAGGTATTTGCTCAATCAGTGGTGGTTGATTCCTGTTTTCATCAGCATTTCCAACTTCACTTCTTGTTCTCACCATTTTTTATCTATACACCCAATAAGGTGAAATTAGATCCTTATTCACGATAGAGATATTCAAATCATCCTTATCACTCCGAAACGTTTACATGCTAGTTCTAAATTCGTAGACGTACGCTTCGAATCCTACACACATAAGGTTTCCAGATCCGGTCGGCAACAGACCATAGATCCGAACAAATAATATCATATATGGCAACATATAACATTTAGCACATAAATACATTTAGGCAACTTTCCTAAAATAAACTAGTGCTCGTGTCTAAAACATAACAGACACACATCTCAAAATTTCACTTAGCATTTTAAGTTTAAGTCTAGAAATCCTACAAAATTCCTAGTTCGCTTAAACTAGTGCTCTGATACCAACTGTGACAACCCCAAAATCTCGGCCAGAAAAGACCGATTTTCATTTATGTTTTTAAAATAATTTCAGAGTAAATCCTTATGATTTGAAAGAGTTGTGGAATTTGTTCCAAAAAACAAAGTATGATAAAATAATATTTACCAAAGCATTTCATAAAGAAATGTATTTTCATTATATAACCAAAACTCGGGATGTCATGTTCCGATACAGACCATAAAGCATAAACGATAACATTACAAGTCATTCAACAAATATATACATATACAGACTTGTAAACAAAACAACTTGATGATTATCCATCTTATGCCCTCGCGACACTTCCTGTAATACAAATAAAACTGAGCGGGTCAGGCTTGGGAGCCGGGTGAGCATATAGGGTTTTCAACCCACAATAAATAATTATATTTAATTCCACCAACCAACAATAACCCAATTACTCATTCCCGTTATTCTCATTTTACGTCCCTAAAACAACTAACATAAGGGACCTAGTCTAAGAATATTTCATCGGGGCAACAACACATGCTTCGGGGGTTCCTCAGCAATATAAGTCAAATAAGGCAACCATGAGGGGGATGGAGTACAGCTAATGAACACCCAAGTTCATTAACACCTACAGGTGGCAAACCTGCTAGCGTTCCACAAGACTGTCTAGAAAAGTCCATGGTCGTCATCTAAACTCCGCTAGATGACTAAATCAAAACAACATCGAGGCCTCTCATCTGTTCATTACACACCAACTATCTACCTATGTTCTACCCAACATTTTAGTAGATAAAAATATACATTTTTATACATAGTTTAAAACCTGTATAGCATGCTTTAATCAATACATATTCCACATAACAGATGAGGCACACACATAACACGTATTTCATAGAAAATAAAAATCAGATCTATGAGATAGAAGAGAGTGAATATACATTCACACATATAACAACAAAATATATACACATAGCACGTATTTTATATAAAATACTTCATAATAATGTGTTGGAAGAAAATAACTACACACTCACTTGATCAGAAGATGATCAGACAACACTATGACTTGCAGAAGTAGTATTTCTCCGTAGATCTGGAAGATCTTCACAAAAATCGAACTGCTCGCGGGCAGAGCTTCGGCTTGGGAGTCGCACTTCTCGGGATCTCGGGAGCGTAAAACTTCCTTCTTAACTTGGATATGAGATCCGGGGTGTCGGGATGGTTTCGGGGGTTTACACGTAGAGCTTCGGCACGAAAAAGAGAGGAAATGAGCAAATATGCCCGGAACCCTCGCATCCTATTTATAGGAGGCTGAGGCCTCGCAGTATGCTGGGCGTACTCCTCCGAAATCATCACTGCATGCGTCATCCGAAGAACTCGAGTGCGAGGCGTGTCATGCTTCGCTGTACGCTGGGCGTACTTCAGATGAGTCTGGTGACTCCTCTTCGGATAATATCGGATATAATAAATAAATTTAAATATTAATTATTTAATAAACTTTGAAAATTCATATCTTCTTCATACGAACTCCGTTTTCGACGTTCTTTATATCCACGCGTAGGTGAGACTACGCTCTACAATTTTCGTTTAGACTCTATCGGCTAATTTTGAATTTTATTGTTATTATTTATTTTTAGTAGGCCCGGACAGGAAAACTTCGTTATAAATTCATAACTTTTTCGTCCGATGTCCGTTCTCGCCTAACTTTTCATTGTTTCGCTATTAACAACGAGATATTCGATTCTCATTTAGATTGTTTCGGCTATAAACCGCTCGATCTCAAATCGAGTATTCGGGCTGCATACTGCTAAGTCGAAACTTCAGAAAATCATAACATCCTCATACGAAGTCAGATTTGGGCGTTCTATATATATTTGGAAACCTCGTTTCGGCCACTACAACCTTATGCAAAGATAATGAGTTTATTTTACACTTAAATTTTGACGCTTATTTTATTCTTAATTAATCAAATCACATAATCAAGCAATTAAGCACGAAACACATAATACACTAATAATACGCTCTGATTATTTCAAAACGGGTTACAAAGGTTAACCTAGACTATTACATCAACGAAAATGCCTAGCCTGGAAACGCGGGCGTTACATATTCCTATAATAGTTACTAATGTTTCAGGTATATGATTGGTGAATGGAAGGATGCCCTTGCTACCCAAGGGAAACGAACTGGTCGATGGAAAAGGAGACAGGGCGATATACTTGATATATAACTAATATCTAAACAACCTTCGGACGGATAACTGATACCCTAAAGCCACATCCAAACAAGGAAAAGGAGACAGGGCGAGTTAGCCTTCCTAAGTCCTTTAAACATTACTTATATAACTATACATATACAGGCATGTAATTAACGATATAAAAGCATATAAGAAACTTTGCTAGAAACCTTTGGAAAACTTTATAAATAAGAATTTATGACTTGATGTCAGTTTATGAAACAGGCTTTGAAGACCTTTGGAAAACCTTTGATAATCTAAAACAGAAATTCATACTTTAAAAGAAGATTTGAAAACAAGTTTTGAAAACCTTTTTGCTGGATGAAGCAGTTTAACGTGTAAAATCTATATGCTATACAGTTATTAATCACATGTGATTGATATAATAACTCCATAGTTCAACTTGTATTCCTCCCCCCCATAAAAGCAGTTAAAATAATTTAAAATGTTGATTCAGGGGTATGAACTCACCTGACGTGTGCGATTCGGATGAATGGACGATATAGGATGCTAGGAGTCAAGTGAGGACTTGAACACACACTCAGATCCTATTTAACATATAGTGATACATTTAAGTATCTAATTAGTCATTTAATAACTAATTAAGCAAGTAAGGATGTCCTACTACATGAAAATACTTTGCTACAAGTGCTAGGAGTACCAAGGGTTGCATATGAAGAGTGTATAGTCCTACTTTAGAGTTTACCCCTCAACTAGTAATACCTAGGGGTGTTTTTGGTTTTGGAACCATATCCCCCCTGAGTTTACAGCCTTAAACTCATGGGTGGGGTGTATTTGTGTGCTTTAAGGCTTCATGCTTCACATGGAAAGGTTCTAGGGTTGATTCAAGGGCTATGGAAGTGATTGGGGCTCAAAATGGGCACTTTTTGGAGTTTACGGTCCTTGGACCACTACCTTGGGAGTATACGGTCGTAAACACATGGGATTACGGCTGTAAACTCATGTTAGTCCATTTCTCTTGTGCTTTGGTGGTTCTAGGCTATGCATGCAAGGTTCTAGTCACTTAAATGAGCATTGGAAGGTGTTAAGGGCACTTAAAACACCTTGGAAAGGTGTTTACGGTTTTAGGAGACTTTCCTAAACCGTAAACTCATGTTTGTCCCTTAATTTCATGTTCTTGGGGGTTCCTAGTTCATGCATGTAGGGTTCCATTCCATTACACAAGCATTAGAAGGCATTAGTGGCATCTAAACACCCTTTGGGGGTGTTTACGGTTTTTGGGATGATCTCCCCAAATCGTAAAGACATGTTTGCTTAGGAATTGGATGATTTTTGAGTGTTAAACTCATCAAGAAGGGATCTATTCTAGTTGTCAAGGATTAGAATAAGCCAAGGCACACTTTGGCACCCATTTTGGGGTTTACGGTCCAAGAACACCTTGGACCGTAAACACCTTGTTCTTGGTGTTCTTCAAGGTTTTGACATGTATTTTAAGCAAAAAACTAGCTAGGTGAAGTACACTTACGTATAGGAAGCTTTAATGGTCGATTTTTGCGGATTTGACGGGATGAATTTATGATAGTTGAGAGAGAATCCTTGAGTGTTCTTGAGGTGGAAGTTGGAAAAATGAGAGAAAATGACTAAGTGTCATATTTATACTCTCGGGGGTTTACAGTCAAAAACTTCGAGTTTATTCCCGCAAACTCCAAATTTTGGAGTTCCGCGACTTACGTTAAACACGACAACTCTATGTTTATACTTCCTTATTTTTGGGTTTCGCTTGACGAACATTATTTAAAATATTCCAACGGGCTTAAATCCGGCCAAAAATATTTTGAGATAAATTTGGCTAATTTTTGAAGTGCTTAATTACGGAGATAAAACAAATGGAAATTTCGGGTTGTCACACATAAGGGTAGTCCTCCACTTAGTTAATGTTGTAAGCGCCCAAGGACTTGTCTCCCAATTAGGTTAATGACTTTACGAGTAATAATATATGAGCGTACTGTTCTTTCATATGTAAAATCTGATGTATGTTTTGTAGAGTAAAAATAATTATACTTAAATAATATTAATAGTTGTACTGTTGTAATGTGTGTCATAAATTAAATTTGGCATAGTTTATGTATTCAACCTTGTATGTAGTTTGCATCTGTAAAACTAGTAGTGAAATGCCCAAACTATACCCTTTACAGTTTTACTGTAATGTTAAGTTCATGAAATGTTCGGAAAATTATGCATTTAAATTTAGAAAACGTCCCTTATGCTCCACATAATACAAAAATAATACAAAAAGGGATTAAGTATCTAAGTGCCTTATGAAAACTGATGATCTGTATAAATTGCATAAGTTTGACTTGTTGAAAACGTTGTGTTTGGCTTGTATTCCCCCCTCCCCCCCTAAAAAAATTTAAAAATTATAAAAGTGTAGGGGTATGAACTCACTGTTTGACGTATGATTCGAATGTATGATCCGTTTGGATGCTGAGTATCAAATGATGTTTCGTACGCAATTGGATCCTATTTAACGTATAATAGCACATATATGTATTAGATGGGGGCATAACACTATTTGTTATGGAAGGAAACCACCTTAGGGACTAGGAAACACTGGGAACTAAGTGTTAGAATCACATGTGATTAAAGGAGGGGAGTTTGCAATCACAACAAAGGGTGTACGGTCATGAGTTTGCGGCCCAATGGGGTTTTCGGCCCAAGCGTTTGTGGTCCATGGGTTTACGGCCCATGAGTTTGCGGCCGTAAACACTCGATGAAAGGTGCGATTTATTGTGTTTCAAGATCCTTTCTAGCCTCCCAGAAGTGTTCTAAGTCCCATATATGGGTAAAATGAGTGTTTAAGGTCAATATTTGACCTTACTAGGGTTTACGGTCCATGAGGTGTGTGCGGCCATAAACCCTCGGTGTTCATGCTTTTCGAGTCGATTTTTAGGTGAAAACCAAAGGTTTCTAGTAGATGTCAAGCATAGGGAGTAGTTACTTACTATTAGGAAGCTTGAAATGAGGTTTTTAGCCACCAAGAACTAGTGTATGTTCTTGGTGTTCTTGGTGAGAGATGAAAATCTAAAAAATGATGAAATTTAGGGGATGAACATGGATTCATCACTAGAATAAGGAATTGTAGCAACAATCAAGGTGGAAAAACACTTACATTTTGAAGATCTTGGAGGAAATTTTGATGTTAGTAGAGAGAGAGTAGAAAGAGAAGGTCTTTGAAGTGGTTAAAATGTGAAATGGAGGCTAAGTATTACATATATAGGAGGGAGTTTTCGGCCAAGGGTGGGGTAGGGGTGTACGGCTGTAAACTCGAGTTTGCGGCTGTACACTCCTCTCGAAGGGGTTTCGCCCGGATGCGATGTTTTGACTTAGTAAAACGCGTTCTTGGACCCAAAACTTGATTGTACTGAGCTTAATATATTTAATTAGACCTAAAATAATGCTAACAAGAGCAGAAATAAATTCTGAATTGATTTATTTTTAACGGTTCGAACTTAAGAAATTTCGGGTTGTCACATCATCCCCCCGTTAGAGGGAATTTTTTCCCGAAATTCGAACATAGAATACAAATCATGGATTTGGAAAGAGATGCGAATATTTTTGTTTCATTTCATCTTCACGCTCTCAAGTGAATTCAGGTCCCTGCATGGCATTCCATCGAAACTTCACAATCGGGATGCTACTTTGTTTCGTTCGATTGATCTCTCGGACCACGATTTCGACTGGTTCTTCTACGAAATTAAGGTTCTCGTGAATTTCAATCTCATCGATAGGGATCATAAGGGTCTCATCAAATAGACACTTTTGAAGATTTGAGACATGGAAGACGGGATGGATGTTGCTAAGCTCTTGTGGTAAGCGAAGTTTGTACGCCACAGGACCAATCCTAGCAACGATTTCGAATGGTCCTATGTATCTCGGATTCAGCTTTTCATGCTTTCTAAAGCGTATCATGCCCTTCCAGGGTGAGACCTTCAGCAGAACATGGTCTCCAACCTGGAACTCCAAAGGTTTTCGTCGTTTATCGGCGTAGCTCTTTTTTTGGTCTCGTGAGGCTTTCAGTCGTTCTCAGATATGAATGCTCTTTTATGTAGTTTCGCGGATGATTTTTGGACCAGTGAGAGTGCTGTCAGGGACTTGCCCCTTGGCTAGCTGCGTGTCGCCCACTTCAGCCCAACATAGAGAGGATCTACACTTGCGGCCATAAAGGTCTTCAAAAGGCGCATCCTTGATACTGGTGTGATAACTATTGTTGTAGGAGAACTCAACCAATGGCAAATGGGCATCCCATGACTTACCGAAATCTATGACACATACTCTCAACATGTCTTCCAATATCTGAATGGTCCTCTCACTTTGCCCGTATGTTTGAGGATGATAAGCTGTGCTTATATCTAGTTTAGTTCCAACAACCTTCTACAATGATTGCCAAAATTTCGAGGTAAACCTGCTATCTCGATCGGAGATAATTGAAACTGACACACCATGCAGATGAGCTATCTCTTGGATATAGATCCGAGTAAGTATTTCCATCTTGAACGTTTCTTTGATTGGCAGGAAGAGAGCAGATTTTGTCAATCGGTCGACTATTAGCCATATGGTGTTGTACCCACTCGGAGATTTGGGTAATTTTGTGATAAAATCCATAGAAATTTTCTCCCACTTTTACTAAGGTATCTTCGGTTGTTGGAGTAGACCTGAGGGCTTCTGATATTCAACCTTCACCTTGGCACAAGTCAAGCACTTTCCCACGAAGGTAGCAATTTCCGCTTTCATGTTTGGCCACCAATACAACTTCTTGAGATCGAGGTACATCTTATCCGAACCTGGATGAATGGAGTATCTGGTCTTGTGAGCTTCATTCATGACAACCTCTTTGTATCCTCCGAACTTTGGGGTCCATATCCAATCCATGAAATAGTAGAATCTGTCTCCCTTGATCTCTAAGTTCTTTTCCATCCCCCTCAAGGCTTCTTCCGACACGTTCTCTGGCTTCAAGGCTTCCAACTGAGCCTCTCTGATTCGTGTGGATAAGTGGGAATGGATAGTCATGGTTAGTGCTTTCACTTTCCGACCTGAGCATTCCTTTCGGCTAAGGGCATCTGCCACCACATTGGCCTTGTCGGGATGGTATAGAATTTCGCACTCACAATCACTGAGTAGTTCTACCCACCACCGTTGTCTCATGTTCAGCTCCTTCTGGTCGAAGATGTGTTGCAGGATTTTATAGTCAGTGAAGATGGTGCACTTAGTTCCGTAGAGATAATGTCTCCATATATTTAATGTGAAGACTACTGCTCCCAACTCTAAATCATGAGTTGTATAGTTGACTTCGTGTACTTTCAGCAGTCTTGAGGCATAGGCGATAACCTTTCCTCGTTGCATGAGCACACAACCTAAGCCCTGATTGGATGCATCGCAGTAGACAATGAAGTCCTTTGTCCCTTCGGGCAGAGACAGGATAGGTGCGCTGCATACGGCCTGCTTCAATGTTTGGAACGCAGTGTCTTACTTTTCACACCAACAAAAGGGTACACCTTTCTGAGTCAAAGTGGTTAAGGGTTTGGCAATCCTAGAGAAATTTTGGATAAACGTGCGACAATAGCCAGCAAGGCCTAAGAATTGATGGATTCGTGTGGGCGTCTTCGGTGCTGGCCAGTTCTCTATCGCTTTGATTTTGGAAAGGTCTACGTATATGCCATCCTCGCTTACCATGTCACCTAGGAAGGTTACTTTTCGAATCTAGAATTCGCACTTGGAGAATTTCACGTACAGCTTCTCCGTCCTTAGAGTTTCCAGCACTAATCTAAAATGTTGTTTGTGATCTTCTTCGCTTATGGAATAGACAATTATACCGTCGATGAACACGATTACGAACTTGTCTGGGAAGGAACGACACACCCGATTCATCAGGTCCATGAATACTGCAGGTGCGTTGGTTAGTACGAAGGGCATTACTACAAACTCGTAGTGTCCATAACAAGTTAAGAATGCTCTCTTGGGAACATCATTCTCATGAACTCGCAACTGATGGTACCCTGATCTTTGGTCTATCTTTTAGAAGTAGCTGGCCCCTTGAAGTTAGTCGAAGAGGTCGTCGATTTGCGGAAGAGGATAA
This sequence comes from Lactuca serriola, assembly GCF_051521515.1. NCBI lineage: Eukaryota > Viridiplantae > Streptophyta > Magnoliopsida > Asterales > Asteraceae > Lactuca > Lactuca serriola. The sequence continues at coordinate 319,027,734 of NC_136412.1, forward strand.
CGGTTTTTGATGGTGAGTTTGTTTAGTTCGCGATAGTCAATGCACATCTGAAAGGATCCATCCTTCTTTTTCACGAATAAGATCGGGGCTCCCCAGGGTGAGGAACTCTTCCTGATGAATCCTTTGTTGAGGAGCTCATTGAGCTGGCGGGATAATTCTTTCATTTCTGCTGGCACTAGGCGATATGGGAATTTACCAATGGGGGTAGCTCCGGGGATTAATTCGATTCGGAACTCGACTTGGCGTTCGGGAGGAATTCTCGGATGTTCTTTAGGAAAGACATCAGGAAAATTGCAGACTTTGGGGATGCTCGCGAAGTCTTTTACTTCCTGTTTCTCGTTAACAACATGGGCTATGAATGCATGACACTCCTTTCGCAGAAATTTTTAGGATTTGATGCACGAAATGATACGAAGGTTCGAGGTGAGTTTATCGCCATAAACCATGAGGGTGTCACCAAAGGAAAGATTGCGACGAGTAGCTTTTTCGTAACAAGGAATATCATCACGATTGGGGCTCAACCAATCAATGCCGATGATGACATCGAAATCTTTATGGGAACATGCATAAGGTCGATAAGAAAGGAATAGTCATTGAAGGTAAGAGTACAGCCGATGAATATGTCCTTAGTGCTCTCTTTCTCACTGTTAGCCATCTTAATGGTAAATGTTTCAATTAGAGGTTGGGGTTTATGTTTGAGAAGATGCTTGAATTCATGACTAACAAAACTTCTCTCCGCACCAGAATCAAAAAGAATGCATGCATAAGAGTTGTCGAGGAGGAATGTACCCGTAAAAACTGTGGGATATGCAACTGCCTCCTCCTGGCTCATCGCTAGCACTCTCCCCATGCTACATGTTGTTGTTTCCTTGGTTTAGATTCTCTTCTAGTTCCCGACTTCACCACAGCCATAACAAGCTTGACCGATACCCGCTCCAGATGCCTGATTGGTTGGTTAGACTAGAGCTTTACTAACTCGAGTTGTGTGCCCCTTTTTCCCATAGATGTTGCAGAGCATTTCACGGAATGGGCCGGCATTACGATGATAATTGCACTTGTCGTACCGAGGAAGAGTACCAGCATATCTACCGATAGGTGCTTGAGCGGTAGGAGCAGCAGCAGGAGTAGTAGCAGTGTGAACTGCCACCATTTGCTATTTCTTTGAGGTCTCCTGCGAAGGCTGGCCCTTTCGCTGCTTCCAAAACTTTCTATTCTCACCACTCACTTTTGTTGGTTTGGGAGCGGCTATCAGTTTATCAAGATCAACTCCGTGATCTATGAGAGTCTGCGCCAGGCATTTAGCGCTGTCAAAAGTGGCTGGCCTAGCGGCCAAGACATTTCCTCATGTTGGGGGCGTCAATCCCCAAATGTATCTTTCAATTTTTATTTTGCTTTCCGGGGTCACCATTCCCGGACGGAGGAGAGCCAGATCACCGAATCTAGCTGTGTAGGAGGCAATGTCGGAACCCTTCATCTTCAAGTTCCATAATTCTTGCTCTAGTTTTTGCATCTCGCCCCTTGGGCAGTATTCAACAAGCATGAACTCCTTCAAGCTCCCCCAACCCATAGCATTTGCTACTGGAAAGGTTAGAGATTTGACCCGACCATTCCACCAGGTCAGTGCTCTGCTGGTCAAAGTGCAAGCGGCGAATTTCACCTTGTTGGCTTCAGAACAGGAACAAATTTCGAAGATGGCTCGATCTTCTTGAACCATCGAGTCAGGGAAATAACACATCCATTGATGTCAAAGGATGTGGGTTTTACGTTCATGAAATCTTTATAGGAGCACTCCTTCTAGTGTCCTTGGCTTCTATCAAAATTGAGGGATTGGGCACCACTACTCGACCTGCTAGAGCCGCCAGAATTTATCTACGACATTGCGGCAGCCACAGCGACCGTGACTACTGCCTGGAACATAGCAGGATCGAACTGAGGAGGTGGTGTTGGATCTGATGGGGTATTTTTGTTCTTTTTGCTAGGTCTTTTCTTCGGAGGCATCTTGATCTAAAAATAATTAGGAAGAAGAGGATGGTAAGTCCTTTGGATCCGAATCAAGAGATATGAAGCGATATATTTTAGCCTGATAGATAGAGTGTTCTACTAAGCGATAAACAAGGAAGAGTTACTAATTTAAGTAAACTATCGCTAAAAGGAGTGAGTAGCAACACATGGAAATGAATTTCTGCAATGAATTTGACTCTAGAGAAAATACTCCTATAGTACTTTTAAGTTATATGTTTTCTTATATTGATATCTTATTCTATGGATACTTGGTAAGTTTTAGGTCTGCTGCAATATCACAGTAACTCCCAAGCACATGTTGTTCATGTCTCGAATAAATATAGTTGATCAGGCTATATTGACCCTAGACATGATTACATAACTGCCCAGGTTTAAATGCAGTTTCCAACTTCCAAATACTTTTGTTTTGTTCTACTTATGATATTGTTTCTGGTATGTCGCTATACTTGTATACTTCTTATAAAATACTTACATTTTAAAAGTATAATTTTAGTTCAGAGCACTTCAGCCCCTTTAGAGTTTATAGTTGTATACCATGTAAGGTTCGGTATAGTTAGTTCACTATAAACTATAGCTCTGATACCAATCTGTCACACCCCGAACCGTAAGACAAACGACAGAAACGTCCGGGGGTGGATGACGTCATGCGTAGTATCACAACAATTGCATCATAGTAATGAAAGTAAACATAACCATTACATTACATATAAATATTTACATCTATTCGAAAAACATAGTTTGTATACATTAGTATATGACAAAAGTAAAAGACGAGACTCCAAAATGCTCCGTCTTCTCCAAAAATCTGGCAAGAGTACCTGTCTATTGTTGTCCTGAGAATACAAGCGGTTTTGAAAACGTATCAACATAAAGCTGGTGAGTTCATAAGCATATTTTTGTAATGAAAACTAGTCACTGAGTTTGTATAAATGATTGATTTTTATCATATGTAAAATATGATTTGTATCTTTTGAAAACCCTAGCCACCACCAGTATGTAAAGTATGTTCCGTTTGAAAACCCTGGCTACCGCCAGTATGTAAAGTATGAGGCTTGGTCCGGGAAAATCCCTTATTTTCCCTAGTATACGTGTGTTTGTTGCTTTAATGGTTCAGATACTGTAAGACATAAGTACTGCACTTATGATATTAAAGTAGTTGTTCATGAGAAGTCTGTTATTACGTAAAAGTGTCGTATTATTGGCGAGTTTTATGACCATACTTAAACTTGATATGACATGAAACGGACGCCGATATCCTTGATGACATTTGTCACCCGTAGACCTGCCGGTCCGACTATAGCTAGCAGCAAGGTGCGGGATAGTCAGTCCCGTATAGATCTATACATAAAAGCCACGCTTTCCCTCAAGGAAACTCTGGTTCATAAGGGTATTCCTCCACTTAGTTAATGTTGTAAGTGCCCAAGGACTTGTCTCCCAATTAGGTTAACAACTTTACAATTAATAATATATGAGCCTATTGTTGTTTCGTATGTAAAATCTGATGTATGTTTTGTAGAGTAAAAATAAGTATACTTAAATAATTTTTAATTGTTGTACTCTTGTAATGTGTGTCATTAATTAAATCTGTCATAGTTTATGTACTCAACCTTGTTATTAGTTTTCATATTTAAAACTAATAGTGAAATCCCCAAACTATACCCTTTATAGTTTGACTGTAATGTTAAGTTCGTGAAATGTCGGAAAATTATGCAATTAAATTTAGAAAACGTCCCTTATGCTCTACATAATACAAAATGGGATTAAGTTTCTAAGTGCCATATGAAAACTGATGATCTGTATAAATTGCATAAGTTTGACTTTTCGCTTGTATTCCCCCCACTAAAAACATTTAAAAATTATAAAAGTGTAGGGGTATGAACTCACTGTTTGACGTATGATTCGAATGTAAGATTGGTTTGGATGCTGAGTATCAACTAATGTTTGGTACGCAATTAGATCCTATTTAACATATAATAGCACATATATGTATTAGATGAGGGCATAACACTATTTGTTATGGAAGGAAACCACCTTACGGACTAGGAAACACTTGGAACTAAGTGTTAGAGTCACATGTGACTGAAGGAGGGAAGTTTGCAGTCACAATAAAAGGTGTACGGTCATGGGTTTGCGGCCCAATAGGGTTTTTGGCCCAAGAGTTTGTGGTCCGTGGGTTTACGGCCCTTGTGTTTATGGCCCATGAGTTTGTGGCCGTAAACACTCGACTGTTTACGATGCGCTTTATGGTGTTTCAAGGTCCTTTCTAGCCTCCCAGAAGTGTTTTAAGTCCCGTATATGGCTAAAATGACTGTTTAAGCTCAATATTTGACCAAATACTAGGGTTTACGGTCCATGAGGTGTGTACAGCCATAAACCCTCCGTGTTCATGCTTTTTGGGTCGATTTTTAGGTGAAAATCAAAGGTTTCTTGTAGATGTCAAGCATAGGGAGTACTTACTTACTATTAGGAAGCTTGAAATGAGGTTTTTAGCCTCCAAGAAGTAGTGTATGGTCTTGGTGTTCTTGGTGAGAGATGAAAATCTAACAAATGATGAAATTTAAAAGATAAAACATGGATTCATCACTTGAATAAGGAATTGTAGCAACAATCAAGGTGGAAAAACACTGACATCTTGAAGATCTTGGAGGAAATTTCGATGAAGGTAGAGAGAGAGTAGAGAGAGAAAGTCTTTGAAGTGCTTAAAGTGTGAAATAGACGCTAAGTACTCCATATATAGGAGGGAGTTTTCGGCCAAGGGTGGGGTGGGGTGTACGGCCGTAAACTCGAGTTTGCGGCTGTACACTCTTCTAGAAGGGGGTTTGGCCCAGATGTGATGTTTTGACTTAGTAAAATGCGTTCTTGGACCCAAAAATTGATTGTACTGAGCTTAGTATATTTAATTAGACTTAAAATAATGCTAACAAGAGCAGAAATAAATTCCAAATTGATTTATTTTCAACGGTTGGAACTGTAGAAATTTCGAGTTGTCACAATATATATATATATATATATATATATATATATATATATATATATATATATATACTAGTTATAACCTGTTGAACCACGGTTATAAAATTAATTAAACTTATAATAAAAATTGATAAATATTAATCAGTTATTTTAAATAAGTCATTTTAAATAAATTATTAATTAAGAGACATATCAAAATTTTAAAATTATTATTACTTCAAGTTTAATGTAGAATTAGAAAATATAAATTTGAATTTTGAAATGATTTGTCTAATATATCTATATGACATGTGGCATAATATTAATGACGAGTTGTATTAAAGTGACACTTGACAATATATATATATATATATATATATATATATATATATATATATATATATATATATATATATATATATATATATATTGGGTTGAGTTCTTGTGAGATAATGATATTTTCTGAGACATGGGGACAAAATCTAGACCATTCATCTACCATGATCTATGATTAAATCAAATTAAAACAGATAAAGGCGGTGACATTTTTGAAATTCTATCAAATTTTGGGATTAATGAAAGACACAGAGGGGTAGTATTGTAACTTTGTTTTTAATTTACCTGCGTGAGTCAATCAAATTCATTAATTCTTCACACACCAGGAAACTCTCTCCCTCCAACAAACCCTAAAAACCATCATTCTTCCTGATTTACAATCCTGATTGAAGTACTTACCCAGATTCGATTTCCTTTCATTTTGATTCTGCTTCACGTTGCTCTTCCTAAAATCATTGAATCGATTCGATTTTGATTATGAAATATTTCTACAAAAATCCTAAGAATCAATTATGATTCATTCTCATTTTGATATTTAGTGTTTTGATTCAGATTTTAAATCGTGATTACATTTTTCTTTCATCAATTCAAAGTTCTTCCACAATATAATTTTTTTTCAAATCACTCAATAAAAACACAAAGAAACTAATTTTGATTCTCCTTCTGAAAAGCATAATTTCATAGTACCACAAATCAAAGCTCGGATACATCTGATTTTGATTCTCTTAATTCTGATTTTGGTCATAAAAATGGATAGTTCAATAATCTAGTAAAATGACACTAATATCTCATTTTGTTTGTTTTTATGATTTTGATTTTGATTTTGATTCTAGATATTATTTGATAATGATTTATGAAACACTTTTATGAAATTTTGTACTGTCGCAATTTACTGGTTTACTACACATATGGTTAGTCTTTGATTCAACTTACTATAGCTAGGGTTAGCAATGAATTTCATAATTTTAGAATCTTTGATACCAAATGTTTTATATAACTTTATTGTGTTCAAAGTTGACAATAAACTTGTTTATTATAGTTACATTTGTTTTTTTTTTAAATTTGTTTATTGTAGCTTGGTTTAATTTGATTATTAAGATTGTTGTTCTAAGTGATTAATGTTTTTTATTAACTTAAGATATTGTATAAATATTTACTTGTTAATGTTTTAGCTTGTTGTAATTATTTAAAGTTTAGTGTTAACTTAAGATACTTTACAAAAACTACATTAGTTTAAAAATATATATTACTCTATAGTAGAAGAAATTAGTTGATAATGTTATGAGTGATTGATGTTTGTTGTTTTAAACTTGTTGAAGATAGTTTTTAACATGATCGATTTATGAAGTTGATATTCATATCGGTAAGAACACGTAAGCAATAACAATCGTGTAAACCCCAGTTCCACATAATCGATTATTTATTTACTAGTACAAATGCTTTGAAATGGGTTATCATACATGAGTATTCTAAGTATTCTGATTAACATAATTTCATTGCTATATATTATTTTTTTGGTTAATTATGATGTAGTAAACATTAAGTACATTTCTATTTGATAACTTGATATTCTCCATATTATATTTTTGATAAGTCAGATGCTGTATTTTTTATTAATAAGACAATCTATTAAAATTTTAGTAACAATAATGTTTGATAACTTGTTATTCGTGATATTCTGATTTATAAGTTAGATGTTACTTCCTAATTTGATTCCAATTGTTATTTTATTTGATTAATTAGATGATTTGTTAAAACATTTAGTAAAATATTTTTTGATAACTTGGTGTTCTAGGTATTCCGATTTTATAAGTCAAATGTTAATTTCTAATTTAGTTTCAGATGCTTTTTTTTGAATAATTATATGATCTTCTAAAAAGGAATTTAGTAAAATAGTGATTGATGTATTTATATTCTAGGTATTCTAATTTGATAAATCAGATGTTACTTCCTAATTTGATTTAAGATCTTATTTTATTAATTAATCAAAATTTTACTTCCTAATTTGATAAGTTAAAGCTAATTCATATACTAGTATTACTTTATGATATATTTATTCTATGTTATAAATCAGCACCAATTTATGAAGTCTTTTGCTAAATACTCTTGAATTATTCTCGATTTTGACTCTAATTATTCTATGATTATGATTTATGACGCACTCTTGTGAAATTGTGTATTGTAGCAATTTACTTGTTTACTACACCCATGGTTAGTCTTTGATCCAACTTTACTATAGCTAGAATTAGCAATGAATTACAAAATTTCAGAATCTTTAGTACAAAATATTTAATATAGCTTTATTCTAGCCATAATTTTCAATTAACTTGTTTAGTTTGGCTAGGTTTATTTTTTTTATAGAAGTTATTTACAACAACTAGGTTTATTTAGATTGTTAAGTTGTTGTTCTAAATGACTGATGTTTGTTGTTAATTTAAGATATTTATAATAGAATATGTTACTTTTTATTGTTTTAGCTTGTTGAAATGATTTGAACTTTATTGTTAACTTAATATTGTCCATAATGGAATAAATTAGTTTAAATATAAAATATATTACTCTATAATAGAATAAATTAGTTGATAATGTTATGAATGATTGATGCTTGTCTATCTGAATTTGTTTAAAATAGTTTGTAACATAATCTAGAATATATAAAAAAATATATTACTTGATGATAGTTTGGTTTTTATGTTTGTAATTATACATAGAATGTTATTCAAAGATATGAATTTGTTGATTAATGACATAATCTAGTAGTAAATTACTACAATACGGTTTGATCAACTATAATTTAATTTCAGATCCTATCATATAGATTAACGAATGAGCAAGTATGAAGTTTGTAAAAATAGTGTTAAGTTGATAGTTTAATATTCTAGGTATTCTGTTTTGCTAAATTTGTGTTTATGTTTTGTATAGGTGTTTAGTTATAATTATGTATAATTTGATCATATGTTTCATCTATATACTTAACTAGACGAATTCTCGCACGTTGCTCAGCGAAAATTAAAAAAATATTATTAAAATATTAAAAAACATATGTTTAAAATGGTTATGTTATTAACATTAACTTTGAGATAATATTTTTACACTAATATATATATATATATATATATATATATATATATATATATATATATATATATATATTCTCTATTATTTTGAACTATAATATTCATTGACATCAACCAACATTCTTCATAAATAGAATTAAATATAATTATCTATTTAGTATTATTTTTAACAATTATTATTATTGATTAATTATATTTTTACTTATGCGATCATTTTCTAATTTCAATAATGATTTTCATTTAAAATACAATTTATTTATAGCTAAATGTAATTTATAATTTGATGTTATTATCATTTAAAATTGTTATTCATTAGTTTTAAACCACTTATTATTAATAATAAGTTAAAGAAGACTTTTAAGAAACACTTAATATTATTATTAAAATGTGAAACATACACTAACTAATAAAGTGATAAGATAGTCAATTAGCATTTCAAAAGAGACTTGCATGGATAATATGGATAAGACATATCCATGATTTTTAATTAATTATTGCTTTGAAGCAACATGAACATACAAACATGTATACAATAGTTAATTAAATATTATATATATAATTTTCCATAAGATATGATCGATAACATGAATCTAATCTAATTTACATTAAAATTTCAACCACAACATACAATGATATTCTTAAAAGAATACTTAAATAAAAAAAATACAAAAAAGAATTAGTATATAACAAATTTACAAATTAAAAACTTCAACATAATAACATGGCTCGAAAAATTGTTCAAATCCCTCAAACCAACACAAAAAACTTTAAACTTGTTTTCTTTGTGAATTTTGTATGTGATTTGTATTTGTGTGTCTACTAAAAAGATTGATCTTTCTATAGTAAAGTATCCATTAATTGTTTACTAAATCTATTATATAAGTTATAAAACCTTTGAATTGTTAATCATTATTAAGAGACTTTTGAGTGGTATTTATTAAAATAGGAGGTTTCAAATGCATGAGGAGTTTGCAAATTTTTATGGGGGTTTCAAATGCATGAGGTTCAAGGAAAAATATTAGCTTTATAAGTATGTATGATTATTCTTAGAACGTTACAAACTTTTGTTGTTTGTTGTTAATTAAATGTAGTTTGTATATTATATTATTTTGTTCTGATAAATATTTGTTTACACTGATTTTACTTTTCATGATGCAGTCAGATTGAAAGGTAACCTACATATAAGCTAATTAAAGAAGCTAAGGAGTTTGGAAAATGTGATCGAACAAAGCATATTAACCTAATGTAGGAAGGGATGCAATGTAATGAGGAATGTTGATTGAATTTATAAAATAATTACAAAATTTTAATCATTAACGAATTTATAGTCTTATTCTCTTTTCGTATTGAGTATATTTTTTTATATTTTGAACAATAGGTATGATTAAATATTTTGTAAATAATAGTTATGGTTTGAAGGTTTGAATATTGGTAAATGTTTAATAATATAGTATTATTGTTGAACAATAGTTATGCTTTGAAGAATAACACATGTACTGATATATTTTATGTCATGCAATTGTAGTAATATCTTTCACATATTATATATGTTTAAAGTTAAAGTCTATACGTAGAGTATTCTATTAGAATAATATGTCATATTTCCTGCTATTATAAGTATATGTATAATATTCTAATAGAATAAGGGTATGTGTTGTTTGTTATCAAACATTGATTTTTATGTGTTGTTTAGAATTGGCGTCATAGTTCAAGCTAAATTTTATAAGCAAAGTGTATGGTATTTAAAATTCTTGGAATGTTGTAGTTTATGATGTATGGTGTTGATAATTTAATATATTAATATTTTATATTTTTTGTTAAGTAAGTTTTATTTACATGAAAATAATGTGTATATGTATAATATTTTATTTCTAATAATGTATCTACGTTTCAAAATGACAATAGAGCAAAAGTATGACAAAGAAGTTTAATGATTTATTTTCAGGTACTATGTTTTCAAGTACCAATAAGCCATAAAGGGAAAAGGAGAGGGTTGGAGTCAAAGAAACTCAGAAACAAGGAACATCGGAAAGGATTGAAAGCTGAAGATAGCAACCAAGTGAATAATTTTGATTTTGTTGATGTTGGTTGATGAAATAAAGAATTAAAGCAAGAGATGCACTTGAAACAAGTGAAAAGTAGAATTGTTGCAAGTTTGAATATTTTGAAATATGGTTATGTAACATGAAATCATTTTCTTTTGTTATGTTTTTTTTTGAATAAATTAGATATTAATGATTGCTTAATGTTTTGTAAAGCAGTTGTATGGTTGATTATATGATGAGTGCTTAATTATATGTTTGGTAATATGATGAGCACTTAATGGAATGGTTGGAAATATTATTAGTCGTTGTATACATGTATATTGTTCTAAAACAGATAGTATACATGTTGTTTATACATATAGATTGTTCGTACACAATAATATTATAGGCTAACTACTAAGATGTATAGAATTAGAATATTCAAAAAGAATAAAATATGTTGTATGTACATATATAATATTTTTACAATATAATGTTATAGTTTGACTGATAACTTGTAGAGAACTATAATATTAAAATTAGAATATTCTAAATTGTAAAAGTTGATTTGTTTTAAGTTGATTTGTTATGAATATTTTTGTTTCATTTAATTACTTGATATTATACCTATTATGATTTATTTTTTAATTTAATTATTCTAATTATTATGATATCTTTTAATAAGTTATATTCATAAAGAATAATTTTATAGGTTGGATACTAACATGTATAGAAGTATTCTAGAAGAACAATATGCATGTTGAATGTATATATATAGAATATTTTTGTAGAATAATGTTATAGGTTGAGTACTAACATGAATATAAGTATAATATTATAATTAGAATACTTAGATTTGTAAAATGTGACTAGTTTTAAGTTGATTATTATGAGTATTGTAGTTTCATTTAAATTTATATGTATTGTTAATAATACATAATTAATGCGTATATGTAAAATATTCTAATAAAATAATTTTGTATTTTGTCTGTTCATGTAGAATAATACACATAATGTTTTAGGTTAATCTAAGTTATACGTAAAATATTCTAGTAGAATAATGCCTTATAAAGTTTAGTTTTTTTTAATACTCATTGACGTGTTATAATTCTAGTTATTCTTGATTTTTAACATTTAATATTGTGTTGTTAATATTTAATATTATGAAATTGTGTGTGATGTGATATTAAAGTGTAATATTCTAAAATAAGGTTCTACTATATAAAATAAACTTACATTATATAAGATATTAATAATATATGTGTCACACCCCGAAACCAAAGGCGGAAACGTTCCGGGGCGGAGGACGTCATGAATATCACAACCAATGTACATAGTAAGCATAGTAAACACAAAACTTTACATTACATAGATTCATTTACATTGTATGAAAACAAGAGTTACGTGAGTTATACATATACATATCATATGAACAAAAGTAAAGACGTGTCTTCTACGTACTCTGTCTTCTCCAAAAGATCGCGGTGTACCTGTCTAATGTGGATCTGAGAATACAAGCAGTTTGAAAATTAGCATAAAGCCGGTGAGTTCATAAGATGTTTGTTTTTCTGATAATGTACAAGTTTCCCTTCAGTTTCTAAAAAAAAGTTATGTATCCAAGAAAATCCCATATTTTCTTACAAGTAAAGTTTAGTCATTTGTTTTGTTACATGATTCTGGTTATGAACAACTGTTATCCCAGGAAAATCCCATATTTTCCTAAAAGTAAAGTTTAGTTACCCGTTTGTTATCCAATTTGATTAACAACAATTTGTTATCTGATTTCTACACACTCTGATTAAGAACAAGTTCAGTTATCCCAGGAAAAACCCTTATTTTCCTAAAATTTTGTGAGGTGTTATCGAATCTGAAAGTAACGTACAGGTATCCACCATACTTAAAGTGTGTGTAAGAAGTAACTCGAAAGTGTGGTTACCTTTAAATGCACATTAGTATTAACACGTATATAAAACTATTAATTAAGTGTAAAGCTTTCATAATATTGATTGCGAGTTCCTTAACTATACTTCAGACTAGATATGACTCGGATCGGGGTCAATATCTTTTTATGACTTTTGTCACCCTTGAACCTCTCGGTTCGGCCGTAGCTAGCAGCCAGGTGCGGGATAGTTAGTCCCGTACAGATCTATACACTCAAGTCACGCTCTCCCTTCTGGAGATTCTGGTTACAGGGATAGTCCTCCACTTTTGTGTCAAGGGGAAGTGTTACAAAGGACGTGTCTCCAATCTTAAGATTACTCTTTACTCTCGTATCTAGGGGAGTACTATCTATGACTGATTAAGTTCTAATGATACCTGTCCTTCACACTCATATCTAAGGGGTGTTTTATTAAGGACAACACAAATGTTCTATGATTTCTATCAGTAAAAGTGTGAACAATCAATTGTGAAATGTTCTATGATTTCTATTAGTAAAAGTCTGAACAATCAATTGTGAAGTATAAAGTATACACTATATAATAAGAATTGAAATCGGTTTGAAGAACAACTCTACAAGTTAAACAGTTTGTTAATATGTTTTCAACTCTTAAAAGTGTATTGATTATGAAACCATTTAAATGAAATAATGAATTTAAGTACAAGATATTCTTGTACTTTTGCTTGTATTCCCCCCCCCCCCTTAAAAACATTGAAAAAAGGTAGGGGTATGAACTCACCAGGCGAGAAAACGTGACGGATTGGATGCTAAGTGTCGGATCGGGGCTTCATAGCACGTGAGGTTCCTATGTAATATGAAATGATATACAAATGTATCTAATTAGACTTTGAATCACTAATTAGATATGATTATACACTCCAAGACATGAAAACACTTCAAATCAAGTGTTTGGAGTGACTCAGGTGACATCTAAGGACGTATAAGGCTTGGATATGGAGTTTACTCCTCAAGAGTAAACTCATAAGACGGTTTACGGTCCTAATGACCCTTTCCCCATGATTTTACGGCCTTAAACTCATGGTGGGGTGTTCTATGATGCTAAATGGCCTTATATCACTTGGGAAGATTAGCAAGGATCAAAACTAGGGCATTGGAATGGATTAAACTCACATATGGACCATTTAATGGAGTTTACGGCAGTGAACTAGGATTTTACGGCCATAAACTCCCCCACACTCAATCCTTTGATGTTTTGGTGGTTGTAGGTCATTACAATGCTCATAGGAAGGTTCTAGGGTTGATTCCATGGGTTAGGAAGTGTTTGGGACTTGCATTGACCTTGGAAAAGTAGTTTACAGTCTATGAAGATATTCTTGGGAGTTTACTACCTTAAACATGTGAGTTTACAACCGTAAACTCATGTTTGTCCAAGATTCAAGCATTTTGGTGGTTGGAAGACAAGGACACTAAGTTCTAGACCCATTTCTAAGCCATACAAGGTGTTAAGGGAACTTTAACACCCATAGAATGAGTTTAAGGTCTAAGGAGATGATTTTATGGTCTAAGAAGATGAGTTTACAGTCTAAGAATGTTCTTGGACCGTAAACTCTAGTTTGTCCCATTTATGTATGTTTTGGTGCATTTCTTGAAGGGTTATAAGGTTCTATGCATTCATGGAGGTTCATTGGAGGTGTTTAGGGGCAAACTAACACCCTGAAAGGTGTTTAAGGTCTATGAATGAGGGTTTATGGTGCAAGCATGTTCTTGGACCGTAAACTCATGTCCATGCCTCATTTGGTGCGATTTTGGGGTCCTAAGTTCATGCATGCAAGTCTAAAGGTCTTATCTAAGCACTAGAAGTGATTTGGAGGAGTTTTGGGGCTTCAAAACCCTCTTTAGGGTAGTTCACGGTTTTGGGAGGGTCCCCAAACCGTAAAAACATGTTCATGGGTGTTTTTGGGTGATTCAAACATAGATTTGCATGCCAATCAAGTTAGATAACAAGTTACGGTAGATTGCTTACCAAATTGAGGCTTAAAAGGAGGCTTTTGGACGAATTTCGAGTTCTAGAGAGAGAGAGTAGTTAGAGAAAGTTTTTAGAGAGAGAGTAAAAGCCTCAAAATGATGTCACTCAATCCTTTATATAGGGGTTGAGTTTGTGGCCCGGTGGAATTCTACCCGATACTGACGATAAGCGGGGCTTTTTGGTCATACCCGATTTAATTGTTTTATAACTTGACGGAATAAATTATTATTTTTTCTAAATAATAACTTGAGGCATTTCCACAAGTTTCTAATGCGTTTGGAAAATTATTAAGTCATAAACAAACTCAAAATGACTTAATTTAGAAACGAAATGGAAATAATTTAAGACGACGATTTTTTTTTTAACAACGGAACGGGTTACGACGATGGGACGAACTTTGGGTTGTCACATTATCCCCCCATTAGAGGGAATTTCGTCCCAAAATTCAAACTTTAGATGCGACTCGTGGATTTGGATGGAGAATACCGATACTTCTGTTCTATTGGATCATCATGCTGCCAAGTGAAATCGGGTCTCCGCTTGACATTCCAGCGAACCCTCACTATCGGGATGAGGCTTTGTTTCGTACGTTTAACCTCTTGATCTATGATTTCGATTGGTTCTATCATGAAGTTCAGACTTTCTTTGGTTTCGGTCATATCAGAGGGATTACTATGGTTTCATCGGGTAGGCACTTCTTAAGGACAGAGACCTGAAATACTAGATGGATGCTGCTAAGTTCTGAGGGTAGTCAGAGTTTGTTGGCTACGGGATTGATCCTAATGAGTATTTCAAAAAGAATAATGTACTACTACATGAACAAGGAAAATGGCTCGACCGATGGGCATCACTACGAACTTATAGTGATCATATCGAGTCTGGCATACTATCTACGGAACATCACTCTCATGGATTTGTAGCTGATGGTACCTTGACCTAAAGTTTATCTTTAAGAAGTGGTTGTTTCTCTGAAGTGGATCGAAAAGGTCATCTATTTGAGGAAGGAGGATATCGGTTTTGACGGTCAACTCATTAAGCTGACTGGATAACTCCTGAATTTCTGCTGGAGTTAAATGATACAAAGATTTGGCTACTGAGGTAGTTCCAGGAATTAGGTAATGTGAAATTCAACTTGATGTTCGGAAATAATTCTCGAAAGCTATATAGGGAATACATCAGGAAAGTCATAGACTTCGGGGACGTTCTCGAGGTTTCTAACTTTCTTTTTCTCGCGGATTACATAGGCTAGGAATGCAGGACACTCCTTTCGGGGAAAACTCTTGAGTTTTGGTGCACGAACTGATACGAAGGTTGGAACCGAATATATTGCCATAGATCATGAGGGTTTGATCAGAGAAAATATTGGGACAGATGGATTTTTCAATGCAAGGGTATCAGCACGATTGGGACTCAACCAGTCCAAGCCACAGATAACATCAAAACTATTTATGGAAAATTGACATAAGATCAATGGATGAAGGATGGTCGTTCAAAGTAAGGGTACAACCTATGGATGTATCGATAAAGTTTTCTTTTATCACAAGGATCAAAAAGGATTGCAGGCGTAAGAGTTGTTGAGGAGGAATATACCTGGGGCGACGGTGGGATCAGTGGCTGTCTCCACTCGTCCTATTGCAAGAACTCTTCCGGTGTTGCCAGTCGTTGCTGCCTTGGGGCAGTTTCGCTTAAGATTCCCGACTTCTCCGCAACCATAACAGGCCTGACCAATGCCCGCTCCGGAAGCTTGACTGGTTGATTGAGTTAGCGTCTTACAGTTTTTCGCAGTGTGACCGTTTTTGCCACAACTGTTGCAAAACACCTCTAGACATGGGCTGGAAGTGAGGTGATGATAGTTGCACTTGTCACAACTAGGGAGGGTTCCAGCATACCTACTGGTAGGTTTTCGAGCTGAGGATCCAACAACAGAAACAGTTGTAGGGGTAGTAGAATCGTGAACTGCCACAGTTTGCTGCCTCTTCGAAGACTCCTGCGATGTCTGACTTTTCTTCTTCCCAAATTTTCTTTTTCTCGCCACTCCTCTCTGTCGGCTCAGGAGTGGTAGCTGTTTGCTCAAGGTCATCACTATGGTCGATTAAAGTTCGTGCTAAGCATTTGGCGTTGTCGTATGTATCCGGCCTCGCAACTAAGACATTTCCTTTTGTTGGCTGGGTCAGCCCCCAAATGAATCTCTCTATCTTCTTACTCTCCGGGGTAACCATTCCCGGGCAGAGTAGCGCCAAATCATCGAACCTGGAATTGTAAGTGACAATATCAGAACCCTTCATCTTCAGATTCCAGAGTTCGTGCTCTAATTTCTGCATTTCGCCCAAAGGGCAGTACTCAGCCAGCAAAAGTTCCTTCATGGCTTCCCAACCCATGGCGTTGGCTACAGGTAAAGTTAGGGATTTGACTCGGCCGTTCCACCAAGTCAGGGCTTTGTCGATGAAGGTGCAGGCGGCGAACTTCAACTTATCAGATTCTGAACAAGCATAAATTTCAAAGATAGATTCAATCTTCTCGAACCATCAGGTGAGGGAAATGACACCTCCAGTGCCATCAAAGGACGTGGGTTTTGCGTTCATAAAATCCTTATAGGAACCCTCTTTTCGGTGTGCCTGACTGCCTTCTTGGTTTTGGTTGGGGACCACCTTCTGAACCACCGGGGTTCCTTTGAGATATGGCAACTGCCACCGCGGCAGTAACAGCTGCCTGGAACATTACAGGATCAAATTGGGGAGGAGGTGGTGGCGGAGGAGGATTGTTGCTGTTCTTTGAGCTGGGTCTCTTTCTTGGAGGCATCTTGATCGAAAAAGATCAGGAAAGAGAAGATCATAAGTCCTCTGAATTGAATCAAGAGATATGGAACAGGGGATATCTCATTAAAACAGATATACGGTATTCTATTAAGCGATAAAGCAGGAAAGAGTTATCAAAGCAGATAAACTATTGCTAAAGGAATGATTGAGGAACAACACTAAAATGAGAATTTCTATAACGGATTTGGCTAGAGAAATACTTCCATAGTATTTCATGATTTACTGCAGCGACGGCTCGTATTTGGGTATTTGGGTAAGTTTTAGGCATGTTGCATACCACAGTCACTCCCAAGCACATGTTGGTCGTGTCTCGAATGAATATAGTTGGCCAAGCTATATTGATCCTAGACACGACTACATAACTGCCCTGGTTTAACCGCAGCGTACAACACCCATTTACTTATGTTTTGTTCTACTTGTAGTTACGGATTTCGATGGTTAGGTATACTTGTATACTTTTGAAAATACTTATATTTTAAGGTATACTTTTAGTTTAGAGCGCTTAGGCCCCTTAATGTTTATAGTCTGATACCAATTAAGGTTTGGTATACTAGTTCACTATAAACAAGGGCTCTGATACCAATCTGTCACACCCCGAAACCAAAGGCGGAAACGTTCCGGGGCGGAGGACGTCATGAATATCACAACCAATGTACATAGTAAGCATAGTAAACACAAAACTTTACATTACATAGATTCATTTACATTGTATGAAAACAAGAGTTACGTGAGTTATACATATACATAACATCTGAACAAAAGTAAACACATGTCTTCTACGTACTCTATCTTCTCCAAAAGATCGCGGTGTACCTGTCTAATGTGGACCAGAGAATACAAGCAGTTTGAAAATCAGCATAAAGCTGGTGAGTTCATAAGATGTTTGTTTTTCTGATAATGTACAAGTTTCCCTTGGGTTTCTAAAAAAAAGTTATGTATCCAAGAAAATCCCATATTTTCTTACAAGTAAAGTTTAGTCATTTGTTTTGTTACACGATTCTGGTTATGAACAACTGTTATCCCAGGAAAATCCCATATTTTCCTAAAAGTAAAGTTTAGTTACCCGTTTGTTATCCAGTTTGATTAAGAACAGTTTGTTATCTGATTTCTACACACTTTGATTAAGAACAAGTTCAGTTATCCCAGGAAAAACCTTTATTTTCCTAAAATGTTTGTGAGGTGTTATCAAATCTGAAAGTAACGTACAAGTATCCACCATACTTAAAGTGTGTGTGAAAAGTAACTCGAAAGTGTGGTTACCTTTAAATGTACATTAGTTTTAACACGTATATAAAACTAATAATTAAGTGTAAAGCTTTCATAATCTTCATTGCGAGTCCCTTAACCATACATCAGACTAGATATGACTCGGATCAGGGTCAATATCTTTTTATGACTTTTGTCACCCTTAAACCTCTCGGTTCGGCTGTAGCTAGCAGCCAGGTGCGGGATAGTTAGTCCCGTATATATCTATACACTCAAGTCACGCTCTCCCTTCTGGAGATTCTGGTTATAGGGATAGTCCTCCACTTTCGTGTCAAGGGGAAGTGTTACAAAGGATTTGTCTCCAATCTTAAGATTACTCATTACTCTCGTATCTAGGGGAGTACTATCTATGACTGACTAAGTTCTAATGATACCTGTCCTTCACACTCATATCTAAGGGGTGCTTTATTAAGGACAACACAAATGTTCTATGATTTCTATCAGTAAAAGTGTGAACAATCAATTATGAAGTATAAAGTATACACTATATAATAAGAATTGAAATCGGTTTGAAGAACAACTCTACAAGTTAAACAGTTTGTTAATATGTTTTCAATTCTTAAAAGTGTATGGATTATGAAACCATTCAAATGAAATAATGAATTTAACTACAAGATATTCTTGTACTTTTTCTTGTATTCCCCCCCCCCCCCTAAAAACATTAAAAAAGGTAGGGGTATGAACTCACCAGGCGAGAAAACGTGACGGATTGGATGCTAAGTGTCGGATCGGGGCTTGATAGCATGTACAGTTCCTATGTAATATGAAATGATATACAAATGTATCTAATTAGACTTTGAATCACTAATTAGATATGATTATACACTCCAAGACGTGAAAACACTTCAAATCAAGTGTTTGGAGTGACTCAGGTGACATCTAAGGACGTATAAGGCTTGGATATGGAGTTTACTCCTCAAGAGTAAACTCATAAGAGGGTTTATGGTCCTAATGACCCTTTCCCCATGAGTTTACGGCCGTAAACTCATGGTGGGGTGTTCTATGATGCTAAATGGCCTTATATCACTTGGGAAAATTAGCTAAGATCAAAACTAGGGCATTGGAATGGATTAAACTCACATATGGACCATTTAATGGAGTTTACGGCAGTAAACTAGGAGTTTACGGCCGTAAACTCCCCCACACTCAATCCTTTGATGTTTTGGTGGTTGTAGGTCATTACAATGCTCATAGGAAGGTTCTAGGGTTGATTCCATGGCTTAGGAAGTGTTTGGGACTTGCATTGACCTTGGAAAAGTAGTTTACGGTCTATGAAGATATTCTTGGGAGTTACTACCTTAAACATATGAGTTTACAACCGTAAACTCATGTTTGTCCAAGATTCAAGCGTTTTGGTGGTTGGAAGTCAAGGACACTAAGTTCTAGACCCATTTCTTAGCCATACAAGGTGTTAAGGGCACTTTAACACCCATAGAATGAGTTTAAGGTCTTAGGAGATGAGTTTATGGTCTAACAAGATGAGTTTACAGTCTAAGAATGTTCTTGGACCGTAAAATCTATTTTGTCCCATTTATATATGTTTTGGTGCATTTCTTGAAGGGTTATAAGGTTCTATGTATTCATGGAGGTTCATTGGAGGTGTTTAGGGGCAAACTAACACCCTAAAAGGTGTTTAAGGTCTATAAATGAGGGTTTCCGGTCCAAGGATGTTCTTGGACCGTAAACTCATGTACATGCCTCATTTGGTGCGATTTTGGGGTCCTAAGCTCATGCATGCAAGTCTAAGGGTCTTATCTAAGCACTAGAAGTGATTTGGAGGAGTTTTGGGGCTCCAAAACCCTCTTTAGGGTAGTTCACAGTTTTGGGAGGGTCCCCAAACCGTAAACACATGTTCATGGGTGTTTTTGGGTGATTCAAACATAGATTTTCATGTCAATCAAGTTAGATAACAAGTTAGGGTAGATTGATTACCAAATTGCGGCTTGAAAGGAGGCTTTTGGACCAATTTCGAGTTCTAGAGAGAGAGTAGTGAGAGAACGTTTTTAGAGAGAGAGTAAAAGCCTCAAAATGATGTCACTAAATCCTTCATATAGGGGTTGAGTTTGTGGCCCGAAGGAATTCTACCTGATACTGACGATAAGCGGGGCTTTTTGGTTGTACCCGATTTAATTGTTTTATAACGTGACAAAATAAATTATTATTATTTTCTAGATAATAACTTGGGGCATTTCCACAAGTTTCTAATGCGTTTGGATAATTATTAAGTCATAAACAAACTCAAAATGACTTAATTTAGAAACGAAACGGAAATAATTTAAGACGACAATTTTTTTTTTTAATGACGGAACGGGTTACGACGACGGGACGAACTTCGGGTTGTCACAATATGTAATATTCTAAATTCAAAATTTATGATGTAACGAGAATATCTATAATGATTTATAGGAAATCCAAATAATTTATAGAAAACAATTTTTTTTAATTTTAATGTATAATATTATGAAATTCTGTATAATATTATGATATTAATGCGTAATATTTTAAAATTATATTATAAGTGAAAGGTCTAGTATGTTCAAGAGTCATGTTAAAGTGATATTGCTAATTAAGATATGATACTAATGGGTCACTATGACATCCCCATTTTCACGGCCAGAAAAGACCGATTTTGTTTATGCTTTGTTTGAAAATCAGAGTAACATTTTAAATAAAACTGTTGCGGAATTTGTCCCAAAACAAAATATCATAAGATTTATCAAAAGCATTTCCATAGAAATGTATTTCATTAAAAAGACTCGAGATGTCATGTTCGAAACAGATCATAAGCATAAACAATACAACATAAGCCTTACTACATTATTTCATAACTACAGGCCTATATCCGTAATCCCTCATCCAAAACATCACATCTATGCTCGAGCGCCACTACCTGTAATACATAAAACTGAGTGGGTCAGGCTTGGGAGCCTGGTGAGTACATAGGGTTTTCAACCCACAATAAGTTTATTAAATTCATCAATCAACAATAACCCGATTACCCATTCCCGTTATCCTCACTTTTACGTCCCTAAACACCTATCATAAGGGACCTAGCCTAAGGATCATCATCGGGATGGACACTACTTCTAAGGGAATTCCTCAACAATAAATGCCCTTAAGGCAACCATGTGAGGGATTGAGTACACCAATGAACACATCGGTCACAAACACCTACAGGTTGCGAGCCTGCTAGCATTCCTCTGGACTGTCTAGAAGAGTCTGTGTTCGTCATCCATACTCCGCTAGATGACATAATCAATAATATCAACATCGAGGTCTCTCATCATTTTATCACACATCACGTATTACATCTACCCATGTTTTACCCCAACATTTTCGTAAATATAAAATACATATACAGTTTAAATCATTGAAAACATGTATAAAAACGTTCATCCAGCATAGATAGCAAGTATTCAGATAATATGCACACATAGCACATAATTTATATAAAATACTTCATATCTATGTGTAAGCTGAAAGTAACTATGCACTCACTTGTTAAAGTGATGATTCCAAAATCGGGTAGCGCTTGCTTCTAACAATTTTATTTTCCTTCGACGAAACCTAACATTATTATCGCTAAATTTTAGTCTAATATTTACCGTGACCAACTATTAGTCTTAGTATTATTATTATTATTATTATTATATAAGCGTTAAACAATATTTTCCAACCACTATGTACAGACAGGGGCCAGACATATAACACTTCTGAAATCCAATAACCCTATGCGGCCCTTTAAACCAGATTCCCCGTACCGCGAGTAGTTAAAAAAAATATTATAACGACACTTATATAAGTTATACTAATAGCTAAAATATTTATTATAAGTTCATAATAACAATACTAATTTTAAAAATAAGCTATATTAAAATAGGGTAAGCATAACTTACTTACAAGGGGGTTTTAGCTAGGAGTCGGACTCTGCAGGGGTAGAACTTCATCGCTGAATCTTTCTAAGAAAGATTCGTGCAGTGCTTCAACGCTCACCTTACTATACTAAACTATAGAAAGAGAAGTCGAATCACGAGGGACCGAAAATGCTCGGGGGATAAGGAGAGAAAGACTCTTGAATCAAGAGAATGGTGCAAGAAATATGAGAGCCCAAGGCTCTTATTTATACTAATTGAATTTTCAAAAACTACCCTCCATAATTACTTAATGACCTTTTAGTTATATAAACAACTAAACACCCCTCTATAATACTATTTTAAATGGATTTAATGATATTTGTACTAAACTAATGTCGAAAGAACTCAACATTAGTCTTATAATGACCGCATCGTCGATACCTTTCTAATGATATATACATATGTATATATATATATATATATATATATATATATATATATATATATGTGTGTGTGTGTGTGTGTGTGTGTGTGTGTACGTATACATGATTTATACTTTATTTTAATACGTAAATATGCTATTATAACTTGTAACTCGTTCATACGAACTCCGTTTTTGACGTTCTTTATATCCACGCGTAGGTGGAGACATACTCTAAAACTTTCTTTTAGACTCCGTCTGCTAATTTTGACTTTATTTTTAAAGTTATATTTTTAACAGGCCGGGACATGATTGGTCCGTTAAAATCTCATAACTTCTTCATACGAAGTCAGATTTGGGCGTTTTTTTTTATGGACACTCTTAGTTTAATATATTCTACGACTTTCATTTAGATTTCTAAGGCTAAAAGTCGCTCTATCATAAGCTCACTATTTACGCTTCCCGGTGTCGCGCCTGTTCCGTCGTGAAACTTCGACGGGTCATAACTTCTTCGTTATAACTCGGATTTTGGTGTTCTTTATATCCATGGAATCCTTGTTTCGACCACTACAACTTTATGTAGAGATATCGGGCTTATCTCACACTTTAATTTTGATGCTTATTTTTATTATTTATTAATTATACATTTATAATTAAATAATAAGCACATAAATACACATAATTCACATAATACTCAAATATTTCATTTTTATTACTTCAAAAAGAGTTACAATAGTTGACCTAGACTATTACATTGTCAAAAATGCTTAGCCCCGAAACCCACGCGTTACAGTCACACTAACAACAACATGATACCATTGATTATTTATTAGAAATTCATTTTAATAAATATTCAATAAAATCTTACAATTAATTGGAAATTATTTATTTCATGGAAATATTAATTTTAATTAGCAAGTAACATAATATATATATATATATATATATATATATATATATATATATATATATATCATACGACATGATTTATTAATTCATGTATATTATTTTGGACTAGAAAGATTCTTTTGTCTTTTAGCTAAAAGTTAAAGTTTATATCTTATAAAGAATTATAAGAATTTTATAAACTTCTCTTCTCTTTCTTTTATAAAAAAGGTGAGCTAGTTTCTAGGAAACAGGACATGCTCTTTTGAATATAATAAGAGAAAGTAAGCATGGCTTAAAAGGCATGGGGGACATGTAGGCTTTAGGAGATGGAGTGCTTAGAGTGTTAAGAAACCTTGGGTAATGATTTAGCTTTATGAAGGCTTTCATCCCTTCATTTTTAGTCACCAAGGCCGTAGCTCCCTCATACTCTTTCATATTCTCTCTTGCAAAGAAGTGTTAGAAGATTACTTGCTTACATTTTGCTCTCTTTAAGTCATATTTGGATATGGACTTAAAGCTAAGAGTTTTGACTAGCATCTACATCAAGTTGACTTCATGTTGGTGTCTCAAAGGTTCTACATTCTCCATAAACTTCTAAGCCTCCCAAGAGGACCCAAAGAACAAAAAATGTTGTTATTTCTTCATCCTTTCTTTGGTTGGTGTTTAAATCTTTCTATAACTTGTAAGAAGATCCTTGATGGGTATAAAATGTCCATGTTATGTGATATATTTAAAGTCTTCCGTTTTCCGTATTTTCTAGTTTATGAAACTATTTTTTGAACTAAAACCCATCAATTGGTATCAGAGCCACCTTACATGTTTGGTTGGATTTTTTATTTTGGAAATCTTTGATTTTGGAGAATATAAATAAACTGTTTTTGTATAAAAACAAATTCATACATATTTTTTTATGACAAGTTTATATTTATTATTTTATATGACAAAATTTTCATGCATCATTTATTAATTAAAGTTGTCTTAGAAAAACAAATGTTGTTTTATGTGTATGTTGATGTATATAACGTGCATAAACTAGCCAATGACCATTATGATTGTTGTGTTGTTATGTTTGTTATTTTTATTATGAAAATGGTTGTAATAATTTATTTATTCATATGGTATGTAATAATTAAATAGATTAGTTTTCTTGTTTATTTTATTAAAGTAAGAGATTAGTTTTTAGAAATAATTTATTTATACAAAGATGTAACAAGAAATGAAGTTGCAACCATTTTTTTAAGACAAAAAGGCAATTTTCGAGTTCTTTATGTGTTAGGCAGAAAGATGACACTTTCTGAAAAGTATCATGAATGCTTTACATGTGTTGAACAAGTGCTAAACAGAAAGAAGACACTTTCTGAAAAGTGTCATCAATGCAGCAGATTTTTCCGTAAAGAAGTTCTTCAAACCTTTTGCACGAAATCGGTGTTTACTCAAGTGTAAGCTTCTACAACAACATTAAAAGACGATTTTTGGTCCCTTAAATGTCCCTTTAGGAATGGACTTGGTATTTTTTGTGTTGGCTCTCAAAAAAATGTCATTAGTTGGTTATGTTTATGTACATATCTTTTAATGAATGTTTGCGTTGTTTATTTTATCCAATTATTATATGTGGTTGATAGATTAGTTTTTCACATGCTAAAATAATTTTGGACAAAATATACATCACATGAAGTTTGGTTTTCAAAATTGGACGTAAGATGTAACAAGTTATTATTTTAAAATAAAACCTGGTTTTATAAAATCGTTAATAACAGCAAATTTTGAAATACTCCATTATACGTTTTAAAATGGTGATTTTTGTAAATTATACAAACTCGAAATATATAAGTTATAAAATGAAGTTTTACTAAAGATATAAAAGCTTTAATGCACTCAAACTTAATACCGGTTATAAAAATTGAATTGCGTCAAATTATATAAAAGCTAGCTTTTTATATAGAACCTTTAAAAGTAATTTTTCTTTTGACAATTGATACTACAGTTTATTATATGCATTTAATAATCATGATACCATATGTTATTAAAAGATAATTATAAAACATATAAAATAACTTTTTTTAAAAACCTCAAATCTATGCAATCATTTTGAATTACACTCGCACATCTCTTTTATACACTAGTGGGATAAAGGATACCTAACCGCTTAGTGTCATATTTTGATGCCCGACTGTATTCACGATTTCTATAACCAAGTTATAGGCCGATTACACAAGTTTTTCAAATTGGATGATTTGATCGAAAATCTTTTGTGATAAAGTATACCTAAGCACGAGAGTTTCGGGGAATAGATGGGATCAAACATGTATAATTAAATTTGTTATTAATAATCCTATAAATCTAGGAATTATATAGTGAAATATAAATGATAATTTATATCTACCGAGTTGAATTCAAATCGATTGGATGAAAGATACCTAACTATTTATTTGTTTTGCAACTTGGATCCTAGACTTTGATAATTAATGTTTTTGGAAACTAAAAGGGTATTAATTATTGAAGAATAAATATTGAAAATACTAAATGAATTTTGTTAAAATTTTGTAGTTAAATAATCCTAGTCCTAAACTATTTTCTTTGAGCAATAAAACCTAAAACATGATACCTAGTAAAGGCATCACTGTTATGCTAAAGATGCTTCTAACATCAAGTTAGGAATAGTTGTTCATGATTTCTAGGAAGTCTTGGATAATTTAAACATATATTGGATGATATAACAAGTCAAGCAGTATTCCAATAAATACAATGATATTTTATTTCACACTAGTTTAATCATTGGAATAATGCAAGGCTAAAAGAATCACCTTGTGTGATCCAGGAGGCCCATGTTTTATAGACTGAACACCTTTAAGCGCAAGAAATCTACTAAATACCACATAGATGGATCTTCTTTCTTTTATGAAGAAACTGGACACTGGAAGAGGAGTTATCCCTCTTATTTGGAAAGAAAGTCTAGAAGAGATTAATAATTCTAGTATCTACTAGGAAGAACTCATACTTTTCATATAACACTTAGGTTCTTGGTAATTAACTGTTAATCTAATGTTTGTAAATGGCTTGCATATATTTATTGAAGAGTAACCAGCTGAGCACAACCAAGTTGGAACTAAACCCTCGGAGTTTAGTTTATTATTTATGCTTAGAACATATAGTACTTGTAATGTACAAAAATATTTATTTTGGAACAATGTATGTTTTAATTTAGCATGTCTAAATTTATGTCTCGGGTATTTTATTCAAATGTTTGATAATTTACGCAATCATTTTTCATAACAATAATATTCATATTCTGAAATAATTAACTTCTAATTATAAGACTAGATCTCTTAATAGAATTGTGAAGTAAATATCAACATTTTATAAATAAAATTAAGTTCCATATGCAAGCATTTTTTAACTTAAACTTGTTTTAAATCAAACTCATCTTTGACATTGTTATATTTATTATAAAAATGACATTCACATATTCCAACTTCAAGAAATGGATCTTTGAAGGAAAATAATGTAGTTTATTTGATATATGTGAACCTTATTTATATGTAAAGGATTCCTAATGATATTTTCACTAAAGTGTAGAGAAAATAATTAAAGAACTATACACTTCGGTGTTTGACTTACTTTCTAATGAATGTCTGAGATTAAGCACAAGATACCAAATCAACCTTTTTAACAGCTATAGTAGTGTTAATTATATTTTACGTTGGAAAAGCATAATTGTGAAATCTTTGTTGAAGGTTTCAAAAGTTTAGATACAAACCAGTAAGAACCATCTAAGGCCTTAATGATAATAAATGATGAATTAAATCTTACTTGGTATGATTTACTTTCTAATTAGTAGAAATATCCTCCTTTAATCTTTTTGGGATATTACATCAATTACTATTAATTGGTGTCTAAGCCCATAACTATAACTGAGGTGTACTTGACCCGATGATAGCATGGTCCTTTTGGGTTGCCTTCACCAGTGCTATTTGATAGGATGGACTTTTGAGAATAAGGTTGTTTATGGATTATTCATATATTACAAGTATAATATATTAATATGAAATTATTTAATTAGTATTAATCAAGAATTAATTTTATGGTCAAAAGAGACTAACTAAATATATGGGGATTGATTATGTAAATCAATGACTCTTGTCATGTGGGCCTATGATCCATGATTAATTAGATGGGTTAAACCAATAAGTTAATCCATGGATAGTCCATGGAGGTTAAACCCATGGAGCATAAGAATGTGAAAAGTCATGGAGCATTAGGGTTTACAAAGTGTAACCATAGTATTTGCTACACTATAAATAGAACCCTCATGAGCCAAAATCGGTTACACCATCTTTTTGAGATAAGTAACTTATTCTCTTAACCCTCCTCTTGCATATTGATGTTTGTGAACCATCAGAGGCATCACACTTTAGGTGCTCAAGCTTTCAATGGTCAAGAACTCTACCCTACTCAAGAGGTAAGCATCCAAACTTAGTTTTATATTATAAAGCTTCAATTGTATGCTATATAGGGTGTATGCTTTGGAAAAAAATGCATGTATAATTAGTAAAAACATATATCCAAAGCATTTAGGGTTGCATGTGCACCATAGGAGTGTTATAGTGCTCAACACTCAACAGTGGTATCAGAGCCTATGATTGTTTTCTATTATATTTGATGCTCACTAATTTTTCAAAGCTGAAAAATTCGAATTCCTGGCCTCTGGCTGCTGAACTCGCCGAGTCCATGAACTTACTCGATGAGTCCAGTTCATGCACTCGTCGAGTAGTAGGCTCTGGTTGCAGAATTTCAAGTTTCTTGGCCTGGTTTGGGTTGGGAACACTACCACAAACTGTTTTGGATCATTAGAATTGTTTTTTATGATGTAGTAGTTCTTGTACTCATCCAACTACAAGATAATTGTAAAAGTTTTAAAATAATTGTTGTTTTACATGATAAACAAAATTGCTTGAAAATTATTGACTTGAAATTATCTTGTTTATGAGTTTAGTTAGATCATGAATTATGTGATAATTTTAGTTGTTAGAAAATTGATCTAAATGAATTTTAATGACCTCCATAACTTGTCCTCAAGGTATAGAAAATGAAAAGTCTCATACATTAAAATGGCATTAAACTCATATGTTATGAAAATGAAAGTACAACTCTCAAATATTAAGATAATAGGTTAATTATTTGTTTTATTTCATATGAATTGTCTTACTACATGAATTAGATTAGATCAATTGAATATTATATGATAACTTTTTGTTAGAATTGACCTAATTTTCTTTAATGAGTTCCATAACTTGTCGTCAAGTTATGGAACATGTAAAGTCTTTTCATAAATGTTTTAATGAACTCAATAACTTGTCCTCAAGTTATGGATTATTAAGAATCATTTAATAAAACACACATTAAACTCATAAGTTATGGATATAAAGAGTTTTGACAAGTTTCAAAACTTACCCTCAAGTTTTGGAATTTGTAAAGTCTTACTTTTGAAACATTTAAATTCCAAACCTTACAATTTTAAAAGTTTAAAATTCAACCCTTATACTTTATAATATTAAAAGTTAATACTTATATATATATATATATATATATATATATATATATATATATATATATATATATGTATGTATGTATGTATAAGACAAGTCAGTCTTACCGTTAGTAGGCCTCATTTACGAAGCTAGTCTATAAGGGGGATATAAGGTTACTGCCTATAAAATGATAGTTTAATGGGTGTTGTCACACCCCGCTAAAGTGGAAACACGAGGCTTGAGAGTATAAAGGGTTTCATAGCAAAAGTTAAAAGACAACACCAACCATTGTATTAAAAATCATTACAAATTTACAATGGGTTTGAACAACTTTTAAATGAAATTACAATGTACATTGAAATACAAAACATGCGAATGCTCCTAAAAGTGAAGTGTCCGTAAGTGCCACTTACTCGATGATTCTTGAAAAAGCATGTAAAACGAGTGTCAGCTATAAAAATAGTTGGTGAGTACGCACAGATAAACAAAATAATATTGGTTCCATGAATTGAAATCAAAATTTTGATAAAAGTTTCCTATAATAAAAGTATATTATTAAAATGAGTAAATAAGTTTGTAAAAACAAAGTTCTTTTTCATCATGAGAGATAAATTATGTTGCCCAAATGAGATGCAACGTTCATATTCTAATGGAAGATAAAGTTCGTTACTCAAACGAGTAAACAAGTTTCATTGCTAAAATGAGTAATCAATCTCGTTGCTACAAGGAGAAAACAATTTCATTGCTAAAACATGTGTATAAGTTTCCAGTAATAAAAGTTCATTGTTATAATGAGATAAAAAGTTTATTGCTATAATAAGTATACAAGTTTTATTGCTAAAATAAGTATACTAGTTTCGTCGCTAACAGGAGAATACAAGTTTGGTATGTGCATAAAGATTCCATTCATGAGTTCACAACCCAAGTCTAATGACCGAATCGTGCCCTATTGACCACTATGTGTATCGCAAACATAGTGTATAAAATGGTAAAATTCACTCAAATGAATCGTGCGAGTGAGGAGTTGTCTACCTCCAGATAGCGCTATCTATAATAGCCATAGGCTCAAAAGAGTTAATGAGTTGTGTCTAGAGATTCCAGGGACTTAACCACGATACTGGCCTCATGAGTAACATACACATACATGCAAAATATAGCAACTAAGTTTGATACGAGTCAAAATAAATACAACAAACATAAATGCTTTAGGACATGCTTTTCCACCCCAAAACATTTCAAAACCGAAAATAGAGAGATCCGTGAATACTCACAATATGTATTGAGATGATGCAAATGGTGCCTTGAACTACGCTCCACTTGCACCACTATTGTTTTCCTACAACGATGTTACACACTAATGAGTCTCTAATTGAAATCTAATACTAGTATATACTTACTACTATAATAGAATTATGCCCAATAATGTGACAAAATTTAATATTGTTAAGTTACAAACATTTTTTTGTGAAAATTAAATATCAATGAATCAATTGTTATATAACAATTTAAGTGGAAAAATTTTCATTATTGAAATGTTAATATTTAACATTTTTAGAGGTGTTCCAATAATTAAATATTGAAAAATTATATCAGTTTAGTTCTAAAATTTCCCAAACATTGTGTTTTAGTTTAAATGACATCAAGGATGTTAAGATAATTTTTCTTGCATTTTTGATATGTCTAGCTATTTTTCCCCATTTTAATTTCTTGAATAACCATAAAATTATCAAAAAATACTAAAAAGTTAATTAAAATTACCAAAATATAGAGTTTGGTTCTAACTATATTAAAAGACTTTCAGATAAATTTTCATGGATTATAGAAATGCATAATCCTTTTTCTTATATTTAATTCTCTAATAAGATAAAAATTCATGAAAAATAGAAATCAGTTAATATAGTTCCCCAAAAACTTTATAATACCGCCTTTACACATAATTAAGATGGGAAAAATATAAAAATAGCTTTTGAAACTATTTAGCCTAACTTTATGATTTTTATACATTTATTTTATTTTAAAAAAGGGTTAAATACAAAAAAGCTTCCAAAATTATCCAAAGTTTTTTTTATTAATGGTAATAAACATTATTAAGCTGGGAAAAATACAAAAATGGATTTCTAAACTGTTTAACCCAATTTTATGATTTTTGTGCATTTATTTAAATAAAAATGGTGATAAATAGAAAAGTGTTTCCAAAATTACCCAAACTTTGTTTAACACTTTTATCATATATCAAAAAGCTGTGAAAAATATAAAACATACTTTTCAATTATTTTTGCTATTTTTCTTTGTTTTATGCTCTTGAATAATCATTAAATGGTGAATAATTACTAAATAGTTAAAGTAAATTACCAAAAAAAACTTAAACTCCATTTACAGTGTAAATAATCTGGGAAAAATACCAATGATAATTTTTATATACTAAAATCCGATTTTGTGGATTTAAGCGTGTTTAATCTGAGAAAATATGAGAAAAATAGTATACTGAATAGAAAAATTATCAAAATTTTTATTTAGAGTTCTAATATGTTTTAAGGTCTTTTTGAAACTTTTCATGAATTTTGGATGAGTAGAAATATTTTTCCCATTATTATTCTATTATAAATACAAAAATCCGGGAAAAATAGGAATACATTATGAAAAATTCTGAAAATATTTTTCTGAGTACTCCATTGTAGTTAGGATCTGCGAAGAATCATATATAGCATTTTCACATTACTTAATGTGGTTTTATGATTTATTTGAATTAAACATAAAGAAAATTCAAAACCATAGCAAACAGTAACAAAAATAGATTAAACTCACAAAGATGTCATCATTCACTTTAGTAGTCAACCACAAATTTACCTAGGATTTATAGACATGAGATGGTATTTTATATGAATTATTGCCCTATTTTCTTGCAATGACTATAATAATTCGAGAAAAATGAATTATTTTCTGAAACTTTTTAGAACATCTCATTTAGTTGGTGGAATACTGGGAAAAATCGGATTTGATCAGAAAAGTTCTTTGAAATATTTATTTGCGAATAAATCCTTTATAAACCTACTTGAAAGCTTTTTAACAACATACTTTGATGATCAAGCCTCTAAGCTTGAAGATCATTACATGCATGTTGGTTTGAGGACCAATCATGTGTTTGAAATGTTCGAAAATCGTTTTTGAAAGAAAACTTAGAGACCATATTTTCCACCAAAACTTGTAGAAAGGTGGATTTTCATGATCTTGACATAGGTTTAGGTCCTTGGATTTCACCATTTACAACACGCATGTTGTTTTTGGATGAAATCCCACCACCATCATTATAAAAACCATGAGTGTGTGTGTATGTTTATGTGTTCATGATCTTTCATTAGAATGGAGTAGAAGATGGAGAAAATGCAAGAAAACATGTAAAACTTGAAGGAATATGAAGGAAAATCGTGTTAAACCTTAATAAACACCACTAGATGATGAAGATTTGAGTATATTGAGTGTTCTTGGACTTATTTTCTGGAGAAATTTTGTGGTTCTTAGGAGGAGGAAGAGAGAAAATGTATGTGAGAGTGTGAGAGAAATGAGAGACATGAGAGAAGAGTGTAGGAGTGAATAACTTGATTGAGTGTTTTTGGGAAGAGCTTTCTTGGGAGGTGGAGGCCGATTTTAAGAGGTATTATAGAGGGTTTTAGGAGGCTTTTAAAGCTTTACTTTGAATAAATATGGCCTCCTAATCATTTTTATAAAAATCATCTTTAATTTTTATAAGGTTCAATTGTATTTTGTCTTATAAATTAAGGGTAATGTCAATGACTTGATTTTTATTTTCCTTGATTGCATTTTCCTGTATTTAGTTATATTAAATTGATATTATGTGGTTCATAACAAATATTCTGGAATTTTGGGTGTTAAAATTTATAAATTTAGGTTTTTGGGGTATTTAGGGTTTTTGAGAGTTTGTAAATCTTTGGATATCAAAATTAATTATAATTTGAGACTTCAAACTCTTTTAGAGTTTCATAACTCTTATTCAAGTTAGAAATAATGTTTGTAATTTATTTTTACTGGTTTATTGGCATTCTATGTAGTGATTCCGAGATTCAAGCGAAATTGAAGAATCAAGTATACTAGTCCTAGTCTTCAACTTTGACTTAAGTTTCTATGAGACTTTAACCTAATTTATACTTATAGTTCAAGTGAATGATGTGTGTATATGATTCATGAAAAGGAGTTCGAGTAAAAGACCGACCCGAATATGGATAATTACTACAGTTAAGTAGTTGTAGAATTCACATATCAATGTAAATCTAAGTACATTATCCACTGTTTCTAATTGTTTCCAAGTTTCTATTAGGTTATAAATTAGCTTATAGTTACTAAGTCTAGTATGTGTTGTGCCTATATGTGCAACTAAGTTTAGTCAAATGTAGAACCGACTCGAATTTTGACGGTTGTCACAGGTGTCCATTCTCACCCACCGCTTCCTTGACTGGTGGAGGGTCGTTAGCCAAACGGGTAGGATAGGACATTAATTCTCCCTCATTAAAAGTATAATGATAAAAATAAATAAAGTAACTAAACTTTTATTAAATTCCCAATCTTAGTTACTTTAGGAAAATGTGAAAATGGTGCTAATCCATGAAATTGCACTTTGCACCCTATTAAGTCGTTAGTGGAGCGTGTATGGTTAACCGACACACTAATTTGGGACTGAAAGTGGTAGCTTGATGTTAATCATAGATCAATGGAGTGTGTGTAGTTAACCAACACGTTGATTAGGTGATTTGTAACATTAGGTGTACCAAGCTATTTTTCATGGTTATTCACACCTTATTTGTGATCGTCGGCATCCCAGTCACAAACTTAAAGGGCACAATCGAGATTTAAACATGCCATTGAAAATTTCAATGAATCTCAAAGATCTATGAATTCCAATTCAATTAAAACTTAATAACTTATTTCATTTTTCATGGTGGAAATTGGTAAATCCTCATTTACCTACCTTCAAATATTTTAAAATTGGATTACGGCATCTCTCTTCGCAATTGTAAAATATTGTGTTGTGTCCTAGCCTTAATATTTTGTTTTGGGTGTTATATTAAGGACTTAAATCAACTAACTTGAATTTCTCCCCTTATAGATCTCTAGGTCAGAAAACTATGGTCTTCCCGAATCTTTTGAAAAAAAAAGCTTTCCACATGAAGATGATATTCCACAATATCATAATTGACTTCCTCCACCACCTCCAATTATTCTCCTAACCCACAAGTTCAAAGACTTAAAAAGTTTAAGGTCACTCAATCCTTATTAGCTAGCAAACACCAAGATGGAAGGTTTGTGTGTGAACATGTCTTGGAGATGAAGTCACACATTGACATGCTGGGAATGTTAGGAGTTATTGTGTCGAGGAAGTTGGTTGTTGACTTAGTTATTTAGTCGCTTCCCGAGTCGTATAGTCAGTCCAAAAAAGATTTCTCTTTTCGAGCGAAAGGGAAAGGCTAAGTCTGAGATTTTCCCGTGTACCATTCCCAAAGAGTCCATTTGTTTCTATTGCCAAGAGAAGGGGAATTGGTTGCGAAGCTGCCCTAACTACTTGAGAGATCTAAGAGCTCGTAAAGTCAAAAAGGTTTGACTCTGCTTTAGGTAAGTTCAATATCTAACTCTATTAAGTTCCTATTGGTAGATTCTTAATACATGATGTGATAAGATTACATTTTGATATTTTGTAGGACCAAAGGAAACTTAAAGGAAAGGCATGCAGCGTCTGATTGCGAAGAGATGGATTTCGATCGCATGGTTCGATGATCGGATTTTTGAGCTGCTGCTTAAGAGTTATGATAGATTGCTTAGAAATTTGTAATAACATAGTTTTCATTTGTAATTGCATTGTATGGAAAAAAAATTTCCTCAATTATATAAATAAATAAATAATTTATCTTATTTTATATTTCCTTGCAATGGCATATGTGAAAATTGATGTTTGTATTTTTAGCAGTATAGATTTGATTATTTCGTTTGTTGATAGTGTCTAAATTTACCAAATAAGGAAAATTGATGTTTGTATTTTTACTAATTCCTTGTTCACATGTATATGTGAGTCAAGTGAAGGATTAGGCGATCGGGTACACTTGGTTGTGCGTTGGTCAGGTCCACCACAAAGAACGATAAGCCTATTCATTATGTTTTACTAAAGTTAGTAAATATGGTTATGCTTACAAGATTAAGTATAATTCTGAGTCATTGAAAAAAAGTCTTAATGTATAGCAGAATGCATAAGAAGAATCAAAGTCAGAAAGAAAGATAAAAATTTCTCTAATCTAAAAAGATGGAAGAGTACTTAAGTATCGTGCTTTATGATCATCTTAATGATTATGAAAACCATGTCACAATTTGATCCTCTAAGGACGCTTTAGTGCATTTTTTTTGGCTAAAAAGAGGAATCATGAATTGTTGAAAAGGTTAAATAAATTAAGATGAATCATACTTTATTCCAAAATAAAATCATAGAGTCATCCTCCAAGATTGTATATTGAGTGACATATCAGCAAATATAGAGTAAAATGTTTTCTACTCTTGTACATTTGAAATTGGTAAGTTGTAATGTTTTGGATAAAACAAAGACCAACTAAGACCAATTGTTTGAAGTGTTTGTCTTGATAAGAAATCACACTAACTCTTGAATATTTGTTTGTCAAGCAATGTACTTGACAAAGAGAATCTTATATATCAAGAGGTCAGTGGGAGTCTTAAAGATCTTGACAAGTTTTAAGAACTAATCAAGAATATACTTATTGTTAACCACTAGCACACGAATTAAGGTTTGTAACCTATCGTGTTAATATATTCTTGTTTCTATGCTCATTCCAGTTAAGGTTAACTATGCACATGAGTTCTATGAGTTCTTAATTGTTTGCATAACAACTTGGAAGACATGGTATGCCCTTGTGGTACTGAGTGGCAAAGAATTAAGATTGAACAAGTTTAGTCCATATGAGTTTGGATTTGTCACTAACCTTGTCTTAAGATTATGGTTATGAAAATTTCACATGGATAGGAACACGTACACCATAAAATCTAAGCTTCATAAGGTGTCTCTCCAATTCATGAAAATGATTGTAAGGAAATGCTTTCACTAAGTAGATTTTAAGGAGATAGCATTTGTGATATTTGCATTCTCAAATTCGATTATGATTACGACATCCCTATTCATAGTTAGAATTATGAGAAATGGAAAAAGGTCTAAGCATTCGAAACTTATTGTTGTAAGTTCTAAAATAGTTTAGACACACATGAGATCTATCTAAGGAAAGGTGTAAGACTTTGAGAAGCTTAGATAAAGGCTTATCGAAGCATCTCGTGTCAGAAATATGAACTTTCGTAAGAAGGTCAATAAGTATTGATTTCTAGAAGTCCAGCTGATTTTGGATACATGTCAAAGCTAGTGGGAGCATAAGTTTTATGCGAGTAAGATATTAATTATTATGTTAGTGGGAGCATAATTATTATGGTAAGTGTTGCAAGTTAGCAATGTTAATTATAGAAAACAAAGTTTTCAATTCGCAAAACAGCAGGGTTGAAAAGTTGTTTTACTATAATGAAGGGATAGGAACTTATACTTCATTTCAATTCTAAAAAGTTTAGATTGAGATTTTAATAAAAATTAGAAAAAGATTTATATGAACACCATGGAGAAATGCTTCAACATTGGAAATTCTATATATGGAAATATTATATCAAAAGACTAGTCAAGTATCATGTCTTTATGCAAGACATTATGAATCGTATCCCATATGCTTCAGGTATAGCATCGATTACATATGCTATAATATTCATGTGGTCTAATTTTCCAAATGCCTAGGGCATTAAGAGGGAAAAAAGGACTAGACCTGTATATGACTAAAGTTATTAAACAACTGCTAAGAACAATCCAAGGTTCGCCAAGGATTGGTTGCTTATGGATAGTTGGAAGTATAGTAATGGATGGACCTTATTGACATTATTATGAATAGATATGATTCCATTAACAATGAGTTGTCATATGGAAAATATGGAAATGTTTCCATAATGGGAGTTGGATATCAAGAATCTATGAGAAAGTTAGAAAGTTTTAATCAAGAAGGATGTTGAAAGGAATGTAACAATCTCCAATGGAAAGTTTTGTAATTCACAAAGTCTTTGTGACTTTTGTACATAGTGATTACAAAAGGATCACTGCATATAAGTTTAGAATCTAACAAATTATAACAAGTGGCAAGAACTTTGTATTCTTACACTTACGATAAGGATTTGGAATTATGAAATGAGTATCGTTAGAAATGTTCATAATTGATCTATTTCAAAAAGTAAGGACCGTAGGTAAACATAGTGTGCATGCTTGGCACATGGGATAGCTATTGTTTTAATTCAAGTATTAGTTGATGAATCGAAACAATATACAATGAATAATGTGTAATCAATATGGTGATTAAATGAAAGGTGTTTTTATTTACACTCAAAAGTTTGGGGCCATATAGGATTAGTATTAATCTTGTGTTTCACTTTGCATGTTTTGACTTCCCGAATAATAAGATTATTCAAACCATCCATAGTCGATTATACGTTAGAAGTAAGTATGAAATAAGACTGTCATGAGTTGCCGTGTAGATTGTCTAAGGTGTTAGACATAAAAAAAGTTTGCTAGACCATTCATGAGTTCTCCTGAAATAAGATTTGAGTATTAGATTCAACCCGCGCTCACTTGAATCACTTCATGGAATTTATCACGAGTGTCGTGAGACAATAATATCATATAGTCTTCAAACCAAGATATTTGAGTTGTTGAATATGAGTTGGTTGTGCATTGATGGCACAAAAACGCATCAATAGCTTGATGCTATAAAATGTGTCATTGTGCATGATTTGATGGGTAGTTAGTACAAGAATATAATATGGAAGTTTATCTGTTACTTTTATCCTAAAAGGATTAAAATCGATATCTTGGGCCCCTCGATGATTCTGTTTTGACTTATGTGTCGGGCCCGGTCAGAAATAAATTGATGTGTTTAGTTCTATTCTATGTCAGACGAATCGGAAATCGGGAAACAAACTGCTGGACAATAAGTATGACATTGTTCCACATATTTTTCCAGCTGATATCTTGAGAACAGAGGATTATATGATCC
The DNA here is from genome assembly GCF_051521515.1 of Lactuca serriola. Lineage (NCBI taxonomy): Eukaryota > Viridiplantae > Streptophyta > Magnoliopsida > Asterales > Asteraceae > Lactuca > Lactuca serriola. The sequence continues at coordinate 319,065,984 of NC_136412.1, forward strand.
CTTGTCTAAAGGATGCGTCACTGACTGGGTCAAAGTTAACAGCGGCTTTTGAAAGCCTACGATTGCTAATTCGGATCTTCAAGTTACATTGGCAGCTATAGTTATTGGACTTATCCAAGTGGGAGACTGTTGGATTTGGTGTCTAAGCCCATAACTATAATTGGGATGTACTTGACCCGATAGTAGCATGGTCCTTTTGGGTTGCCTTTACCAAAGCAATTTGATAGGATGGACTTTTGAGAATAAGGTTATTTATGGTTTATTAATATATTTACAAGTATAATATATTAATATGAAATTATTTAATTAGTATTGATCAAGAATTAATTTGGAATTAATTTTGTGGTCAAAATACACAAATTATATATATGGGGATTGATTATGTAAATAAATGATTTTTTTTAGTGTGGGTCGATGATCCATGATTATTTAGATGGGCTAAACCAATAAGTTAATCCATGGATAGTCCATGGAGATTAAACCGATGGAACATAAGAACGTGAAAAGTCATGGAGCATTAGGGTTTACAAAGTGTAACCCTAGCATTTTCCACTCTATAAATAGAACCCTCATGAGCCAAAATCGGTTACACCATGTTTTTGAGATAAGTAACTTATTTTCTTAAACCTCCTCTTCCATATTGGTGTTTGTGAAAGATCAGAGGCATCACACTTGAGGTGCTCAAGATTTCAAAGGTCAAGAACTTTACCCTACTCAAGAGGTAAGCCTCCAAACTAAGTTTTATATTATATAGCTTCAATTGTATGCTAGCTATGGTGAATGTTTTGGAAACACAAAATGCATGTATAATTAGAGAAAACATACATCCAAAGCATTTAGGGTTACATGTGCACTATAGAAGTGTTATAGTGCTCAAAAGCCAATAGGGAGGGCTCCATCCTCATCTTACTTAATGTTTTGTGGATTTGAAGTCGATGTTGGACTAAAGCCTCTAAACCTAAAAATCTACTAAATGTATATTTGTGTAATACTCTAAATGTGGCTTAGATTATAATATGCAAACCCACCAAGAATAAGTTCTCTTATTCTTATGAAAGGTAAGTTTGTAAAAAACATGCTTCTAGTGACAAAGCAAGTGGGAGGTATATGGAACTAGAAGTAGCTTAAGAACCATAACCTTATGTAGTAATACTTGGCACTAGTTTTAACAAGGATTGTTAAACTTGAATAATAGATATTCGCAAACACAAATTGTTCATATTAGTGGTAGAAATCATCTATGACTTGAGAAATGTGGAATCTCTCATTGATGAGCTCTTATTAATGCTTTCTGGAAAATCCATCAAGTACCAAGATGCTATGTCAGATCTTGAATCTGATAAATGACTTAGATCATGAACATGAGATGTAATCCATGTATGAGAATCAAGTATGAGCCTGATTAAAATTTATCCCTATAGCAAGGCTAGAAGAAGGAAATGATTCTTCTTGAAAGAATAAATTATATGAATAACCACACACATTTAAAGCAAGCCTTGTAGTGAAAGGATTCTAGCATATTCATGTCATTGACTATGGTCCTCATCATACTCATGCCATTGACTGTGATCAAACCTTTTTTAGAAGTAGCTATGATAAGATCAACAAGGATATTATTTACTATTGATTCATATTATTAATATGAGATATAGTAAATAGATTTCAAGAAAGATCGCTTTTTCTAATAGACATCTACTAGAAGATGTCTATATAGATTAGTCTGGAGGTTTACTTAATCCTTGTTATCCTAATAAAGTGTGTAGAGCTTGAGATCTACTTGTGGATATAAAGCAAACATCTTAATGTTGCAATGATCATTTTAATGTAAAACCACAAGGTATGTTTTTATATCAAAATGAATAGAACATATGTGTTTACTAAGAACTAGTGGGATTATAGTGAAATTTCTAATCTTGTATGAATGAGACATTTTAATCATTTGAAATCACATTCTGACTAAGCAATGTCGTTTTCACCTTGACTCGGAAAGTGTTTCTAAAGTGAAAGACTTAGGAAGGAGAAGATATATTCTTGGAATGTAAAATCTATAAAGGATAGATAAAATGGATGTTAAAAGTTTCATGTCCTTATACATATATTGGAAATATCTTGAAAGGGATCAAGACACAAGATTCTTTTGGAGAATTCTTGGCATTGTCATATGGCACCATTTTGAGCTAGCCCCAAAAGTACATTGCTCATAGGCTTGAACTAGATAAAATGATTTATATTCTATTTGCTTGGCAAATGAATTCATCATTTATGCCATATTATGCATAGGATATGGTATTTTATCATGCTTTAAGCATGTTATACGATATTAATTGAATACATGATTAATTCACTGTATGACTAAGAGAGCATTCTAAGAGTACTTTAGAAGAACTAAGATATTGTATATGAGGTAATTAGTTTATAAAGGATCTTAATGTAAAGAGCTACACAAGATGTTGATTTCTAAATGGATATAAATAGTTATGAATTATAATTAGGTTTTGACTTCATTATGGAATGAAGGGTAAGTTTTGTTGGAATGAGGTCCACGCAAAACATAATGACACAATATACTACAATATAAGAATACACTACTTTAGAATTTGAATTCAAATATGATTAGATGAATGAGATCACTGAAAAACTATGTTGATTTCTCCCATTGAACATCACATAAAAATCTTTGTGACTTCGAGAGTATACTTAATCAAGCTAAGAGACTCTGTGTCACAAAAGAACACCAATCACATTCTACAAGATATTTATCTATACTTAGAGTAAAGTTAAGTATGTAGCTGATAGTATTCATATAATTCACACAAATTAAACATTGCCAAATCCATTAGTAAATTCATTCTTTTGAGCTAAGTATGAATGGTCATACTTCAGCTACAATACTTTATTATTCTAGAAATGGGTTTTTGATTTGGATATTGGAGCATTATAACAACAACTATTAGATAATGTTATGATATATTGGGATATATTCATCACATTAATACTTGTTGTGTTCTATATTAACATGTTTAATCCATGAATAATGCTATTATTCTAAAATTTCATAGTCGGTTATAATTGTGGGAGCAATTATAAAGTAAGACTAATATGAATTGGATTGGTTGACTCTTACTAGATGAATGTAGGAAAGTTGTTGTAACCAAGTTTCGTAGATACTTTTCAGAGAACTAGTATTAAACTGAACTGCATCAAGATCATCTTACGGATCGCTATCATGAATGATACTTGATTAAAAGGTACTATCTTTGTATCCTTAACACCTTAGATACATAGTGTGACTTAAGTGTAGGGAGTACTATGCTTTGATATGGTCAAATGTTGTTCCTTAACCCAGCAGTTATAAAATCCATTTTCAAGTATGGTTTGAACTATGCAAGAGGCTTATGTAGTCATGATGAGATTTATTGTCTCTTACTAGATGAAAGTAGGAAAATGGTTGTAACCAAGTTTCTTAGATACTTTTCAGAGAACTAGTATTTAACTGACCCACATCAAGATCATCTCATGGATCGCTATCATGAATGATACTTGATTAACAGGTACTATCTTTGTATCCTTAACACCTGAGCTACATAGAGGGACTTAAGTGCAGGGAGTACTATGCTCTGATATGGTCAAATGTTGTTCCTTAACCGAGCAGTTATAAAAGCCATTTTTAGGTATGGTGTGAACTATGCAAGAGGATTATGTAGTCAAGATGGGATTTGTTCCTCTTATGTGTTGATAGTTAGACATCTAAGGCATCTTAGCAAAAGTTGAACAACTAATGAGATTGCTCACTATCCATATCTCATGTTCAACATGATGCCTGAAGCAAAAGGATAACTAATTAACTTACCTTATACACTAATTGTAGCTTTGAGTATTTTGGGAATTGGGTGTTAATAGAATGGCATAAAGCCATATGTTGTTGGGGGCAGTGAAATGATAGAATGACGTTAATAGAATGGCATAAAGCCGTATGTTGTTGCGCAAGTGGGAGATTGAAAGGTCTTGTATGCTCAAGAGTCACATTAAAGTGATATTGCTAATTAACATATAATACTAATGGGTCACACTAACAACAACTTGATACAATTGATTATTTATTAGATATTGATTATAATAAACATTCAAGAAACTCTTATAATTAATTGGAAATTATTTATTTCATGGAAATATTAGTTTTCATTAGCATCTAACATAATATATTATTGGGTTTTGAGCATTCTAACACTCCTAAGGTGTACATGCAACCCTAGAAACCTTGGATCTATGTTTTACTATGATACATGCAAATTTGATTTTCCAAGGTTCCTAACTTATCTAGCATACAATGGGGAACTTTTAAACATAAATACTAGAAGAAGAACATACCTTTTGTAGTTTGGATTCCTTGAGAACCTTGTGAGGCTAGCACCTCAAGCGTGATGCCTCAAATGTCTCACACAACACCAAATACACTTGGAATAACCTTCAGAGACATAGAACACTACTAAAATCGGATATGCCCTCTTGTTCACACACTAGTGCCGATTTTGGTTGCTCACATGTTGCTAATACAGTGTGTCAAAATTAGGGTTACACCAAGTAAACCCTAATTGACATGAGTCTTCATTTCTTGGATCCATGGGCACAAGAACACCATGGAGCCTCCATGGAGCATCCTATGGGTTTTAGCCCAACTTGTTAATCCATGAAGCATTAGCCGACTATATAAGTATGGATGATTTACATAATCAACGCGTATATTTAATTAGTTTCATTTTGATCACTTAATTAACACCAAATTAATTCTTGGTCAATACTAATTAAATAATATTATTAATATATTATAACTTATAATATATTAATAAACCTTAAGTGTTATTTGTCTCATTTTGGTCTATCCAAATGCATGATGCCATGCAACCCAAATGGACCATGCTAATCGGGTCAAGTATATCCCAGAAATAGTTATGAACTTAGACACCTAATCCAATAGTCTCCCACTTGGATAAGTCTAATAACTATATCTGCAAGAATAACTTCAGGAACCGATCAACAATCACAGCTCTTTCAAGGTCTCGCGGAACTGAGGTGACGATGATATTCCATTTAAGATAAGTGATCATATAATCCTCTATTCTAGATACCAGCCGGACAAATACATGGAACAACGTCTTACTTATTGTCCAACAGTTTGTTTACCGATTTCCGATTTGTCTGACATAGAACTTATTTGAACACATCAACTTAGTTCTCACCGGGTCCGGTACATGGGTCAACACAAAATCATCGAGGGGCCCAGATATCGCTTCTAATACAAGAAGGAACAGATAAACTTCGACTCATATGCTTGTTCTACTAGTTGAATCATACATAAAGGCATGTTGTATAACATCGAGTTATCAACGCGTTTACGTACAATCAATGTATAAACAAATCAATGGCAACAACTCATATCTCTAGGTTTGAAGACTTATATGATATTACCGTCTCATGATCATTCGAGATAAATTCCATGAAGTGATACTAGTGAGCGTGGGTTGATTCCAATACTCAGAACTTATGAGCACTCATGAGTGAACCCATGAAAATCTTGATTCATATCTACTTCCAACATATGACCGAATATAGATGGTTTGAATAACTTAGTCAATCAGGAAGAGCGACTTAGTTATTTTGGAAGTCAAAACATGCAAAGTGAAACACAAGAATAATCGAATCCAATATGGTCTCAGAGCTAACAAAAATAAATAAAACATCTTTTATTTGTCACCATATTGATTACCCATTATTCATTGTATACTATTTCAAACTATCAACTTTATACTTGAATTAAAACAATAGTTGTCCCATGCTCCAAGCATGTACACTATGGTTTTTTCTAAACACTAGTCATGTCATACACCAAGTATGCACACTATGTTTTTCCAAACATTAGTTATGCCATAGACCAAGTATGCACACTAAGTTTGTCTATGATCTTTATTATGTGATGTGACAACCTGAAATTTCTAAGCTTGCTTAATTAATTCAACCTACCAGCGTTAGACTCATTTTTCTTCTAGTTATCACGGTTTGGAACCTGTTTTCAGTGTCCTAACCCTAGTACATCAAATGTATAAGAGATTGGGAATAGCAGCTTAAGTTCTTAACTGCCTGCAAGCGTAAACCTCCTAAAAAAGGGAGTTTACGGTCAAGACCAATGAGTTTAGCCATTTTCAATCACTTTTCACCATTTCAAGCCTAGAAATCGGATTCTCTCTTAAGGATCATAACCTTTTGCTTCCAAATCTTCAAGAACAAGTAAGTGATTCGTTCTTTGAGTGTTAGATCGTTCCTAAATCCACGTTTCACTCTTGATTCATCCAAGGATTTCATCTTTTACCTTGATCATCAAAGATTCTCAAGAACACAGTTGTGTTTTGGACCGAAAACACCTTCCTTGCCTTCAAAATTGTAAATACCACCCTCCCTTACATCTATCTAGTTACAATCCTTCATTTTGGACTTAAGATCACCACTCTTTGCATGAACAATAGAGTTTACGGTTCTATGAATCTTCATAGACCGTAAACCCTTATAAAGGGTGTTCTTATAGCCTTTACCCTTCCTAAGGCTAAGCATGGTCCCTAGAATCCAATACCTTTGAATGAAGCCCTCAAAAACCATCATTTGTGCAAGACTTGATGAGTTGGCGGTTGAATCTCCTTAGACAGTGAACTCCATGACCGTAAGGTCATTGGACCGTAAACACTAAGATCGTAAACACTAATACCGTAAACACCTAGGACCGTGAACACTTGGACCGTGAACTCCAATGTTTATACCTCTTTGACCGTAAACTCTATAGGGTGGCCATATAACCTAGTTATGCAATCATATGTGATTGTATCCCATAAATCTTAGAGTTTCCTAGCCAATAAGGGTGTTACCCTTCTTATTTATTCGTCTATGCACTAAATTCATACACATACATGTCTATACGTGTATATTAGGATCATTGTGTGCTCAAGGTTACACCTGACACTCCATAATCCTCTTCCAACCACACGTCAGAACCACTCACTACAGGTGAGTTTATACCCCTTAATCAACCTTTGAAATGATTTTAAATGCTTTTATGGGGGGGAACACAAGTTGAAACATTCTAGTTATTACATCAATCACATGTGATTAATAACTAGAACAAACAGAAAGATTTTCTAGTTGTTATCAAACTTATGGATTTCAAATACTTCAAAACATTTTATCAAACTCTTTTATGCTAAAACTCTTTATTAAACTCTTTTAATCTTATAATTGTCAAAATAGTGTCTATATAAATATAGTTATACATATAAGGTTGAAAGGATTTATGACTGATAGCTCGCTTTATTTCTTGTTCCTTGTTTGGTTGTGGACTTAGAGTATTCGGTTGTTTTTCCGAATGTCGTTTGAACCTTAGTTATATATTATGTATATGTATATAGTTATAAAAACTTTTATTTCTATTCAATACGCAAGCAGTTATTCAAACAACATTACTAGTAAACCATAACAAGTATAGTTTAAGGGACTACAACTCACTATTACTAGTATAATGAAACATACAAGAGTCAGTTCATTTATGAGTTGATAAAAACATACTATTATGAGAAACAATACATACTATACACTATACAAGAGAACATACTATCCACTAGTACAGAGAGAACATCACTACACTATGACTTATTATACAAACAGTAGGATACAATAATTTAAATGTGAAATACTACTTCATGATACAACAATACATTGTTGTATCACTTTGTATCCAGAGTCTCCTGGAGGGAGAGTGGGCATCATGTGTATAGATCTATACGGGACAGACACTCCCACACCCCGATTGCTAGCTACAGTCCCAGCCGGTAAGGCCAAGGGGTGACAAAATGTCACCTCACTATTTTATGACGCTAGAAGGTCATCAAGTATTCAGCCGTCGATCAGCATGGTTTCAAACTAATTCACATCTAAACCTTTAATTGACCAACTAGAATTAAAGGAAATAAGACTCACCAAGGAGTATGGTGCATTTAATACAACCTTGAGTCTTCATTTTTCTCAGTTCATAGTCAGCAGTGTCACTGTTGAGGTAGAACATACTATTTTCCTAGTATAGATTAGAAATGATTGGGAGAAAACATAATTTTGCATAGTAACAAAGTACTACTATATTTTTCCTACTATTACAAATACATATACAAACATTACATTTTACACAAAGACAAACATGTAAAATAGTCGGGCCTCGGGTAGAAGGCTACATTATTTATAAGCAAGAAATATAGGATTTTCTGGGAGATCTTTACAAACTTTTAAAGGTTTTATTAGAAACATATTGTGGCTTTTAACTATCAAAATGACACTAAATACTTATGAACTCACCAGCATTTCATGCTGATACTCTCTTTCAAAATACCTTGTATTCTCAGGGAACCAGTAAGACAGGTACATGCATGCAGCTTTTGAAGGACGGAGTGGATCCAAGACTCGTCTTTATTTTGATTATACATTTTTGGTGTCATTTAAACCTTACAAAATAACACACATGCATATGATTATTCTATTAATGCAATGGATGTTGTTGCTTGTTTACTATTATGCATTGTTATGATACTGTACATGATGTCCTCCGCCCCAGAATGTTTCTGCCGTTCCGGTTTTGGGGTGCAACAGATTGGTACCAATGCATTGTTTATAGTGAATCGAGTATATCAACCCATAAACGATATACAAACTATAAACTCAATGGGATTAATATTTTCTGACAAAAAGTTTATACTTTTAAATAATAAAATATTTAACTACGTATACATACCTGCATTCATACTAAAATCAATGTCAATAGGACAAAACAAAAGTATTACAATTGTTGAACAACACAATTAGGCTTAGGGACATATAGTCAAATCTGGGGGGATATTGCTTGATCAACTATATTTTCCGAGGAGTGACTAGCATGTGCCTAAGAATGGTTGTGGTGTTGCAACAAGTCTAAAAACTTACCAATACTACTACAACGAGCACATTAGAACATAACATAAACCTAAAAATACTATAGGAGTATTTTGTGTAACTATAATTACTTATTTGAGAACTAAAAAGTTCTTTACTAGTAGGTCAATAGTTGCTAAGTGGGTACACTAAGGTTATATGCGACTAAGGTGTTATAGACTTAGAATCTATGATCTTTGCTTTACTTCCTGTTCCTTGTTTGGTTGTGGATTTAGAGTTAGGGTCACTTATTCAAAGGTCTATTATGTTTTGATTTCATATAACTAGTATGTAGCAAGAAAGTATTGAAGTAACTAGTAAGGATCATCTTATAATTATCATAGTTAATACGTCTATTTAGATTTAAGATTCTTATACCCCTTTTTCTCGCGTAGATATCATGGCTGGATTCCATCCACCCGGTGACCCGTACTTCCCAAAGCAAGGCAATGCTGGATGGATCGAGGAAGAACCAGAAGATAATCATCCAATCCCGTTGGATGATGACTTCGCTGAAAACTTCGCTGAAAGATCTGACTCCGAACCAGAAGTCAACAACCTACCTCAAGAGGCTGAAATCCCAAATCTCAACCCCCGACCAACATGTCAAGGCCCCACACCCCTGTGGGAAACAACCTTGAACCGATGGAGTCATGAACAGGGTCAAAATCTACCCTACAATGGAGACAAAAGCTATTACAATATAAGCGAGGGAGGCTCAGTTGACCGAGTCCAGCCCATTATGGTCTGTAGGATTGCTCAGAATGTGGAGCAAGGTCGAGCAGCCATCGACCGAGTCATGGAAATTGACGCCAACTCAGGCGTTAACAAGGTCCGCATTCGCCAACTCAAGGAAGCTATGGAAAGGACTAGGAGAACCAATTAGGCTCTGCAGCAACAGCTAGCTGCATCCCGAGCTGAATTCATGGAACTCCGAGTGCGTCAAAGGGCGCATGAGCAACATCTTCAAGAAGTTGTACGTCAACTGGCAGATCTAAGGGTTCACCTGACGGATACCCGTCGCCGGTAGAAGATGTCCTACTTTCTTTTGGTTTAAAGGAATAGCCTTTCTTATCTATGCTCTATGAAGCACTTGTCTGTAAAATATTCCTAGCCTACTATTAGGTTATTTTTCCCGAACTCATTTACATCATTAATACCAGTAATATTGGCAGTTATCTAATCTATTGGAAAGTCTTTACTCTTGCGTTTCCCTACACTATTATGGTGCCTCTATTTCAATCATACACTCATTCTAGTGGTTGGGCTATGGCGATTTAGTCCATGGATCACTCTCATCATACTTATAATTGATTCTTACTATTATCACCATCTCTATGAAATTTTAGTAAAAGATGCTGCCACACAAGCGTCCGACCAGAGGCACACCTGTAAATCAAACTCCACCACCACCACCCCCTCCGCAGTTCAATGCGGTGATTTTTTAGGCTGCTGTGACCGCAGGCATGACTCAAGTGAATTCTTGTGGTGCCAGTGGAGCTGGAACGGGCACCAACTCTAACCATGGTGAAAGCCAATCTCGTACACGGGAGTGTACCTATAAAGACTTCAGCAACTGCAAACCAATGTTCTTCAACGGAACTGGAGGTATCATTACGTTGTCCCAATGCTTCAAAAGAACATAAGCAATCTTTGAGATGTGCTCTTGTCCTGAAGGAAGAAAGATATAATTTGTTGCCTGCACATTCACTGAAAGGGCCCTGACATGGTGGAACGGCCATGTCAAATCACTCTCACTGGTGGCGGCTAACGCTATGGATTGGGAGACGCTGAAGGACCTAATGGCAAAGGAGTACTGTCCAATGGGCGAAGTTCCGAAACTTGAAGAGGAACCGTGGAACCTTAAGATGAAGGGTTCTGACATAGTGGCTTATAAAGCCAGATTCAGCGACCTAGTGACTCTATGTCCCAATATGGTCCCCACCGAAAGTAAGAAAGTTGAGAGATACATCTAGGGTTTGGGACCCCTGTATTGAGGAAACGTTCTAGCATCGAACCCCACAACCTTTGATAGTGCCAAGCAACTGGCCCAAAGGCTTATCGATCACGAGGTTCCTTCTCCTCCAACAACAACTACAATTGTTGTCTCAACACCAACCAAAGCGGCTGACAACAAGAGAAAGCGTTGCGACTAAAAGAAGGGCAAATCAGCTCAATCCTCTTCAAAGATCCAAATGGTTGTGGTTGTCCGTGCTGCCACAACTCCTGTTGCCCCTATACCAGCAAAGCCATATGCAGGGAGTCTACCCAAGTGCACCGAGTGCAATTTCCATCACAACGGACGCTACTGGGAAATGCACTGCACCGACTGCGACCGGAAGGGCCATACTGTCCGGTTTTGCAAGGCAGCACCCAGACCCATCAGCCAGGTCCCTGGTACAGGAGTAAGCCAGGCCTGCTACGGGTGTGGCGAGATAGGGCACTTCAAAAGAAACTATCCTAAAGCTGGGAATGCAGGAGGACCAGGGAGACTACTCGCTATTGGCCACAATGAAGCAGTGGCAGACCCCAAAGTAGTCACGGGTACGTTCCTCCTTGATAACTCATACGCAAGTATCCTATTTGATAGTGGAGCAGAAAGGAGCTTCGTGAACCAAAAATTTAAACACTTACTTAATCAAGCACCGCAAGCACTAAAAGAAACCTTTATCGTAGAAATGGCTAATGGAAAGACAGAGAGTTATAACGAGATTTACCTAGGTTGTACCCTCACACTAGATAATCATTCATTTTCAATCGACCTCATACCTGTGGCAATCAAGAGTTTCGACGTCATTGTGGGCATGGACTGGTTAAGTCTCCATCGTACCGATATTCTATGTTTCGAGAAGGCAGTCCGTCTAAACCTACCAAATAACGAAACCTTTTTGATCTACGGGGACAAACCCGGTACGAGCTTTCGAATCATCTTGAGCATGCAAGCCCAAAAGTACCTACGAAAGGAATATCGTGCATTCCTTGCTCATATAGTCAATGTAAACCAAGAAACCAAAGACCTAAAAGACCTCCCCGTAGTACGCGACTTCCTCGGTGTCTTTCCGGAAGAACTACCAGGGTTACCTCCGCAACGCCAAGTCGAGTTCAGAATCGACCTAGTTCCAGGAGCTACCCCAGTAGCCAAATCGCCCTATCGTCTAGCACCGGCAGAAATGCATGAACTATCCGGCCAACTTAACGAACTGCTCATCAAGGGCTTTATTAGACCAAGCTTCTCACCATGGGGAGCACCAGTCTTATTCGTGAAGAAGAAAGACGGATCGTTCCGAATGTGCATCGACTACAGGGAACTCAACAAACTCACGGTCGAAAATCGTTACCCTCTTCCTCGCATAGACGATTTAATCGACCAACTGCAAGGGGCGAGCTACCTTTCAAAGATAGATCTGAGGTCCGGGTATCATCAGTTATGATTGCTAGAGGAGGATGTTCCAAAGACAGCCTTCTGAACTCGTTATGGACACTACGAATTCATGGTGACGCCATTCGGATTGACTGATGCGCCCATAGTATTCATGGACTTAATGAATAAGGTATGTCGTCCTTACTTAGATCAGTTCATCATCGTCTTCATCGATGACATACTTGTCTACTCTCGAAGTAAGGAGGAACATAGTGATCGTCTACGACAAGTCCTAGGAACCTTACGATCAGAGAAGTTCTATGCAAAATTCTCAAAATGCGAATTTTGAATCTGAAGAGTCAAATTCTTAGGTCACGTGGTTAGCAAAGAAGGAATCCACGTGGACCCTCCAAAATTAAAGCCATCAAGGACTGGTTAGCTCCAAAGATGCCTACAGAAATTCGTCAATTTCTAGGCCTCGTTGGCTACTACCGCAGATTCATACAGAAGTTCTCTCTAATTGCACAACCTCTTATGACATTGACCCAAAAGGGAGTGGCCTTTGACTGGGAAGAGAAACAAGAGAAGGTGTTTCAAATGCTGAAGCGAGCCTTATGCACCGCACCGATACTATCCCTCCCCGAAGGGATAGAAGACTTTGTAGTTTACTGCGATGCATCCAACCAGGGGCTCGGCTGTGTTCTGACACAACGAGGTAAGGTCATCGCCTATGCCTCAAGACAGCTGAAGACACACGAGGTCAACTACACCACACACGGTCTTGAGCTAGGAGCAGTTGTGTTTGCTCTAAAGATCTGGAGACACTATCTGTATGGTACGAAAAGCACTATCTTTATAGACCACAAAAGCTTACAACACATATTCGACTAGAAAGAGCTTAACATGATACAAGGACGGTGGGTTGAGCTACTCAATGACTACGAATGCAAAGTTCATTATCATCATGGTAAAGCCAACGTAGTAGCAGACGCCCTGAGTCAGAAAGAATATTCTGGTCGAAGAGTTATATCACTGACCATGACTATCCATTTGCACCTGTCCGCGCAACTCAAAGAGGCTCAACTCGAGGCCTTGAAACCTGAAAATGTGGCAGGTGAATCTCTGAGAGGGATGGATAAGAACTTGGAAGTTAAGGGTGGCAGAGCCTTATATATCATGGACCGGATCTGGACACCGAAACACGGTGGCTTCAGAGACTTGGTCATGATCGAAGCACACAACACTCGATATTCCGTCCACCCAGGTTCAGATAAGATGTATCTGGATCTTAAAAAGTTATACTGGTGGCCTAACATGAGAGCATAGATTGCTATCTTCGTTAATAAATGCCTTACTTGCACCAAGGTCATGGTCGAATACTAGAAACCATCAGGTCTACTTCAGCAACCGAAGATACCTGAATGGAAGTGGGAGCGTATCACTATGGACTTCATAACCAAGTTACCCAAGACAACGAGTGGACTTGATACCATTTGGGTCATCATCGATAGATTGACCAAATCTACACACTTCCTGCCTATCAAGGAAATTGACAAGATGGAGAAGCTCGAAAGAGCATACATTCGGGAGATAGTACGATTGCATGGTGTTCCTATATCCATTATCTCCGATAGAGATAGTAGATTCACTTCGAGATTCTGACAGTCGCTACAAAGCTCCTTAGGAACGAGGCTGGACATGAGTACAGCCTACCATCCGCAGACCGACAGACAAAGTGAGAGGACTATCCAAACCTTTTAAGATATGTTGCAAGCCAGTGTGATCGACTTTGGAAAGGCATGAGATACTCATTTACCCCTTGTCGAATTTTCCTACAACAATATTTATCCCACGAGCATAAAGGCTACTCCATTTGAAGCCCTCTATGGCCGGAAGTGCAGATCCCCTCTGTGTTGGGCTGAGGTGGGTGACACACAGCTAGCTAAAGGATGAGTTCCTGATAACACTCTCACAGGTCCGGAGATCATTCGGGAAACAACATAGAAGATCCTTTTGATTTTTCCTTCTCTCTTAGATCTTTCAGGTAGTTAGGGCAGTTTTGCAACCAATTCCCCTTCTCTTCATAATGAAAACATATAGAGTCTTTGGTAATGGTACACGCGACTATCACCGACTGAGCTTTTCCCTTTACCTTTTGGTCAACAGGGTTGACCACAGCCGATGCCTTTCCATTGGGAAGAGAAAGCTTTTCTAGACTTCCAATGTTACCATTCTTAATGTCCATGGAAGTTTGAGAAATAGACCTTCGACCGATTAACCACACACGCTCCATTAACCGACTTAAGCAAAGTGCAAAGTGTAATTTCATGGGTTAGCACCTTATTCACATTTTTCCTAAAGTAACTAAGATTAGGAATTATTAAAAAAAACATTTAGTTACTTTATATTTATCAATAATACTTTTAATGAAGGGAGAATTCTAGTCCTTGTCTTACCCGTTCGGCTAACGACCCTCCACCGATCTAGGAAGCGATGGGTGAGAGTGGGCACCCATTAAGCTGCCATTTTATAGGCAGCAACCTTATACCCCCCTTATAGACCAGCTTTGTGAATGAGGCCTACTAACGGTAAAACGACTTGTTCTTATACATATATAATTATTATTATTAACTTATAATATTATAAAGTATAAGGGTTGAATTTTAACTTTTAAAATTCTAGGGGTTGGAACTAAAGTTTACTAGATGACTTTACATGTTCCAAAACTTGAGGGAAAGTTTTGAAAACTATTCAATTCCATAACTTATGTGTTTAAAGTAGTTTTAATTCAAAAACTCTTTAAGTTCCATAACTTGAGGACAAGTTATGGAAGACTTTAAACTATTAAAATAGTATGACTTTTCTTTATTCATAGCCTATGGAAATATTTATGAGTTTTATGAATCTTAATTGTGACTTTTCATAAAACTTGAGTACAAGTTAAAAAACACATTTTAGAACCAACTCTTACATTAATTTGGATTGAAAACAATAATTTCACATAATTTTCCTGTTAATCTAAGCAACTCATGAGAACAAGATAATTTAATCAAAATTTTTCATGTAATTAGCCTAACCACTAAACTAATACAAAACATGAATCTATTGACAATTATCTTTGAAATTGGATTAGCATGAACATTACCACATCAAAAACAGGTTTATAAATTGAAAAACAGCTTAGGGTAATGTTCCTAGTCCAATTCCAGCAAAAACAATCGAAGATATGTTGTCTGGTGGTCCAACTCGTCGAGTGCATGAACCAACTCGGGTAGTTAGATGAGTTTAGCCTTGGACTCATCGAGTCCCTTCAAGGACTCGGCGAGTCTGCTGAGCAGATAGCAACAAACTTCGATTTTTCATCCAATTTTGCAAGTATAAAGAAAAACAAGCCTAGGCTCTGATACCACTGTTGGGTTTTGAGCATTCTAACACTCCTAAGGTGTACATACAACCCTAGAAACCTTGGATCTATGTTTTACTATGATACATGCAAAATTGATTTTCCAAGGTTCTTAACTTATCTATCATACCATGGGGAACTTTTAAACATAAATGCTAGAAGAAGAACATACCTTTTGTAGTTTGGATTCCTTTAGAACCTTGTGAGCCTAGCACCTTAAGTGTGATGCCTCAAATGTCTCACACAACACCAAATACACTTGGAATAACCTTGAGAGAAATTAACACTACTAAAATTAGATATGCCCTCTTGTTCACACACTATTGCCGATTTTGGTTGCTTACATGATGCTTATATATTGTGTGATAATTAGGGTTACACCAAGTAAACCCTAATTGACATGACTCTTCATTTCTTGGATCCATGGGTACAAGAACACCATGGAGCATCCTATGGGTTTTAGCCCAACTTGATAATCCATGAAACATTAG
Source organism: Lactuca serriola (assembly GCF_051521515.1). Classification (NCBI taxonomy): domain Eukaryota; kingdom Viridiplantae; phylum Streptophyta; class Magnoliopsida; order Asterales; family Asteraceae; genus Lactuca; species Lactuca serriola. The sequence goes on from NC_136412.1 coordinate 319,082,233, forward strand.
CCCACTATATAAGTATGGATGATTTACATAATTAACCCATATATTTAATTACTCTCATTTTGATCACTTAATTAACACCAAATTAATTCTTGATCAATAATAATTAAATAATATTATTAATATATTAAAACTTATAATATATTAATAAACCCTAAGTGTTTTTTCTCTCATTTTGGTCTATCCAAATGCATGATTCCATGGAACCCAAATGGACAATGCTAATCGGGTCAAGTACATTCCAGAAATAGTGATGAACTTAGACACCTAATCCAACATATATATCATATGATAAATCATATCATATGGTATAATTTATTAAGCCATGCACATTATTTTGGACTAGAAAGACTCTTTTGTCTTTTAGCTAAAAGTTAAAGTTTATATCTTATAAAGAGTTATATGAATTTTATAAACTTCTCTTCTCTTTCATTTATAGAAAAGGTGAGCTAGTTTATAGGAAAAAAGACATGCACTTTTGAATATAATAAGAGAAAGTAATCATGGCTTAAAAGGCATGGGAGACATGTAGGCTTTAGGAGATGGAGTGCTTAAAGTGTTAAGAACCCTAGGTAATTATTTAGCTTTATGAAGGCTTTCAGCCCTTCATTTTTAGTCACCAAGACCGTAGCTCCCTCATACTCTTTCATATTCTCTCTTGAACAGAAGTGCTAGAAGATTACTTGCTTGCATTGTTCTCTCATAAGTCATATTTGGATATGGACTTAAAGCTTAGGAGTTTTGACTAGCATCTACATCAAGTTGGCTTCATGTTGGTGTCTCAAAGGTTCTACATTCTCCATCAACTTCTAAGCCTCCCAAGAGGACCCAAAGAACAAAAAAGGTTGTTATTTCATCATCCTTTCTTTGGTTGGTGTTTAATCTTTCTATAACTTGCAAGAAGATCCTTGGTGGGTATATAATGTTTATGTTATGTTGTATATTTAAAGTGTTCTATTTGCCATAATTTCTAGTTTATGAAACTACTTTTGAACTAAAACCCATCAATAAGGTGTAATATTCTAGAATACGGTGTAATATTCTTATTTGGGTCACCCTTCCCATTAGCTATTTTGGAAACTAAAATAACAAACTTTTCAAACCAATAAGAACCATATGCTTTTATAGAATGAAATGAAAGTTTTTAGAATAAATAACAACTTCATCTCTAAAAGTTGAAAAGTATTTTAAAAACCTGATAGTTTGAAAACCACATTTCAGGTTTGTGTTATAAATGTTCTATCATAAGGTCACATTTTTAGATTTAAGGAGGGTTAATAACTTTCAAAAGGGTCTTACAAAGTTATATTAAGATAACATTGCACTAGAAGCCATAAAAAAATCTATTATATGGATGTAATTACAAAATTTATTACACATTCATTAATCTCAATAACTGTTTTTAAAAACTTCTAGTTTGAAATATTCACATTCCTTTCAAGATATGTTTCATCATCTAAAATTCTCTGCACCAAAACTGAAAGAATTTTTAGAAACAATTATGGATTATGTAATCAAATATTTAAAGGTGAAGTCAATGTGTTATAATAAATTAACTAATTATACAAAACACAATATAACCTTTGATAAAAAATACCTTGAATGTAATAATCTCTTCTTTAGTATAGCATTTATTGCACATTATTAAGAGCATTCAATAATGATAAAAATACATGTCTCCAACATTTTGTGTTTGAAGAAAGCAAATAATTCAAATAAAACTATGCTAACAATGATATTCTAAAAAAAAATATTTAAGAGCAACCAATCTTTTATGTAGTTCAATCTATTCCTACAACTTGAAAATAGAATATTCAACAAAACAATGCTAAAAAGACATCTCCAACATTCTATGGCTGAAAAAAAACATGATTTAACAAAACTATGGTCACTTTAATAAGAGTAGTAATATTACATTATTTTACACAAATTATAACAAATATTTTGGAAGAATACTCTTATTCTAAAAGATGAATTTAGTAATGGGAAGGAGTGATACATCAAACTATTTATTCATTAAGGACATTCATCAAATAGATAGAATGCATGTATAGTTTAAGAGATTGTTGAGAAGCATATTCCTTGAATGAAATTTCAAAATCATCCCTTGAAATAGATGATATATTTTAACAAAACTAAGGTAAATTTTAAAAAAATTTGTCAATGCTAAATTATTTTACTCAAATTCTAACTCATATTTATAAGTATGCTCATTCTTAAAGAGAACTTTATTTGTAGGAAGGAAGGGTGATACATCAAAATCTTTATTCATTCCAGACTTTCATCAAATAGGTAGAATGCATGTATACTTTAAAAGAATTTGCTTAAAATAATTGATTTCAATCAATCAATATGATGTTTGATTGTTGAAATCACGAATCATACATTTATGAGTTGAAAAAATTACTAATAGATTAATGATTCAATCAGTTCATGGTACTAGGTTAATAATTGAACATGTTATATGCAAGTAACAATGAAAGCGATGAAAACTCAAGGAAGAAAACTCAAAACTTGATCAATTGATGAAAACATGATGTAGAGTAAAAACACAACTTTAAAGACCGTTAGCAATTATTGAAGATGAAGATTAGCAAAAATTGATTGAACACTTGAACCTCTACCTTAGAGGAAAACGATGTTGGATAAGGTGTCTAAGTCCATAACTATATATGGTATGTACTTGACCCGACCCGGCATGGTCCATTTTGGTTGCATGGCATCATGCATTTTGGATAAACTAAATGAGATAAATAATACTTGTGGTTTATTAATATATTATAAGTTCTAATATATTCATAGTATTATTTAATTAGTATCGATCAAAGATTAATTTGGAATTAATTAAATGATCAAAAGATAACTAATTAAATATATGGGTTGATTATGTAAATCATCCATAACTTATATAGTTGGCTAAAAGGCTCCATGGATTATCAAATTGGGTAAAACCCATAAGATGCTCCATGAAAGTTACAAACCCGTGGGTCATGGAAATGAAGAGTCGTGTCACATTAGGGTTTACATGGTGTAAGATGGCTAGATGTGACACAATTTATAAACAACATGTCATCTAACAAAATCGGCTACACAAGTGGTTGCAAGAGGGCTAGGCCGATTTATACAAGTGTTATACATTCTCAAAGTTATTCCAATGCATTTGGTGTTGTGTGAAGCATTTGAGGCATCACACTTAGGGTGCTAGGCTCTCAAGGTTTTTCAAGGAATCAAATCAACTACAAGGTATGTAATTCTAGCCATCTTTTAGATTAAAAGTTCCCCATGTATGCTAGATAGGATTATGAACCATGGAAATCTTATTTTGCATGTATTTCAGACAAACATAGATCTAGGGTTTTCTAGGGTTTCATGTACACTTAGGGGTGTTAGAATGCTCAAAACCAATCAATGGTATCAGAGCCTAGGCTTATTAGTGAATAATTGATGCAAAATAGTGTTGAAAATCGTTTTTTTTTTGTTGTCTGCACAGGGGACTCGACGAGTCCATGGGGAGGACTCGATGAGTCCAAGTGAAAATGCAACCAACTCATCGAGTCAGTTCGTGCACTCGACCAGTTGGCCATGTAGAATGCAGAAATTCGATTTGTGATGCTGGAAGTGGACTAGAAACATTACCCTAAACTGTTTTGGTGTTATAAAACTTATTTTAGATGGTGTAATGGTTGTTGTAATCCATTTACAATGGCTAATATCAAAATTACATGATTATATGTGTTCATATGTTCTTGAAATTTTGATATGAATATTCATGTTCTTATGAGTTCTTGATAGATCATAGGAATTACTTGTTTAATGATTAATTCATGATCTTTATGTGTTTTAATGGAGTCCATAACTTGTCCTCAAGTTATGGATAACCAAAAGTCACTTTGTATTAATTCCATTAAACGAACACATAAGTTATAGAAAATGAAGAGTCTTCATTTTAATAACTCATAAGTTATGAATTGAAAGGTTTTTGTAAAGTTACAAAACTTGCCCTCAAGTTTTGGAACATGTAAAGTCACCTAGTAAACTTTAGTTCCAATTCTTAGAATTTTAAAAGTTAAAATTCAACCCTTATACTTTATAATATTATAAGTTTAATAATATATATATATATATATATATATATATATATATATATATATATATATATGTATGTATGTATGTATAAGATCAAGTCGTTTTACCGCAAGTAGGCGTCATTCACGAAGTCAGTCTATAAGGGGGGGGGGGGGTATAAGGTTGTTGCCTATATAATGGCAGCTTAATGGGTGTCCACTCTCACCCACCGCTTCCTTGACTGGTGGAGAGTCATTAGCCGAACGGGTAGGATAATGACTTAAAAAACTCATTAAAAGTATAATGATTATTATAAAGTAACTAAATGTTTTTTATAAATTCCCAATCTTAGTTACTTTAGGAAAATGTGAATAAGGTGCTAATCCATGAAATTACACTTTGCACCTTGTTTAAGTTGTTGGTGGAGCGTGTGTGGTTTACGAGCACACTAAATAGGACTTAACAAGGTAGGAAAAGGGTGACTTAAGGTTTTTCATGAGGTCGGAAGGGGCGCGTGTGGTTTACCAGCACAACTATTAAGTGAAAAACATTAAGGGTACCAAGTAATTTGCATGGTTACTTCACACCTTGTTTTGTGATCCTCGGTATCCTAGTCACAAAACATGAAGGGAACACTCGAGATTGAAACATGCCATTGAAAAGTTCAGTGAATCTCAAAGAATCTAGTAGTTTCTAAAACCAAATAAAACCTAATAACCATATTTCATTTTCACGGTGGAAATTGGTGAATCATCATTCACCTACCTTTTAAATATATTATGGCTCGGATTACGGCATCCCTCTTCTAAGCAATAATATATTGTGATTGGATCCTAGCCTTAATATTACATTTTGGTGTTTTATTAAGGACTATCTCTATATCTAAACTAAACTTGTTTTCTTCTTTTCAGATGTCTTCCAACAATGCTACTTCTGGATCAAACCCTACCGGCTCCTTCTCTCTCGTGAACCTCTGTGGGAGAGTCATCTTTGATGGATCCAACTTTACAGATTGGATCAGAAACATCAAGATGGTCACTCGGTATGAGAACAAAGAATACGTTCTCGACAAGGAGATTAAGGTACCCGAGCAAACTGCTACTCCTGAAGCGCTTGCTGAATATGAGGTACATGAAAGAGATGCCACCAAAGTGGCATGCATCATGATGGCCACCATGATAGCCGAGCTCCAAAAGTATTATGAGGACTACTATCCTTTTGAGATGCACCAGGACTTGATGGACCGCTACCATCAAAGTGCTCGTCAAGAGCGATATGAAATCATCTCCTCCATGATAACAACCCGAATGAAGGATGGTGAACCCATCACAAGCCACATGCAGAAAATGCAAAGGTATGTGGATCGTTTAATGAAGCTGAATGTGAACTTCCCCGAGGAGTTAGCAATAGATATCATTTCGCACTCCTTACCATCGTGTTATGATCAATTCCGCATGACATATCACATGAACAAGGAAAAAGTCACCCTCAGCAAACTTCAAGGACTCTTGAAGACCGCCGAAAGTGGTCTAAAGGGTAAGTCGGTTGTTACCAATCCTACTCTTACTCCAAACTCCACACCTGTCCTGGCAATCGGGAAAGGTAGAGGGAAGAATATGAAGAGCCCTTCGAAGGGTACCAAGGGTAAGACACTTGATGGCTCCTCTACGAGCGGAAGCAAGAAAGGATTCGTTACTCCTTCTTCAGATCCCAAGGAGGCTGAATGCTTCTATTGTTATGAAAAGGCGCACTGGAAGCGAAACTGCCCAAAGTACCAGCAAGATTTGAAGGATGGGAAAGTAAAACCCAACCATGCAAGTATTTACACTATATTATCTAATAACTCACCCTATTCTAACTCTTGGGTCCTCGATACCGACTGTGGTATTCATATCTGTTCTAACTTGTAGGGACTAAGAAGAAGTGAGAATGTGGAGCATGGAAAGATAAACTTGATCATGGGGAATAGGAAAGCTTCACCTATCACCAAGATTGGAGTTTATACTTTGTTGCTAAGTAGTGGTTTTACTTTAGATTTGAATAAATGTTATTATTCACTTGAAATGGCAAGAAATATTATTTCCTTTCCTGCTTTGTATTAACAAGGGTTTACCTTTTCTTTTGATAATGAAGTTGATGGAATAAATGTTTTCTATAATAATGTGTTTTATTATAAAGCATTACCTTGTGATGGTATGTATGAAGTTGTGTCTATTGTAGATAACTTAGGAAATAATGTGCTGTGTATTTATTCTACTAATGATAATAACTTGGATAAAGCATCATTATCGCATTGTCGTCTTGGACATGTAAGCAAGAAACGCATAGGCCAACTCCAAAAGTATGGAGTTTTGGAATCATTTGATCTAAATTCGGATGATTGTTATGAATCATGCTTACTTGGAAAAATGACAAAGTCACCCTTCATAGGTTCTTGTGCTAGGAGTGTAGGTTTGTTGGATCTAGTACACATGGATGTGTGTGGACCCTTCAAAACTGCCACAATGGATGCTAATCGTTATTATGTGACTTTTACGAATGATTATAGTAGATATGGATATGTCTACTTAATCAAGCATAAGTCAGAGACTTTCGAAAGGTTTAAAGAGTTTAAAAAGGAATTAGAGAATCAATTGGGCAGGAACATTAAGATGCTTCGATCCGATCGTGGTGGTGAGTATCTTAATACAGAGTTCCTCAACTATCTTAAGGAATGTGGGGTTGTATCACAATTGACACCTCCCAGGACACCACAGTTAAATGGTGTGGCTAAGAGGCGTAATCGAACCCTATTGGACATGGTTCGTTCCATGATGAGCCGAGCTTCGCTACCAATCTCATTTTGGGGGTATGCCTTAGAGACTGCCGCCCATATCCTTAATTTGGTCCCTACAAAGAAGGTTGCCAAAACACCTCACAAGGTGTGGACTAGAAAAGTTCCTAATCTAGCCCACATCAAGATTTGGGGTTGCGAAGCTTTCGTGAGACGCGAGACTCACGATAAACTTGAACCCCAAAGTGAGAGGTGTATTTTCATTTGCTACCCACAGAAATCCTTTGGTTACATCTTCTATAGACCTAGTGAGAATGTGGTCTTTGTAGCAAGGAGGGTTGTCTTTCGAGAAAGAGAGTTCATAAGCCAAGGAAACAGTGGGAGGAAAATTGACCTTGAAGAAATTCAAGAGTCAAGTGGTGAAGGAACCTCAAACCCTAGTAATCAACTTGAGGAGGAAACTCCTATTGATCCAACTGTACCTCCAAATTTACCTCTGAGGCATTCAACAAGGGTTAGGAAAGCACCTGAGCATTACTATGGTTTCCATATTACTATGGAAGGTGTGATACTTATCAGTGATGAGACACTGGTGAGTGTGGATGAACCTAACAGCTATGCGGAAGCCATGGCAGGCCCTGAGTCTGTTAACTGGAAAGAGGCAATGGACAGTGAGATACAGTCCATGTATGACAACCAGGTTTGGGACTTGGTTGACAATGTACCGGGTCAAAAGACAGTTGGGTGCAAATGGATATTCAAGAAGAAGACTGACATGGATGGTAATGTACACACATATAAGGCACGACTGGTTGCAAAGGGCTTTTCTCAAACTCCGGGAGTTGATTATGATGAGACCTTTTCACCAGTAGCCAAGATTAAGTCTATTAGGGTCTTGTTAGCCATTGCTGCATTTCATGACTATGAAATATGGAAAATGGATGTCAAACCCACTTTCCTTAATGGAAAGTTGGCTGAGGATGTTTACATAAATCAGCCAGAGGGTTTTGTTAGCACAGAGCACCCTAATAGAGTGTGTAAGCTTGAGAAATCCATCTATGGATTGAAACAAGCACCTCGCAGATGGAATCATTGCTTTGATAAGAAAGTCAATGAGTTTGGCTTTTCGAGGAGTGAAGACGAATCGTGTGTATATGTCAAGGCTATTGCGAGTGTAGTCAGCTTTTTGGTGCTGTATGTGGATGACATACTAATCATAGGAAATGACATCCCAACTCTACAGGAAGTTTAGTCTTGGCTTGGGAAGTGTTTTGCTATGAAGGACCTTGGAGAAGATGCCTATCTCCTAGGCATAAGGATCTTGAGAGACCAGAGAAAAAAACTAATTGGACTTAGTCAGAGTACATACTTGGATAAGGTGCTAAAGAGGTTCAGCATGCAAGATTCCAAGAAAGGAGAGTTACCCATCCAAATTAATGTCAGATTGAGTAAGACTCGGAGCCCGAGTACCGATGCACAGATAGCAGAAATGAGTCGAGTACCTTATACTTCTGCAGTAGGCTCGATCATGTATGTTATGACTTGTACTCATCCTGATGTGGCCTTTGCATTGAGTATGGTCAACAGATATCAGGGGAATCCTGGTAAGGCTCAATGGACTACGGTAAAGAATATCCTTAAGTACCTACAAAGGACTAAGGACCGGGTCCTTACCCTCGGTAGGAGTGATGACTTGAGAGTTGTAGGGTATAGTGATGCTAGCTTCCAGACTGATAGGGATAATTTCCGCTCTCAGTCGGGCTTGGTCTTTACCTTAAATGGAGGAGCAATTACTTGGAAAAGTTCCAAGTATGAGACAGTGGCTGATTCAACTTGCGAATCAGAGTATATAGCGGCAAGCAAGGCAGCAAAGGAGGCAATATGGCTGAAGAACTTCATTGGAGATCTTGGAGTTGTACCAGCTATTAAGGAGCCTATGGAAATCTTATGTGATAGTGAAAGTGTTTTTGCCTTATCAAAGTAACCAAGGGATCAAGGGAGATCTAGACACATTGAAAGAAAATACCATTTCATCAGACATCGAATAGAAGAAGGACTCCTCGTGGCAAAGAGGGTATCATCTTATGAGAACCCGATAGATCCCCTAATGAAGGGACTGGGCAGGGTTAAGCATCTCCAGCATGCAAGGAGCATAGGGCTGAAGGATGATATTAGTTTTAGTAGTTAGATAATTTTGAAATTTGTAAAGTGTAATTGACATTTGATGATGAATAAAAGCTATGTTTATTTATGAGTAAAGTGTTGCGATCTTTTGTCAATCGTTTACTATTATTTATTTTGCATGTTTTGACTTCTAGAATATTTATGTTGTGTTTTACATATTATTCAAATTATCCACAATCGGTCATATGTCGGAAGTAGATATGAATTAAGATTGTCATGAGTTGGTTGTAGAGGTCTAAGATGTTGGACATGGCCTCAACACTCATGAGTGCTCATAAGTTCTGAGTATTGGATTCAACCCACGCTCGCTGGTATCACTTCATGGAATTTATCTCGAGTGATCGCGAGACGGTAATATCACATATGTCTTCAAACCTAGAGATATATCATGTTTCCTATGAGTTGGTTATGCATTCATCGTACGAAACCACATTGGTAACTCGATGTTATAAAACATACCTTTGTGTGTAATTTAACAAGTAGTAGAACAAGCATATGAGTCGAAGTTTATCTGTTCCTTCTTGGATTAGAAGCGATACCCGGGACCCTCGATGATTTTGTTTTGACCTATGTACCGGGCCCGGTCAGAACTAAATTGATGCGTTTAGTTAAATTCTATGTCAAAAAAATCGGAAATCGGGAAACAAACTGCTGGACAATAAGTAAGACATTGTTCCATGTATTTGTCCGGCTGATATCTAGAACAGAGGATTATATGATCACTTATCTTAAATGGCACATCATCATCTTCTCAGTTTCGAGAGACCATGAAAAGAGCTACGATTGCTGGTTGGTTCCTGAAATCATGCTTGCAGTTATAGTTATTAGACTTATCTAAGTGGGAGACAGTTGGATAAGGTGTCTAAGTCCATAACTATATCTGGTATGTACTTGACCTGACCCGGCATGGTCCATTTGGGTTGGATGGAATCATGCATTTGGATAAACTAAATGAGAGAAATAACTCTTGTGGTTTATTAATATCTTATAAGTTCTAATATATTAATAGTATTATTTAATTAGTATTGATCAAATATTAATTTGGAATTAATTAAGTGATCAAAAGATAATTAATTAAATAGTGGTTGCAAGAGGGCTAGGCCGATTTATACAAGTGTTATACATTCTCAAAGTTATTCCAAAGCATTTGGTGTTGTGTGAAGCATTTGAGGCATCACACTTGGGGTGCTAGGCTCTCAAGGTTTTTCAAGGAATCAAATCAACTACAAGGTATGTAATTATAGCCATCTTTTAAATTAAAAGTTCCCCATGTATGCTAGATAGGATTATGAACCTTGGAAATCATATTTTGCATGTATTTTAGACAAACATAGATCCAAGGTTTTCTAGGGTTGCAAGTACACTTAGGGGTTTTAGAATGCTCAAAACCCATCAAACGATAACCATAGAGCTACAAGTGATAAAAATCTTGAAATGAATTGTTGATGTTGATAGAGGAACATAAACCTCAATCATTCAAATCGAAGAAGATACAAGTGATTAGCGAGAATCGAAGATTAAGGAATTTTGATCGATTAGTGTGAATTTGTAGAAAGAATCAAAGTAGTTGGGTTATATGATGACGTGTACACAATACTAACATTATTTATCAGATATGATAGTCTAAAATTTTACCTAGTGACTAATCTACCCCTAATTAACTAACATTTTAGATTAATTAGTGTTAATCATGTTTTCTTATGTGCCGGAAGATTAGTTTTGATCAAAGCCTCATATTTGGTGCCCATGTCTCACAAAATATAGGTGGTCTCAAATGAACCACTACCTCTATATATATATATATATATATATATATATATATATATATATATATATATGTGTGTGTGTGTGTGTGTGTGTGTGTGTATATATATATATATATATATATATATGCAAGAGTTCATTTGATGACGTGAAGATTGATGGGTTTTAGCTATAAGAACATCCTATGTGCTCATACAAACCCTAATGCTTGGATCTAGACTTCTCTATTGTAACAAACCGTTATTTCAAACTTATGTAATAGTGTAGGTCAATTTGTACTCCTTTTTAAATAAATAAAGAGAAATTTTGGCATACTATGTATATTTACATAATTGACCCTCAAAAATAAATTATTAAATAATCTCAATTGGGTTGAACCAAGTGATAGAGATTGTAACAAGGTTTCCAAAAATATAAAGAACATTAAAATCCGAGTTATAACGAAGAAGTTATGACCAATCGAAAATCCGCGACAAAATCGGGAAAACACTGTTCAGTGTAAAAACTAAATTTTTAATAAAAGGCTTTCTAGCCTTAACAATCTAAATGAAAGTTATAATTTTTGTTAAAACGAGAACTTTCATAAAAAGAACGCCAAAATCTGACTTCGTATGAGGAAGTTATGATTTTTCTAAGTTTCAGTATAGCAGTGTACAACTAAAAACTTGAAATAAAGATCGAGTGGTTTTTAGCCGACACAACCTAAACGAAAATTGAAGGTCTCGTCATTAGTAGTACAACGGTAAAAAGACAGACAAAAACGGACGTCATATGAAAAAGTTATGAATTTATAACGGATTCATGTCCCGGTCTGTTTAAAATAATAATATTAAAAATAAATCAAATTTTGCCGACGAAGTCTAAACGAAAGTCGTAGCGTATAATTTTACCTACGCGTGCATATAAAGAACGTCAAAAACGGAGTTTGTATGCAAAAGTTATGAAGTTTACAAGTTTTGGCAAAAAAATAAAGAAAAATACCAAAAACCGGAAATATTCGCATGAATAGTAACTGCCACGTCACCCTCACATGCGAGGCCTGCACGTGTCGGCTGCTGAGTGGACCGATGTCTCGCGTGTCACCTCCTGATTCGACCAAGTCCGAGGTCCAGTAAGAACCGGATAGCCTCGCATGAGACACACCGGACCTCACCCTCGCACGCTCCTCGCACACCCCTCGCACGCCTCGGACCAGCCTCCTTCGCACGCGTCGTCTTTCCATTGGACCGAGGGTTTGTCCAATCCAAGCTAGCCAGTAGCGAGCCTCCGGTCCGAAGAACTACCCTCCCCTCGCAATCTGTCAACCGTGTGTCACCCTCGGATAGCTTCGGGACCGAGCCTTCGGGTTATATATAGCATGCGAGGGCTTCCAAATAATTTCACTTTTTCACCCTAAATTTTACCCTCTTTCACCTTTTCCACTCCCTTAAGTTCATATACATCCTCTAAATCCCCAGTATCAAGACTCGAGCCCGAAGTAAGCCGTGAAGCCCCGAAATTCTCGAGAATTCAACCTCTCTCCTGTCAAAACTCAGCCCGATTTGAGCCGGTTTCTCGACAAATAAACTCCTTTTCGTGAAACGAAACTCTGTCCGAATTACCACCTATCAAGTGAGGTCATACCCCCGTATTTTCATAATTTCTACTGTTTTAAGGGGGAAATACAAGTATAACACAACAACTTTGTGTTATAAATAAATGATTTAAAATCACGATAAAATGATTTTAAAGCATCAAAAATTCTTCAAATATTGAACTCTTTTATAAATTTATATTTTTCCCAAATATACATATTTGTATATATAATTTAATATAAATAAGATTTAAAAGGCTTAGGACTCATAATTCATTCTAGGTCCTTTTCCTTGTTTGGATGTGGACTTATAGTACCAGTTATTTGTCTGATGGTCGTTCAAATTTTACTTATATATAAAATTTGTATATGTATATAACAATAAAAGTTATTTCATCAGTTTAATCACCCTTTGTAACATGTTGAGCAAAGGATTACATGCAAAAATAGTTATTTACCAATTCATAAAGTACATATAAATTATAATAGGTATAATTTATGATACATAGAGCAATAATTCATATGAATACACTATTTTACATACAACAAGGGTTTTAATTCAAAACAAATCGAGGGTTTACACTTATCAAATACATGTTCGGGATGCTAAGTCAAGAACATACTGTCAATCATTTATTTCAAAATGATTGGGTTTTCATAACTAATATACATGTAACGTTTATATGCTTTTTATGAGACATTCAATTCAGGTTGTTTAATTCATTTTAGACAACCAAAGTAAAGCCCTGACATTATAACCAGAATCTCTAGTCCGGGGATCGAAACAAGTTGTGTGTAGATCTATATCGGGATTGACGACCCCGCACTCAGGCTGCTAGCTACAGTCAGGCATACACGCCAATGAGTGGCAATTGTTATCAACAGTTTAAGCGCTCATCAGGCGTTTGTTTCAGGTGTTCATGTCTTAGTATGGTTATAATAACTCATTAAAAAGACATTAACAACACGTTAGTGTATAAACAACTAAACGTAAGTATATCTTCAAAGTACCAGTTTACAAAATGCATAGTACAATGGTATACTATAGTTTTCAATAACAGCTGGTGAAGCCAGGCACACTCTCAAATACAAGTTTTACAAATACATTGGTTTATAAATGGGATGGTTTTATGGGAATAAAACTACTTTTCACATACCACAGAAAATATGGGATTTTCTAGAAGTGTTTTCATATTCAAAATACAAAGACACCCATTCAAACATAAAGACTTATGTACTCACTTAACTTATTGTTGATACTCTCTTTTCAAATTATGTGTATTATCAGGGAAATAATAACAGGTACTTCCCGAGCTTTTTGAGAAGATGGAGCCATTAGGAGTCTTATCTTCTTCTTTTGTATAACTATTTTGGTTTCAATATACAATGATTGAACACATGTAAATATTATACTTTTAAACACAAGGATTGTTTGTGCTTTGATTACTATGATACATGTTGTAACGCCTGTGTTTCCGGGCTTGCCATTTTTAGCAATGTAATAGTCTAGGTTAACCTTTGTAACCCATTTTGAAATAATAGTAGTGTATTATTTGAGTATTATGTGTTTTGTGCTTAATTGCTTAATTATGTGGTTTGATTAATTAAGAATAAAAATAAGCGTCAAAATTTAAGTGTAAAATAAACTTGATATCTTTGGATAATGTTGTAGCAGTTGAAACGAGGTTTCCGAATATATAAAGAACGCCCAAATCTGATTTCGTATGAGGAAGTTATGATTTTCTGAAGTTTCGACTTAGCGGTATGCAGCCCGAAATACTCGATTTGAGATCGAGCGGTTTTTAGTCGAATCGATCTAAACGAGAATCGAAGATCTCGTTGTTGGTATAGAAGCGATGAAAAGTTAGGCGAGAACGGACGTCAAACGATGAAGTTATGAATTTATAACGAAGTTTTCTGTCCCGGCCTATTAAATATAAATAATAAAAATAAAGTTAAAATTAGCCGACGGAGTCTAAAGGAAAGTTGTAGAGCGTAGTCTCACCTTCGCGTGGATATAAAGAACGTCGAAAACAGAGTTCGTATGAAGAAGATATGAATTTCCGAAGTTTATTAAATAATTTGTATTTAAATTTAATTATAAAACCCTGTATTATCCGAAGGGGGAGTCACCGGGCATATCCGAAGTACGCCCAACGTACTGTTGTACGCCCCGCGTACAACGAAGCATGACGATCTTCGCACTCGAGTTCTTCGGATGACGAATGCAATGACGATTTCGGACCAGTACGCCCCACGTACTCCGAGGCTCCAGCCTCCTATAAATAGGATGCGAGGGTTCCGGGCTTATTTGCTCATCTCTGCGTGTAAACCCCCGAAGCCATCCCGACACCCCGGATCTCATATCCAAGTTAAGAAGGAAGTTTCGCGCTCCCGAGATCCCGAGAAGTGCGATTCCCGAGCCGAAGCTCTGCCCGCGAGAAGTTCGATTTTTGTGAAGATCTTCCAGATCTGCGGAGAGATACTACTTCTACGAGCCGTAGTGCTATCTGATCATCTTCTGATCAAGTGAGTGTATTAAGTATATTGTTGTTTATAGGTGTGAGTATGTGTTCACTTTCTTCTAACGCATAATTATAAAGTATTTTATACGAAATACGTGTTATGTGTATATTTTGTGTTATATGTGTGAATGTATATTCACTCTCTTCTATCTCATAGATATGATTTATTCTCTATGAAATACGTGTTATGTGTGTGTGTGCCTCATCTGTTATGTGGAATATGTATTGATTAAAGCATGCTATACAGGTTTTCAAAACTATGTATAAAAATGTATATTTTATCTACTAATATGTTGGGTAGAACATGGGTAGATAGTTGGTGTGTAATAAACAAATGAGAGGCCTCGTTGTTGTTTGATTTAGTCATCTAGCGGAGTTTAGATGACGACCACGGACTTTTCTAGACAGTCTTGTGGAACATTACCAGGTTCGCCACCTGTAGGTGTTAATGAACTTGGGTGTTCATTCGCTGTACTCCATCCCCCTCATGGTTGCCTTATTTGACTTATATTGCTGAGGAACCCCCGAAGCATGTGTTGTCGCCCCGATGAAATATTCTTAGACTAGGTCCCTTATGTTAGTTGTTTTAGGGACATAAAGTGAGAATAACGGGAATGGGTAATTGGGTTATTGTTGGTTGGTGGAAATTAAATATAATTATTTGTTGTGGGTTGAAAACCCTATATGCTCACCAGGCTCCCAAGCCTGACCCATTCAATTTTATTTGTATTACAGGAAGTGGCACAAGGGCATGAGATGGATGAACCATCAACTTGTTTTGTTTACAAGTCTGTATATGTATATATTTATTGAATGACTTGTAATGTTATCGTTTATGCTTATTGGTCTGTGTCGGAACATGACACCCCGAGTTTTGATTATATAATGAAAATACATTTCTTTTATGAAATGCTTTGGTAAACATTGTTTTATCATGTTTTGTTTTTGGGAACAAATTCCGCAACTCTTTAAAATCAAAAGGATTTACTCTTAAATTATTTTAAAAGCATAAATGTAAATCGGTCTTTTCTGGCCGAGATTTTAGGGATCTCACACATGTGTTGTGATACTACAAATGAAGTCCTCCACCCCCGGACGTTTCCGCCGTCTGGTTTGGGGGTGTGACAGATTGGTATCAGAGCATTGTTTATAGTGAACTCAGTATATCAATCCATAAAAGATATACAAACTATAAATACATTGGGGCTGAGAGCTCTGACTACAAGTATACTTTTAAGAATTCTAAGTATTCTTACAAGAAGTATACTAACCCTCATACCTACAAGTACATAGTCATAAGAACTTAAAAGTATTTGGATGTTGAACATTACAGTTAAACCCGGGCAGTTATGTAATCATATCTAGAATTAATATAGCTTGAGCAACTATATTGATTTCAGACATGACCAACATGTGTTTGGGAGTGATAGTAGTGTTGTGACATGTCTAAAACTTACCAACTACCGATGAAACTCTAAGAACAAAACATAAAATACTATAAGAATATTATAAACATCGATATGCTTTAGTTTTCTTTTCAGGAATTTCTCATAACCTTATTCTCGTACAGACACAATGGCAGAACATCATCTACCAGGGACCCTTTTTTTCCAAATCATGGCAATCAAGGATGGATAGTGGAAGATCCGGAGGAGGATCCAGAAGAAGACTCAGATGAAGAACCATTTGAGGATAGCGAATCAAGCGGTATAGATACAGAGCCACAAGTCTGCAACCCGGGCATACGTCCCCCAAGACAAGAGGAAGCAATACCCATACCCGAGTGGGGCTAATACATAAACCATTGGAGTCGACAAGACGGCCAACACCCTCCCTACGGAATGGCACGGGGTTTTTATAACGTCTCAGAAGGAGGAACAGCCGACAGAGCTCTTCCAGTTATACTGAACCGAATTGCCCGACAATTCAATCAATCATGGATGTCAATCAATCACATCCTAGAAGTAAATGTGGCTGCATAGGCTAACGCTGCCGATATCCTTCGTCTTGACGAGATGCAAGATGATACCCAACACCATACTGAAGCCCTTTAAAGGCAACTTAATGCTGCTGAATCAGATATCAGAGGACTGAGGCAGCATCAAGCTGCCCAACAAAGGCGCTGGAAATCGCAAGACGAAGCGGAACCTAGTAACCGTCGTAGCAACCGCCGCAAGTAGTGTTACACTACTTTCTAGTTTAAATTACTGAATGTATAGACTACTTTCAGGATATGTATAAATCAAGTATCAATAAAATAATAAGCACTTTACTTCAACAAGAGTTATTACAATTTACATAAACATTCCATTCCAAATTTTTGGGATTTTGGATATGTTCCAGTGTGACAACCGTCAATTTTCGGTCAAGTCAAAGTCAACTAAAGTCAACAAGTCAAACCGGTCAACTCAATTTGCCCGTAGGTACTAGAGTTTACGTTATGTAATTTCTAAACAACTCTCTATTTTAATAAGAGATCATAAATCGAAAAGTGCGTACATCTAGATCTCCTTAACCTAAAACGGTGGTACGTGGAGAGCCAAACCGATAAAACAATGTTACGTACTCATCGGGAGTATGCAAGATCCTTAAACAAGGCTTAACGGGGTTTACGGACCTTGCAGTGCGAAGTCGGACACTCAAAAAGGTCACCAATGAAACCTCTCTCAATCGTTTTCACTCCATCTCTTCTTATCAAAAATCTCTCCCATATCTCTCTAAGTATGTGAAACCTCTCCCAAATCTCTCTTTGTATGAGAAACCTCTCTAAGAATGTCAAATCTCTCCCACATATCTCTTTGTATGAGAAATCTCTCCAAGAATGTCAAATCTCTTCCAAATCTCTCTAAGAATGTGAAATCTCTCCCACATATCTCTTTGTATGAGAAATCTCTCCAAGAATGTCAAATCTCTCCCAAATCTCTCTAAGAATGTGAAATCTCTCCCAAATATCTCTAAGTATGTGAAATCTCTCCCAAATCTCTCTCTGAATGAGAAATCTCTCTAAGAATGTGAAATCTCTCCCAAATATCTCTTTGTATGTGAAATCTCTCCAAGTATGTCAAATCTCTCCCAAATCTCTCTAAGTATGTGAAATCTCTCCCAAATCTCTCTCTGAATGAGAAATCTCTCCAAGTATGTCAAATCTCTCCCAAATCTCTCTAAGAATGTGAAATCTCTCCCAAATATCTCTTTGTATGTGAAATCTCTCCAAGTATGTCAAATCTCTCCCAAATCTCTCTAAGTATGTGAAATCTCTCCCAAATCTCTCTCTGAATGAGAAATCTCTCCAAGTATGTCAAATCTCTCCCAAATCTCTCTAAGAATGTGAAATCTCTCCCAAATATCTCTTTGTATGTGAAATCTCTCCAAGTATGTCAAATCTCTCCCAAATCTCTCTGAGTATGTGGAATCTCTCTCAAATCTCTCTCGAAATCTCTCCCAACTCTCTATAATCACTCGGGGCATCCCGACCCTCGAATTTGGCGAAAACAGCCCAAAAACGGAAGTCTACGCGAAAAACGGACTTAAGGAACCGAAACCCCTCTTAGGAACCGAACCCTTCTGAGCCGAAGGCTGCTCAACCGAACCCGAACGTTCGGCACCTTTCGGTTCTGACCATTTCCTCTTCTGATGACTAACCGAACCCTCCCTTCTGATGGCTTGCCGAACCTTCTCTTCTGAGGATCGAGGACCGAACCTTCCCTTCTGAGCTTCGCTTCTGAGCCTCGCTTCTCAGCTTCGGACCGAACCCTCGGCCTAGGACCCTTCGCTTCTCGCTCCTGGTTCGCATCTCGCATCCGGCTTAGCAACCACCATGACCGAACCTCGGCCTAGGGACCGAACCTCGGCCTAGGACCGAGAGGCCTCGCTGGGAAGCCTTTTTCTCCCGGTTTTCGATTAAATTCGCGTTTTAAGCCTGTTTTTAATTGTTTTAGCACGGGATTTTCACCCAAAACTTTATTTTAACATATAAGAACCCTTAATTATTAATTAATCATGTTTTAAAAATAAAACCTTATCCAAAAGAGTGGGTGAAGTACAAAGGTAGAGTGTTGACTTTACCTTATTTTATGACACAAGCAACCACTCCCACACCCACTCTATGACCAGCCACACCTCCCCACCTTACCTAGGTCACATCAATGTCCTTTCCACTCAATCATCACTCTTTCCCACATTTTTGAGAGCTGAATATTCACACTCTCTCCTCACTTCTCTCATTTGCTCTCATTTCACAAGAAGATCAAACTCTTTCCTCTCTCACTTTCTCTCTCTAGAAATTCGAGATTCCAGGGCTGATCTTGAGTTTTTCCTCCACATTGGGTAAGCATAATCCATTCTCTTTATGATTATCTCAATTATTTCCACTCAAAATCATAGATTGCTTACACAAACATCATCACATTCTTGTTAGATCCTCGAATCTTCAAGTGATTCTTCAAGTGTTCTTGGGTTGAACACTTCTCTTCTTCAACACTTACCTACTGAAATCACTCAAGGTGAGTTCATACCCCTATATTTTCATGTTTTCTCAAGTTTTTAGGGGGGGAATACAAGTTAAAACACCAAGAACATAACTACACTTTTCTAACAGCCTTCATCAGAAAAGTTCAACTCCATTCACGGACTGTTTTGGACAACTTAAACATTTTAGTTTTCAAAACTGTTTTAGGTGTAAGTAGTTCCAGTTCTTAGCTTTAAAATGACTACTTGCACATCTCCATACGATTTTTCTACAATTTATGGTGATTTTTACAAAACTGCCTATCATTTCAAACACCAATCCGGACCAGTCTGTGATTATGGACTTTTTCACCCAAGTTGGAGGTCATTAAAAATCATGATAAAAATTATGAGTAAACTAGACACATTTTGGGAACTCTCAGAATTTACGGATTTAGTTTTCAACTTCGTATGATTTTTCTATGAATTTTCAAAAACAGTGTAGAAAGGTTGAAAATTTGTTAACAGCTTATAACTTTCATAACACTTTGTATTATGTTGAGCAAAGTGTATAACGATAAGTTCCAAATATTGAATGTGTTTCCTTGTTAGTTTATCATCATAAACTGAAATATAGTCATTCATGATAAGATTATTCATTCATTTAGAACACGTATATTAAGCTATAATGAGCATAGTTTATGGATTCATAGCATTAAAGCATTCATAAAAGAATTCTTATACATTACAAACGTTTTGGATAAACTATAATAGGTATAGTTTATGTATCATTTACTTCTCAAACTTATTTACCAAAGGTTTTCCGTTTAGTTCACGTAAATCTGTTAATGAATAAATTTGTGAGTCATTCCCTTCGGGTTACTTCCAAAGTAACAAAGTCAAAAAGTCCTGTAAATTGTAACTAGAGTCTCTTGTAGGGAGAACGTGATAGTTGTGTATAGATCTATATTGGGTTTGACAAACCCACACCAGAGCTGCTTGCAACAGCTAGACCGGCAGGTCTGTGGTGACAAGTGTCATTTAACGGCGACGCCTGAAGAACGTCGTATTACGAGGCCGTCTATGTCAAGTATGGTTATGATAGCTCACATGTGGTATTAACAATCATAAGGTTTACGGGTTCTAACTTTAAATTAGCGAGTTATGTCTATTTAGCTCACTGAAATTACTTTAAGTATGGAAAAATACTTATACGCCTTCATATCAAAAAGGGTTTTATGTCGATTTAAAATCACTTTTTACAGCAACAATTACATACTTTATTATATACTTTCGGCCTTGGTATTTAAGACTACACATCATTTATTTCGGGATTTTTCTCACATCAGAAAGGGTTTTATGCCGATTTAAAACCACTTTTATATCTTTAAGTATGACAAATAGTTGTTCATTTTCGGTCTTGGTATTTAGGACTACATAACTTTTGTAAGGAAAATATTGGATTTTTCTTGGTATCATACATCTCTTTACAAAGATCGATTTTCAAACTCTTACTGTCAAAAGCTTATGAACTCACCAACCTTTGTGTTGACACTTTTCAAAACTACTTGTATTCTCAGGAATTCAGTGAAACAGGAAATCAACCACGTTTTGAGGATGGGACGATAAATCGTCGAACAGTTCATTTTGTATCATAATGTAATTGATTTGAATCATGTAAACATATACTTTGGTGTAATTTTTTTCAATTATATTTATGATGGTTGTATTTACTTTGAGCACTATTATACTCGTTGTTGTGATACTCTACATGAAGTCCTCCACCCCCGGACGTTTCCGCCATCCTTGGTTTGGGGGTGTGACATCCAGTGTTATTTTTCATACTTTTCAAATACGACCGCGAAAATTTTTATTTTCGGTAGGCCGGTTTGATGTCGATACTTTTTCAATATTGTGGTTTATTAAAGACCTACCTTAGGGTTAAGTATCCAAATTACATATACTTAATATACCAACACAATCGACATGTACTTTCATACTCTTTGAAAAATAACCACTTCATTTTAATCTATCCAGTTGCAAGTTGTACTTGCAATGGACATCCATTTTCAATTCTTTACAAGATTCTTGTTGAATTAAGTGTTTAAGTTTAGAGATATCAAATTCATATTCATTCTTGATATCTCACTATCTTTTTATCTATTGACTTTTATAGAAAAAGATGCCTCCTCGTAGGAATCCAAGACGTAACAATGAAACGGAAGCACCGACGCCACCTCCACCACCACCCCCTCAATTCGATGCTGCCATGTTCCAAGCGGCAGTCACGGCAGCTGTAGCGGCTGCCTTATCTCATATCAATACTCCTGGTGCTAGTGGGTCGGGAGCTGGTCCAAGTTCTTCTAACCTTGCTGAGGGTCATGAGCACTCGAGAGAGTGCACTTATAAAGACTTCTCGAATGCCAAACCCAGGACCTTTAATGGAACCAGGGGAGTGATGGTTTTAAGGCAGTGGATTGAGAAGATAGAAGAAGTCTTTGAAATTTGCTCCTGTCCAGAGGGTAGCAAAGTTAAATTTTCTGCCTTTACTTTCTTAGATAGGGCCCGAAGATGGTGGAATGGCCATGTTAAGTCACTGACTTTGATAGTGGCTAATAATATAAGCTGGGAGAACCTAAAAACCATGTTGATGTGGGAATACTGCCCGCGAGGGGAAATTCAGAAACTGGAACAAGAATTCTGGGGTGTTACCATGGCCGGTGTAGACATAACAACTTACACGAATCGGTTCTGTGACTTGGCGATTCTGTGTCCAGAGATGATTGCTCCAGAGAGCAAAAAGATTGAAAGGTATATTTGGGGATTGTCGCCCCAGATACAAGCAAGTGTCATTGCATCTAAACCTGTCACTTTTGACAGTGCCAAGGAAATGGCACAGTCACTTATTGACCACGGAAACCGTCAAAACTCTGTGGTTACTGCCCCAGAACAACCTAGGGAGAAGAACAACAACAGCAAGAAGAAGGGTTGGAACAAAAGGAAGGGAAAATCTCCTCTAGAACCTTCAAAGAAGCAACAAATAGTGGCAGTCCATGCTACTACTGTGCCTGCTACCATACCTACTACTGCACCTGCTGTTCCCCCTAACTACTCAGCACCAACTAAGCCCTATGCTGGTAGCCTCCCTAAATGCAACAAGTGCAATTTTCACCACACTGGAAATTGCCCTGAAATGCAGTGCCGTAACTGCAACAGGAAAGGGCATACTGCCCGATTCTGTAGAACACCACCTCAACCCCTTAACTAAGTACCTGCTGCTGGAGTAAGTCGAGCATGCTACCAATGCGGTGATGTGGGGAATTTCAAGAAAGATTGTCCAAAAGCTGGAAATGCCGGTGGGGTTGGGAGAATTCTAGCACTAGGTCACGAAGAAGTGGTGGCAGACCCTGCTGTGGTCACGGGTACATTCCTTCTCAACAATACTTATGCATGCATTCTTTTTGATTGTGGTGCTGAGAGGAGCTTCGTGAGCCATAACTTTAAACGTCTACTAAATCAGAACTCCCAACCACTAAATAAAACCTTCACAGTAGAAATGGCTAACGGGAAATCTGAATCCACCAATGATATATACATAGGATGTACCCTTACCTTAAATGACTTGTCTTTCCCAATAGACCTTATGCTGGTCTCTATCAAATGTTTTGACATCATAATAGGTATGGATTGGTTGTGCCCCAACCATGCTGGCATCCTATGCTATGAAAGAGCTATTCGTTTGAACTTACCAACTAACAAAGCTCTTCTTATCTATGGCGACAAACCCAGAACGAACCTTCAGATCATTTCATGCATCAAGGCACAGAAATACCTTCGCAATGAGTATTGTGCATTCCTAGCTCATGTGGTAGAAAAAAAGAAAGAAGTGAAAGACATCGGAAGCATTCCTGAGGTCTGCAACTTTCCCGATGTATTTCCCGATGATCTTCCAGGGGTGTCTCCCGAGCGACAAGTCAAATTCCGAATCGACTTAATCCCTGGAGCTACCCCTGTAGCCAAATCCCCCTATCGTCTTGCACCTTCTGAAATGCAGGAATTATCCAACCAACTTAACGAACTCCTAAGCAAAGGTTTCATAAGACCAAGCCTCTCACCTTGGGGAGCACCGGTTTTGTTCGTAAAGAAGAAGGATGGATCATTCCGCATGTGTATAGACTACCGCGAGCTGAATAAACTTACCATCAAGAATCGATATCCTCTGCCTCGCATTGACGATCTGTTTGACCAACTTCAAGGGGAGAACTATTTCTCGAAGATAGACTTAAGATCTGGGTATCACCAGTTACGAATTTTGGAGGAAGACGTTCCCAAAACCACGTTCAGAACTCGTTATGGTCATTACGAGTTTATAGTGATGCCATTCGGATTGACGAATGCACCTGCAGTGTTCATGGACCTAATGAACAGAGTGTGTTGTCCATTCTTGGACAAATTCGTTATAGTCTTCATTGACGATATCCTTATCTACTCAAAGAGCAAAGAGGAACATGGCCAACATCTTCGTCAAATATTACAAACTCTTAGATCGGAGAAGCTCTATGCGAAGTTTTCAAAGTATGAATTTTGGATCAGGAAGGTAGATTTCCTAGGTCACGTGGTCAGTTCAGAAGGAATACACGTCGACCCTTCCAAAATAAAGGCAATTGAAAACTGGTCAGCACCTAAAACACCTACAGAAATCGGTCAATTCTTAGGTGTTACTGGCTATTATCGTAGATTCATTCAAAATTTCTCTCGAATAGCTAAGCCTCTTACTACTCTGACCCAAAAGGGTGTAACTTTTAGTTGGGGAGAAAAGCAAGAAACAGCGTTTCAAATGCTGAAGCGAGCCTTGTGTAGTGCACCGATCATGTCTCTCCCTGATGGGACAGAGGATTTCGTAGTGTACTGTGATGCTTCTAATCAAGGGCTTGGATGTGTTCATATGCAAAGAGGAAAGGTTATATCCTATGCCTCAAGACAGCTAAAGACACATGAAGTCAATAATACAACACATGACCTTGAACTAGGTGCAGTGGTGTTTGCTCTGAAGATCTGGAGACATTACTTATATGGCACAGAATGCACAATATTCACGGACCATAAAAGTCTCCAACACATCTTCGATCAGAAAGAGTTGAATATGAGACAACGACGATGGGTGGAGCTACTGAACGATTACGAGTGTGAAATTCTTTGTGACCCTGGTAAAGCAAACATAGTAGTTGATGCTCTTAGTAGAAAAGAATACTCAGGACGCGGGTAAAGTCGTTGACCATGACAATCTATTCGCATCTGTCCATGCAGATCAAGGAAGCTCAACTTGAAGCCTTGAAACCCGAAAACGTAGCAGGAGAAACTCTGAGAGGAATGGATAAGAACTTCGAAGTCAGGGATTATGGAGTCTATTATTTCATGAACCGGATCTGAACACCAAAGTTCGGTGGTTACAGAGATGTGGTTATGAATGAAGCACACAAAACCTGATATTCCATCCACCCAGGTTCGGACAAGATGTATCTGGACCTTAAGAAGCTATATTGGTGGCCTAACATGAAGGCCTAAATCTCTACCTTTGTAAGCAAGTGCCTTAATTGCGCCAAAATTAAGGTAGAGTACCAGAAACCTTCAGGCTTATTACAACAACCTGAAATCCCTGAATGGAAGTGGGAGCGGATTACAATGGATTTCATAACCAAGTTACCCAAGACATCAAGTGGTTATGATACTATTTAGGTAATCGTGGATAGATTAACCAAATCCGTACACTTCTTACCAATCAAAGAAACTGACAAGATGGAAAAGCTAACCAGAACATACCTCAAGGAGATTGTTAGACTACATGGTGTACCAATATCTATTATTTCAGACCGGGATAGTAGATTCACCTCTCGTTTTTGGCAGTCTTTACAAAACTCTCTGGGAACTAGGCTAGACATGAGTACAGCCTACCATACGCAAACTGATGGACAAAGTGAGAGGATGATTCAAACGTTAGAAGATATGTTACGAGATTGCGTGATAGACTTTGGAAAGGCATGGGATATTCATTTACCCCTTGTTGAGTTCTCTTATAACAACAGTTATCACACTAGCATAAAAGTTGCTCCATTCGAAGCCCTCTATGGCCGTAAGTGCAGACCCCCTCTATGTTGGGCTGAAGTGGGTGACACGCAGCTAGCTAGAGGTCAAACTCCTGACAGTGCTCTCAATGGTCCAAAAATTATTCATGAAACTACCGAAAAGATCGTACAAATTCGGGAACGACTTAAAGCTTCGAGAGATAGACAGAAAAGCTACGCAGACAAAAGGAGAAAACCCTTGGAATTCTAGGTTGGCGACCGAGTTTTGCTAAAGGTCTCACCCTGGAAAGGCATGATACGCTTTGGAAAGCATGACAAACTGAACCCAAGGTATATAGGACCATTCGAGATTCTTGCCCAAATCGGCCCTGTAGCTTACAAACTTCGATTACCCCAAGAACTAAGTAACATTCATCCTACCTTCCATGTTTCGAACTTGAAAAAGTGTCTTTCCGACAAGACTCTTGTGATACCACTCGAGGAAATCGAGTTAAACGAGAGCCTCAATTTTGTGGAAGAACCCGTAGAGATACTAGACAGGGAAGTTAAGAAACCTACACAAAGCCGCGTCCCAATAGTGAAGGTTCGCTGGAATGCAAAGCGGGGACCTGAATTCACATGGGAGCGGGAGGATCAAATGCAACAAAAATACCCACATCTTTTTCCCTAGTCTATCTATAAAGTAAATTTCGGGACGAAATTCTCTCTAACGGGGGGATAATATAACAAACCGTTATTTCAAACTTATGTAATAGTGTAGGTCAATTTGTACTTCTTTTTAAATAAATAAAGAGAAATTTTGGCATACTATGTATATTTACATAATTAACCCTCAAAAATAAATTATTAAATAATCTCAATTGGATTGAACCAAGTGATAAAGACTGTAACAAGGTTTCCAAAAATATAAAGAACACTAAAATCCGAGTTATAACGAAGAACTTATGACCAATCGAAAATCCGCGACAAAATAGGCAAAACAATGTTCAGTGTAAAAACTGAATTTTTAATAAAAGGCTTTCTAGCCTTAACAATCTAAATGAAAGTTATAGTTTATGTTAAACCGAGAACTTTCATAAAAAGAACGCCAAAATCTGACTTCGTATGAGGAAGTCATGATTTATCTAAGTTTCAGTATAGCAGTGTACAGCTAAAAACTCGAAATAAAGATTGAGTGGTTTTTAGTGAACACAACCTAAACGAGAATTGAATGTCTCGTCATTAGTAGTACAATGGTAAAAAGACAGACAAAAACGAACGTCGTATGAAAAAGTTATGAATTTATAACGGATTCATGTCCCGGTCTGTTTAAAATAATAACATTAAAAATAAAGTCAAAATTTGCTGATGAAGTCTAAACGAAAGTCGTAGAGTATAACTTTACCTACGCGTGCATATAAAGAACGTCAAAAACGGAGTTCGTATGCAAAAGTTATGAATTTTACAAGTTTTGGCAAAAAAATAAAGAAAAATACCAAAAACCGGGAATATTCGCATGAACAGTAACTGCCACGTCACCCTCGCATGCGAGGCCTCCATGTGTCGGCTGCTGAGTGGACCGATGTCTCGCGTGTCACCTCCTGATTCGACCAAGTCCGAGGTCCAGTAAGAATGGGACAGCCTCGCATGAGGCACACCGGACCTCACCCTCACACGCTCCTCCCACACCCCTCGCACGCCTCGGACCCGCCTCCTTTGCACGCGTCGTCTTTCCATTGGACTGAGGGTTGGTCCAATCCGAGCCAGCCAGCAGCGAGCCTCCGGTCCAAAGAACTACCCTCGCCTCGCCATCTGTCAACTGCGTGTCACCCTCGCATAGCTTCGGGTCCGAGCCTTTGGGCTATATATAGCATGCGAGGGCTTCCGAATAATTTCACTTTTTCACCGTAAATTTTACCCTCTTTCACCTTTTCCACTCCCTTAAGTTCATATACAGCCCCTAAAGCCCCAGTATCAAGACTAGAGCCCGAAGTAAGCCGTGAAGCCCCGAAATTCTCGAGAATTCATCCTCTCTCCTGTCAAAACTCTGCCCGATTTGAGCCAGTTTCTCAACAAATAAACTCCTTTTCGTGAAACGAAACTCTGTCCGAATTACCACCTATCAAGTGAGTTCATACCCCCGTATTTTCATAATTTCTACTGTTTTAAGGGGGGGGGGGGGGGGGGGAATACAAGTATAACACAACAACTTTGTGTTATAAATAAATGATTTCAAATCACGATAAAATGATTTTAAAGCATCAAAAATACTTCAAATATTGAACTCTTTTATAAATTTATATTTTTCCCAAATATACATATTTGTATATATAATTTAATATAAATAAGATTTAAAAGGCTTAGGACTAATAATTCATTCTAGGTCCTTTTCCTTTTTTGGATGTGGACTTATGGTACCAGTTATTTGTCCGATGGTCGTCCAAATTTTACTTATATATAAAATTTATATATGTATATAACAATAAAAGTTATTTCATCAGTTTAATCACCCTTTGTAACATGTTGAGCAAAGGATTACATGCAAAAATAGTTATTTACCAATTCATAAAGTACATATAAATTATAATAGGTATAATTTATGATACATAGAGCAATAATTCATATGAATACACTATTTTACATACAACAAGGGTTTTAATTCAAAACAAATCAAGGGTTTACACTTATCAAATACATGTTCGGGATACTAAGTCAAGAACATACTGTCAATCATTTATTTCAGAATGATTGGGTTTTCATAACTAATATACATGTAACGTTTATATGCTTTTTATGAGACATTCAATTCAGGTTGTTTAATTCATTTTAGACAACCAAAGTAAAGCCCTGACATTATAACCAGAATCTCCAGTCCGGGGATCGAAACAAGTTGTGTGTAGATCTATATCGGGATTGACGACCCCGCACTCAGGCTGCTAGCTACAGTCAGGCATACACGCCAATGAGTGGCAATTGTTATCAATAGTTTAAGCGCTCATCAGGTGTTTGTTTCAGGCGTTCATGTCTTAGTATGGTTATAATAACTCATTAAAAAGATATTAACAACACGTTAGTGTATAAACAACTAAACGTAAGTATATCTTCAAAGTACCAGATTACAAAATGCAAAGTACAATGGTATACTATAGTTTTCAATAACAGCTGGTGAAGCCAGGCACACTCTCAAATACAAGTTTTACAAATACATTGGTTTACAAATGGGACGGTTTTATGGGAATAAAACTACTTTCATTTAGATTGTTAAGGCTATAAAGCCTTTTATTAAAAATTCAGTTTTTACACTGAACATTGTTTTGCCGGTTTTGTCGCGGATTTTCGATTGGTCATAACTTCTTCGTTAGCAACTTATTGTTGATACTCTCTTTTCAAATTACTTGTATTATCAGGGACATAATAACAGGTACTCCCCGAGCTTTTTGAGAAGATGGAGCCATTAGGAGTCTTATCTTCTTCTTTTGTATAACTATTTTGGTTTCAATATACAATGATTGAACACATGTAAATATTATACTTTTAAATACAATGGTTGTTTGTGCTTTGATTACTATGATACATGTGTTGTGATACTACAAATTAAGTCCTCCACTCCCGGACGTTTCCGCCATATGGTTTGGGGGTGTGACATCTATTGTACATGCAATTCATCCAAGACTTCAAACCCTAGATCTAGCATATGATAATCAATATAACATATAAATTAGGGTTTAGATCATACCTTGATTGTTATGTAGCAATAACAATCTCAAATCCTTCTTGTAATGACTTTAGAAAGCTTAGAGTCACAAATATCACTCCTCTAATGGTTCACAAACACCAAGAGCAAGAGGATGAATAGGAGAAGAGAAGAAACACCCAAAAACATGTAGAAACCCTAAGGATTCAGTTGCCCACGTTTTTGGTGCCCAAGGGGTCCTTAAATAGTGAGGCTATTAGGGTTATCTAACAAGGAAACCCTAATTTGGATGCTTAAGCCCTAAGCAAGCCATGGACTCCTTCCTTAATAAGACTTGGACGATTTCTAATGGGTTTCTCCATAGAATTCGTCCAACCTTATATTATAAGGTAATCCACAGCCCAATTGCAATTATCTTATAATTACAATTCCAGTCCCTTAAGTTTAATTAATCTCTTTTAGCAACAAACTTAATTCTTTTTAATTTTTGACTAATATTAATTAAACAATATGATTTCTCCTTTAATATATTATTCTCATAATATATTAATAAATCATAATTAATCATCTCTCTCCATAATTCATCCTATCAAGTTGCTTTGGCGAAGGCAGCCCAAAAGGACCATGCACCATCGGGTCAAGTACATACCAAAATAGTTATGGACTTAGACACTAATCCAGCAGTCTCCTACTTGGATAAGTCTAACAACTATTCTGCGTATGACTTCAGATCCGGATCTGCAATCGTAGCTTTCTAAAGCCGCTGTCAACTCTGATCTTATCAGATACGCGTGTCCTTTAGATAAGGGATCATATATTCCTCCATTCTAGATATCGTATAGATATGAGACATGAAATATAATCATTCTCTCTATATTGTTTCCCGATTTCCGATTTATGACGACTGACAACAGACTACAATTGAACACATCAATTTAGTCTCGGCTTGGCCAAGCGCTTAGGTGCCATCACTAAATCATCGAGGGGCCCAAAGATATCGCTTTTATCCTACTTTGGATAAAAGGAATGGATAAAATTTGATTCAATGCTCGCCTGTACTTACTCACCGAATCACACACAACAATATGTTTTATAACACCAAGTTACTGGTGCGTTTACACATTATCAATATGCAATTGATTCGCAAGATACAACTCACACATCTCGGTTTCAAGAATATAAGATGTTATCGTCTCACCAATCACTTGTGATACAATTCATGAAGTGATCCAAGTGAGCGTGGGTTTAATCCAATGCTCAAATCATATTCATAAGCACTCATGAACGTTGCAGCAAACATTTGCTTATGTCTAATACACTTTAGACAATCCACACACCAATTCACGATAGTTCTCATTCATACCTACTTCCAACATATGAACGACTGTGGCCTGTTCGAATAATTTGACTGTTCTGAACCAATTAAATTATTCAGGAAGTCAAAACATGCAAAGTGAAAAACAAGAATAATACTAATCCCATATGGCTTCAAACCTTTGAGTATAAATAAAATACCTTTTATTTATCACCATATCGATTACTCATTATTTGTTGTTTCAGGTAATCAACTTCTTACTTGAATTATTACTACACTTGTCCCATGCTCTTAGCATGCACACAATGCTTACCTACGGTTCTTACTTTGTGAAATAGATCAAATGAACACATTTCCAATCATAATCATTTCACAACTCCTAATCCTATTCACAAGTGAAAGAATATCAAATTCTTGCCACTTACAGAATATGTTAGATTCTGACATTTTATGCAATGATCCTTTCGTAATATCACGACACTAAAGTCATAATGACTATTGCCACTGAAATTACAAAGTCCTCTATCGGATATTGTTACAAGAAAATTCCATAGATGTGATGTCTCTTACTCAAAGTACATTCCTTTGAACATCCTTTTGCATAAAAGTTTCTAACCTAGACATAGATTCTCAATATCCAACTCCCAATATGGAACTATTTCCATATTTGTCATATGAAAACTCATTCTTAATAGAATCTTTTCTATTCATAATAATGTCGATATGGTCCATCCAATACTATACTTCCAACTACTCACAAGCAACCAATCCTCAGCGAGCTTTGGATCGTCCTTTGATAGTTGTTTAATTATCTTAGTCAAAACCGATTCTTGTCCTTTTTCCCTCTAAATACGCTAGACATTTGGAAAATTTTAGAATGGTCAAATATTATAGTATTTGCAATCGACCCTTTACTCGAAGCGTATAGGACACGATGCATAATGTCTTACATAGAGATTTGATACTTTATCAATCTTCTGCCATAATTTTTTATGTGTCACATTCTCACAATTCGAACTTTGAAGAGGAATGCCGTAATCATAAACGAAATTTAAGAACACACTATATATTTAACTGACTAAGTTTATTAACATTCCACAACCTAAGCCTTTAGTTTTGAAATGAAGCATAATATTCTCTCCCTTAATTATAGAAAAAACAACTATTCAACCCTTACAACTTTGCAAATTATGACTCTTGTTTTCTATAATTAATATTGCTAACTTGCAATACTTGCCTTAATAATCATACAAGCATAACATTTATGCCCCCACTATCACGATGATTATTATAAACATAACACTTATGCTCCCACTAGCTTTGACACGTATTCAGAAACAACTTAACTTGCTTATTGAATTTCTTTAAGTTCATATTTCTAATACCCAATGCTTTGATAATCTTTTATCAAGGCTTCCTAAACTTATACACCTTTCCCTTAGATAGCTCATATGTGTGTCTAAACAATTCAGACTAATTGCCAAATCTCACAATTCAAATCATGGAAAGGGATACCGTAACCATAATCGAATTCGAGAATCCAATTTTCACAATCACTATCTTCTTAAAATCTCTCTTAGTGAAAGCATTTCCTCACAGTCATTTTCATGAAGGAGTGAATCTTGTGACACTTAGATTTTAATGGTGTATGTGTTCCTGTCCATGTGAATTTGTCCAAGAACCAAAGTTTGCGACAAATCCAAACTCTTATGGACCAAACTTTCTCAATCTTGATCTCTTGCCTTATGGTAACACGGCTGCCCACCATGTCTTCCAAGTAGTTAAGCAGCTCGCCCTTTCCTGTCAATGTACTTTTCATTGATCAAAGTGCTTGCCCTTTATGCGTTCAATTGAGAACTCATAGAACTCACATGCATAATTAACTTAATTGGAATGGCATAGAAACAAGATATTGTCAACACGATAGGTAGTAAACCTCAAGTCGTGTGCTAGTAATGATCGATAAGGTTTATTCTTGATTAGTTCTTGAACTTTTCAAGACCATTAAGACTCCCACTGACTCCTTGACATATAAGATTCTTTTGTCAATAAACATTTCGTGACAAACAAATATTCAAGAGTTAGTGTAGCTTTTATCAAGACAAAAACACTTCACAAAATTGGTCCTAGTTGGTCTTTGTCTTATTCAAGACATCACAACATTCCAATTTCAAATGTGCGAGAATAAGAAAACCTTTTTCCAAATTCTACATTTGATGAATGTTATAAACCTTCTTAAGACTTGTCACTCAATGTCACAATCTTAACTCTAAGACTTTTTTTGGAACGAAGTATGACTGACTTCTTGATTTAACCATTTCTTCAACTCTTGATTCCTCTTCTCAGACATACAATTGTACTAAGACTCACTTAGAGGATCAATTGAGATATGGTTCTTAATCATTAAGACTTATCATAAAACATAATAAAAGGTACTCTCCCTTCTTCTTAGAATAGAGAAACTTTTATCTTTCTGCCTACTTGATTCTTCTTATTCGTTCTGCTATTGATTTAAACTTTTTCAATCAATTCAGAATTACACTTAATCTTATAAGTATAATCATATTTACAAAAGCTTTAGTAAATCATGACGGGTATCTTTGTTACTCTTGTGGTGGATTTGATCAACACACAACTTTGTGTACTCGATCTCTTAGTCCTTTACTTGACACTTTGCCAACGAATTAGTCTAATTTCCAAATATGAAATTTCTCATTCATCGTGCAACCAAGTTGCATGATTCTAAGTTTCTGTCCAATTGAAACTTGGGTGATGAGAAACTCTCCCTATTTGGTAAATTCTCGACATTTCCACAAACAACATAATTAAGAATCACATCCACTCATTGTAGAAATATACGAACATCAATTTTTCATAACGATTTCATTGCAAGGAAATAAATAAATAAATGAGTCAAAACAAAATTTATTTTAGTCATAAAAGCAGCAGAAAACATTTATCCTTACAATGCAAAATCAACTTAAAAAACTATATAGTCAAATATTCCTAACAACTCTATCATAACTCTCTAAGCTCAAAATCTAATATTCAAGTCCATGCGATCGAGATCCATTTCTTTGTGGTTAGACTCATCTTGCTTTTTCATCAAGCTTCCTCTCTTTTCACAGATCTTGCAAAACATTCAAATGCAATCTTATCACATTATGTATTAAGAATCAACGAATAGGAATTTAATGGAGTTAGATAGTGGATTTTACGTGAAGCACAACCATACTCTTTGACTCTCCTATCTTCTGGACTCTTCAGGCTCTTAGGGCAGACTTGTATCCAACACCCTTTCTCTTGACAGCAAACGCAAGTTGGTTCTCCTAGAACGTCCTCGGAAGCATGGTTGGTTGACTTTCCCAAAAAATATGCTCCATTGCTTTGCCAAATCATATATGATTCAGTAGCAATGAGCATGTAAGTTAGGTCAATGAGGTTTTCATCATGATCCATCATATAATA
This sequence comes from Lactuca serriola, assembly GCF_051521515.1. Classification (NCBI taxonomy): domain Eukaryota; kingdom Viridiplantae; phylum Streptophyta; class Magnoliopsida; order Asterales; family Asteraceae; genus Lactuca; species Lactuca serriola. The sequence goes on from NC_136412.1 coordinate 319,116,099, forward strand.
CTTTCTTTTGAACTCATTATATGATTCAGGGAGTGATTGCAGAACCCAGTTCACAGCCAACTTATCAGGGAATGACGCACCCAACATTATCAACCTATCGATATGTGATTTCATTCCTAGAATGTGGGCACACACGAGTTTACCATCTTCATGTTTCATTTCCAATAGGGCTTTAGTGACATCGAACCTTTCAATTCTTCGATCTTGTGGGTTAGGGAGAATAATTGGAGGAGGTGGAGGAAGTGAAGCATGATTTCTTGTTCCTCGATTGAATCGTGGAATATCATCTTTATGTGGAATGCTTGTTCCACAGGATTTGGGAAGACCATAGTTGTCGTACTTTGACATCTACAAAACGGGAGAAAAATAAATTCAAGTTAGTTGATTGATTGAGTCCTTAATAAATCACCCAAGTGAGATACTAAGGCTAGGACTGAACACAATATTCTACAACTCGGGAGAGTGATGCCGTAACCCAAATTGCAGAACATTTGAAGGTAAGTGAATGACGATTCACTAATTTTCCACCATGAAAAACGAAAAACGGATTAAGTTTTAAATGCTTTGAAAACTCCTAGATCCTTTTAGATTCATTGAACTTTTCAATGACATGTTTAAACCTCGATATGCCCCTCTAGTTTGTGACTGGGATGCCGAGGATCACAAAGCGAGTGTGAATAACCATGCAAACTTACATGGTGCCCCCACATGTTACAGTCACCTATTCGATGTGTCGGTTAACCACACACGCTCCACCGAACTATGACAAACATTGAGTCACCCTTTGCTACCTTTGCTTAGAACCATTTAGTGTGTTGGTTAACCACACACGCTCCACTAACGTCTTCGCAAGGGCACAAAGTGTAATTTCATGGAATTGCATCAATTCACTTTTGGCTAAAGTAACTAAGATTGGGAATTTGTAAAACATTTAGTTACTTTTGTACTTCATTATACTTATAATGGAAGGTTTCTGTCCTATCCTACCCGTTTGGCTAATGACCCTCCACTAGTCAAGAGTGCGGTGAGTAAGAGTGGATACCCATTCAATCGCCATTTTATAGGCAATTTCCTTAAACACCCCTTATAGACCAGCTTCGTGAATGAGGCCTACTATCGGTAAGATTGACTTTTACTCATATGTATATATATATATATATATATATATATATATATATATATATATATAATGTTAGACTTTTAATGTTATATATAATATAGAGTGTATTTTACACTTTTAAAATACTAGTTGGTCTAATTTTTAAAATTATACCTTTAATTAAATGTAAACCAAAACTTCTATGGATTTATTAAACCTCTTTTAATTACACACTTTAATTAATTAATATAACCATAAGGGTGTGATTTGAACTTTTCAAAATAATACTAGGTTTTAGAATTTAACATTCCGAAACTAAACTTTTAATCAACTTTAAAATTCCAAAACTTGAGGGCGAGTTTTGAAACATTTCAAAACATTAGGGTTTAGAATATAAATATTTCAAAATCAAACCTTTTAATCAAAATTTAAATTCCAAAACTTGAGGGCAAGTTTTGAAACTTTTCAAAACACACGGATCAAATAGCAAATAACTTAAATTAAACAATTAATCTAATTATTATCTAATTTGCCCTAAAATCAATTTCTTGCAAGATAAGTTACCCAATTAATACAAATAATCAAACTTTAATCAAATAAGGAAGTTATTATCTAATCAATTGGTAATTATCTTTTTTTTTAATCAAGGATACACTCAAAATATGATTAAAATTCGAATTTTAATGACCCATAACAGTTAAGGCAAGTATCTTTGAGTAAAACAGCAAGAAATCCCGAAACTGCCTCCTTCTGACGCTCGAACTCGCCGAGTCCACATTGGAACTCGCCGAGTTCATCAGCCAGAAAGCTAAAATTTCTATTTTGCAATAAGAATGAACATGTAAGGCATCAATACAATAGAAACCAATCGAGTATCTGATACCACTGATGGGTTTTAGCTATAACAACATCCTATGTGCTCATACAAACCCTAATGCTTGGATCTAGGCTTCTCTATTGTACATGCAATTCATCCAAGACTTCAAACCCTAGATCTAGCATATGATAATCAATATAACATATAAATTAGGGTTTAGATCATACCTTGATTGTTACGTAGCAATAACAATCTCAAATCCTTCGTCTAATGACTTTAGAAAGCTTAGAGTCACAAATGTCACTCCTCTAATGGTTCAAAAACACCAAGAGCAAGAGGATGAATAGGAGAAGAGAAGAAACACCCAAAAACGTGTAGAAACCCTAAGGATTCAGTTGCCCACGTTTTTGGTGCACAAGGGGTCCTTAAATAGTGAGGCTATTAGGGTTATCTAACAAGGAAACCCTAATTTGGATGCTTAAGCCCTAAGCAACCCATGGAATCCTTCCTTAATAAGCCTTGGACGATTTCTAATGGGTTTCCCCATAGAATTCGTCCAACCTTATATTATAAGGTAATCCACAGCCCAATTGCAATTATCTTATAATTACAATTCCAGTCCCTTAAGTTTAATTAATCTCTTTTAGCCACAAACTTAATTCTTATTAATTCATGACTAATATTAATTAAACAATATGACTTCTCCTTTAATATATTATTCTCAAAATATATTAATAAATCATAATTAATCATCTCTCTCCATAATTCAGCCTATCAAGTTGCTTTGGCAAAGGCAACCCAAAAGGACCATGCACCATCAGGTCAAGTACATACCAAAATAGTTATGGACTTAGACACTAATCCAACAGTAATCCTAACATTATGTATCAGATCTGATGATCTAAAATTTAACCTAGTGACTAATCTACCTATAATTAACTTACCTTTTAGATTCATTAGCGTTAATCATGTTTTATTAAGTGCCACAAGAACAATTTTGATCAAAGGCTCAGATTTAGTCCCCATGTCTCAAATGAACCTCTTCCTATTATATATATATGTGTGTGTGTGTATATATATATATATATATATATAAGACTTCATTTGAGACAAACATAATTTTGTGAGACCGTGAGATTAAATTTTTTTAGGGATATATATATATATATATATATATATATATATATATATATATATGTGTGTGTGTGTGTGTGTGTGTGTGTGTATGTGTGCATGTGCGTGTGAGCATCCATTTAAAGCCAAAGGCGCATTAGGGTTTGTGAGTTATTGTCTTGATTTGGGGATGGATAGCACGCCACTGTAACATAGTGGTGATGTTTGCGTTTTGGTTGAGTACTTCTCGTTGTTGATATTCTGATTAGTTGATATACATTTGTTATATCCATGTGATGTGATTTATGTAAATGCAACGTGATTGTTTCTTATCTTGGTGGTTTTAATGTTAAACAATCATTTAATAATTCCCCAAATACCAATTTGTTTGAAAATTTGCTATTGTTACGATTTGTGTATATTGGGTTACGACAGTTTGTTATTTTTGTAATAGTTGGTAGAACTTGTGTGTCGTTTTTTTTTTCATTTTGATTCAATGTTAGGCAATAGTAATAGAATTGACAACGAAATTTAATCAAATGATCTCCTAAACAATAGGAGGAAACTATATATATATATATATATATATATATATATATATATATATATATATATATATATATATATATATATATAAACACAAAAATTACAACAAAGGATGCATGAATAAGAAAATTACAATAAAGCCCCTACACAAATCAAATCCTACAAGGTGGAGAGATGTTATCCCCCTACAAGTTGAGCGGTGGAGGACCAAGCCGAAGCTTGTTTCTAAAGAACTCAAATTGACGCCGATGATGGATTTTAGTGAAATATATGCAATTTGAAGTTTAGATGGTATGCACTTAGTGTAGAGTTTTCCCGAAGCAACAAGTTCACGGACAAAGTGGTAATATAATTCAATGTGCTTCATTCTCTTGTGTGCGATGGGATTCTGACTTAAGAACAGAGCACTCTGATTGTCCAATAGGAGAGTAGGTCAGACTGCGGGAAGAGTGTGGAGTTCTTGAAGTAAGTGGGATATCCAAATAATCTTAGCAGCGACACTGGCCATGGACCGATATTCAGATTGACAACTGGATCAAGAAACTTTGGGTTGTTTCTTGGCGCTCCCAGAAACAAGGTTGCCTCCCAAAAAAATCGAGTAGTCATAAGTTGACCATCTTGTCTCAACACACCTAGCCTAATCTGCATCTGAGTAGCCGATAAGGGACATTTTGTTGGGCTTAGAGAAGGTCAAACTAAACGTTAAAGTGCCTTTAATATACTGGAGGATTCGTTTGACCTATTGGAAGTGTTGAGCTGTAGGAGCATGGAGGAACTGGCTAACTTGATTAACTACATATGAGATATCCGGTCTTGTGATGGTAAGATATTGCAATGCCTCTATAATCGAGTGGTACTGTGTCAGATCTAAATGTGGGTCAACGGACGATGAGATAAAAGCAGTTGGAAATAAGGGAGTGAGTGTCGGTTTTGCATCAAGCATCCGAGCTCTTTCAAGAACATCTTTTGCGTATTTAGTTTGGCTAAGGAATAACCATCGTTTATATATGTGACTTCATGACCAAGGATGTAATTGAGCTTCCCCAAGTCTTTAATAGAAAACTGAGTGTGAAGCTGAGTAATGAACGACTGGAGCACCCCATCCCAATTTTCGATCAAAATTAAGTCATCGACATATTCCAAAAGATACATGATACACTCGCCATGTTTGAAGATAAAGAGAGAAGTATCGAAATTGCTACAAGAGAATCCGTTGGAAACTAAAAACATGCTTAATCATTGAAACCAAGCCCAAGAGGCTTGTTTGAGGCCGTAAAGAGCTTTGTTTAATTGGCACACATGATTTGGATGGTGAGTATTAACAAACCAAGGAGGTAGCTCCATGAATAAACAATCTTGAAGCTACCCATACAAAAATTCATTGTTAACATCAAGCTGATGTAAGGTCCATTTGTTAAGAACGGCGAGAGATAGAATGACCCGAATGGTGGAAGCCTTAACCACCAGGCTAAAAGTGTGGGAGTAGTTGAGACCACGAGTTTGACTAAACCCTTGAGCGACAATTCGAGCTTTGTGTTGCTCAATGGTGCCGTCAGAATGGAACTTTTTGCGAAACAACCATTTGGATCCCATCGTTTGCCGATTTAAGGGACGAGGTACGAGGTTCCAAGTGTTATTTTTGTGAAGAACATCAAGTTCACGTTTCATCGCCTCAACCCATTGAGGTTGTTTAAGGGCATTTTTCACATTATTTAGGTCACTTGAGGAAATTAAAGCATTGTGTAATGGTTGTTGTGTAAGAGTGGAGAGGTCGGCAAAGTGACAAGGCTTGAAAATGTCGGCCTTGGCTCGAGTGGTCATAGGATGGGTTGATAGAGAAGGTGGGGGAGGTGGTGGTACGGGAATAAGAGTGGGAGGAGTCACGGACTATTGAGAGAGATGGGATGATCAGCTTGAGGAGGATTCAGTGTTTGGGCTAGAGGTGTGGATCGAGATCGGGCTTTGGGTTGGGCTTAGATTGGGGTTTGGAGTGCTGTTTTCATGGCACAGTTTGCATGGTGATGAGTTTTCAGTATGCGTTGATTGCATGGGAATGATGGGTGTACTTGGGCTTGGCAGGAATGGATGAGGATGGTCTAGGAATGAGCAAATGTCCAGTTTTGAGATAGAGTTGGGTATAATATTGTTCCTAAATGGGAAGACATGTTCATCAAATTTGGCATGATGGGAAACATATATCTGAGATGTGGCAGGATTAAGGCACCGATAGCCTTTGTACGTGGGACTATATCCAATAAAAACACACAGTATACTACGTGCTGCAAGTTTGTTTTCCGAGTAATCACATAGGTAAGGAAAGACCGGATACCTGAAAGCCCTAAATTTTGAGTAATTTGGTGGTGTGGAAAGCACTATCTCAGATAGAGATTTCGCATCAAGAACTTTAGTAGGTAGTCTATTAATGATGAAGACGGACGATGAAAAGGCATCAACCCAATAAATTGAGGGTAGGTGGGCATTAAACATCATTGTTAAAACCGTTTCAACGATGTGGCGGTGTTTTTGTTCGGCCCATCCATTTTGTTGTGAAGTATACGGGCACGAGGACAGATGTAGGGCACCATTTTCTTCAAAAGTATACATTACTTGGTTATTAAGAAATTTGGTGCCCCCATCACTTTGAAAGATTTTGATTTTTCTGGAAAATTGAGTTTGAACCATTTGTATGAAACTCACTAAAACACGTGAAAATTTAGATTTTGCCTTTAGGGGTATAATCAAGAAAAGCAAGAATGGTCATCAACGAATACGACATAATATCTATTATTATCGTTTGAAATAACCGGGGAGGGTCCCCATAGATCACAATGAACAAGATCTAATAAATGTAAGGCATGAGTTTTATTTATGTCAAACGGTAACCGTTAAATTTTAGCAAGTTGAAACTGGGAACATAAGCCCGGTTTAGGTAAAAGTGCATTCATAACAAGATAACCATGTTTTTGTAAAGAGGTAATAATATCAAAATTAGGATGGCCTAAGCAGGAATGCCATACTTCCAAAGATGATTTGGCGCTTGAGTGAGACACAAACGGTTGATGACTTGGGTGTAGAACATAGAGACCATTCGCATAACTTCCGCTGCCTAGAACCTGTTTGGTGTGATGCTCCTGAATGGGAAAGGAAGGGTAAGAAAGGAAGACATCAACCAAGTTATCTTTAGTTAGTTTGTTGATAGATAACATGTTGTAAGTGAGATTTAGGACAACCAAGATGTTATTCAAACGTATATTTTGATTGAGGATTTAGTGCCCTTTGTGAGTGACATGGAGGGACTTGTCATTCCCAAACGTAACAAATTCGTTACCTATAGTGGATGAAGCATCGGGGACCGAGTGAGTGGTGGAGGTCATGTGGTCAGTTGCACCAGAGTCAACGAACCAATCAGGGGTTGAAGACGAAACATGACACTAAGATAAGAAGGATGAGGCCAAGTCATTATCCTTCTCTTCAATCCCAACAACGAATTTCTTAAGATCGGGACACGCGTTGGCATAGTGCCCATTGGTGCAACATAACTAACAGTGGGTACTGCGTCTACCACCCCGATTGCCACGACCACCGCGAGACCCACCATTGTTATCACCACGATAAGAGCCAAGGCCCCCACGAGTTCCAGAAGTGGACACAGGTGATTCAAACTTAGCACTGAAGGAAACAGGGGGTGTGGTGGAGTGATGAAGAGCCCTGATGAATAACTCGTGGCTTTTAGCCCGAGCAAGTAAGTCTGCAAAGGACGGGGCACGTCTGCTTGAACGAACGATATTGGAGAAGGTATCAAAGACATGCCCGAGGCCGCATAAAAAACAGTGCAATTGGTCATTTTCATCAATAGGGAACCCGATCGCAACCAACTAGTCACACACGACTTTGAAAGCACACCTAAATTCAGCAACACTCTTGGTTCCCTTTTGGATCAAACGAAATTGATCATGGAGGTTATGATCCCTTTCAATTGAGGAGTTTCCATAAGCTTGTTCAAGGTTGACATTCCTACAATAACAGTGATAGCCTCCTACGATAACGAGGCTTGGAGAATAATGATGCACCGCTGATCAGCACTGACCTAGGACGAGAATTTCGGGTTCACAGTTGTTTTGTTTCCAACAGTGATGGTGCGGGGTGGGCACGGGAGGGAGCCATCGACATACAAGAACAGATTTCGATAAGTTAATATAGGGTTCATCTGATTCTTCAACAACAAATAATTAGTGGAGTTAAGTTTGACCGTTATCATATGCATCAAGGTGTTCAGCGGGAATGAAGCATCAGATTTGCTCGCCATGGAAGAAGAAGAAAAGAACAGAAGGAGAAGAACGAACAGAAGGGAGAGAGGTAGGGAGAGAAAGTAGAAGAGGAACAGGGAGGGCTGGATACCATGACAATGAAATTGAATCGAATGATATCCTAAACAATAGGAGGAAACAATATATAGATACAATAATTACAACAAAGGAATGTAGGAATAAGAAAATTACAATAAAGCCCCTACACAAATCAAATGTTACAAGGTGGAGAGATGTTAAGAATAAACTCTTTGAACATCTTCGTAATACAAAAGAAGGCAATAACAATTAAAGAGGCAACAATGCAAGAGACGTTGTTCAAACGTTGGATATATGCATGGGACATTGTTAATTGTATGCATACGATTATATACTAGATTAACCAAAAAAATTGAAAAATAGAGTTGTTCAAAATAAATAGAATAAGATTTCAATTAAAACCTTTTGAAATTTTTTTAGACATAAACAAGGAAAATGGGAATTTTAATTTCACTTCAAAATTAGAACTAGAATTACATCTCAAAAACATGGTCGCCGAGACAAGAACAGACGATGTTAGGCATTGGGTATATCATGGTCGACTTATTTGTGAGAATCCCTTAGTAAAAAATGGGCTAGTAAACAAATATTTCATCAAAGATGCACTTTACTTGGAGAATGCCTTATAAGACTTGGCGCATAGAGTGAACGCGGTGCGGTTATTGAGTAAAATCTCACCACTTGGTGTGGTTATTTTTGCGGTGCGGTTTTGTTTTTGTGTGTTTCGGTTATTAACCGCATGGATTTGGTGCGATTATTTTATTTGGTTTTCAACCGCACTTTAAAGTTCAAACAGTTTTAATAGTTTAAACATACTATTTGTAATAATAAAAAAAAACCATAAGGTATAAAACAATTAACTTAAATTACAAATAACTAATATCTGAAAAACTTTAAATCACTAGTAATTAACAATAAATATCTTACAATTGTCAAATTTCAACATTTTCCAAAGTTAAACATACGAAAAACCAACACTTTTGTTTCTAGAATTTTCTTTTTCTTTCATCCATTAAACTTGTCATATTTTTAATATTTAATATATTAACAATTAATAAAAAAATTGTATATAATATATACGGTACGGCACGATTATTGTTGCGGTTTTTTAAAACTAATAACCGCAAATTTGCAGTTTTTGAAAAAACAAACAAAACTAACCATCGATTTTTATTGCGGTTGTGTTTACTCCGTTGCGGTTTATGTGACGAATTTTAGTCGTTGTGCATACTTTTTTTTTTTTGAAAGGAAAGGAAAAATAAAGCGCATAGGCACAGTTATGATAACAAGCCTTGATATAATATTACCTACATAAGTAGGTCAAATGTGTCGTGCACTAGTTCGATCTCTAGAGTGACCCTCTTTGCACCGTTGCTGATAGGATCACTACCACCGGTCCCATATGGAGTTGGAGAAGACGGCTGCTAAATGGTTCTGACTCCACAGAATTTAAAGCCTCATTGAAGCTTATAAATGGGGTGTTCTTGAGCTCTTGACAGGTCCGATAACTTCATTGTTTTATCCGTTCGTGCTGCATTTGACTATGCATATCTTCCTTCTGCCATTGCTGTTTCAAAAAGGACAGTGCAGGTATAATTCAAATATACGGAAAGTTAAGACTTGGGTTCGTATTCTTGGAAACAATAAATATAGTTTCTATAGACTAAAAAATTTTAATTATATATATATATATATATATATATATATATATATATATATATATATATATATATATATATATATATATATATATAGGGTTAAGTTCAAATAAGAACACTATTTAATATGAGAACGCGAGAACACTAATTTATGTTTATATATATATATATATATATATATATATATATATATATATATATATATATATATATATATATATATATATATATATATATATATATATATATATATATATCACTATCGTTATTTTTTCGTCGGCAGATAAAGTCTATATTGTGAAACGACTTTATGAGTAGGACAATGGGATCCTAGAATGATACGAAACAGAAAGTGTGACCAAATCTGCATATTATTTTATAGTGTTCTGTGATGAATATAAATATGAAGAAAGCTTGTGCTCCTTTGTAGTATTGAGAGATAGAGTTCACTTTTTTTTTTCTTTGTGAATTTGGCGAATAGATTGTGGGTTCTCTAATACATTATAATGAAAAGGAGGAAGCAAGATGTTTAATAGGATTTGATAATGTTCTGTGTTCTTGTACATATTGAAGTGGGGTTTTATGCGATACAATTCGTATTAACTTATTAATTAATTGTTATGAATATAACTTTTATATAACTTGTATTAGATTGTGATCGTGCATAAAATGACATAGAATCAATTTGTTGATGGTGATATTCATTCTTGATTATATAGTTATACAGTACATGTGACTTGTGTTTAAATTAAAATGTGTATATTTGTCTTTATAATTATATATTTAATGAAGTGAACACATAACCTTATAATCGTTTATGAATAACCATAATGGTAAAATGAACAAAATATCTTTAAGATAGCAATTCATTATTAATTTCGATCTAAAGTGAAATCATGAATGAATAAATATATAATGTAATGCTACGGTAGCATAATTTTTA